>NW_024733231.1:6124246-6270609 GCF_018991925.1 Homarus americanus
CCAAGCAGCTAACGACCGATCAGTGGTGAAGAGGATAAAAGAAAAAAAGAAAAAATTGTGGTGGTTTTGGGCCAAAAATTAGGTTTTGTTGACAATCACAGTAGAGGTACTCCTGAGCATACTGATTATGAATACACCGGTATATGGGCTATGATTGATTAGCGGGTAATTAGTGGCGTAATGACCCTTGAAAGATTTTAATGACATACTGTATTTCAATGCTAATTACTTATCAACTATTGGTTTCCAAGGAATGATTTAGGCATTTATGTGTTATTCTGAAAGTACTTATTGTATCTCCCTGTGAATGGTGTTAGGCACAGTTTCAGTCATTGAGAGAGCACAAATACAAAATAAAAGTCTCTGTGGCAGTGGTGCCTTAACAGCTTGCTTGCCAATTTGTATTCACTCTAGGTATTTACAACCTCTTCCGCAGTCACTGATGACACTATCAACTGATTTAACTAAAGGCACAGTACTACACTCCCTGGTTGACCTTTGGGTGGCTAATCACAGCAGTGACCACAACTCCGTAAAAAAAAAAAAAATTGTCTTATGACAAAGATTTTGTGGTTGTAGGCCTCTTGACCTGGGCTGTACCTCCAACTCAGTGGAGATTGAGTTTTAAAAAATACAATCGCATCTAGCATTAAAAAATCCTTTATCGGTTTGCACATCACTAAGACGATTCCGATGATCTTATGTAATTACTGTCAAATTGCTGCTGCTCATCAACGAAGGCCCGAGTTTTAATCAGGCTAACTACAGTCCTAGAATCAGCTTCCTGATCCATACTAAATAAATTAGGACAACTCATCCTTGACCAATGTTGTATCTTATGTCACCAATCAGATACATTTTTACATCTTAATTTATAAGAAATATTCAACATACCTTTGAGATTCCATCACCTTGAATCACACAATCAGATACAACCTTGCATCTTAACTTAGGAGAAATATTCAACATACTTTACATTTGAGACTACAGACCAGAGCTAAAACGTGAAGACATCTTGGTGCACAAGTGACGGCTTCTGCCCAGCCAACACCAGTAATGGTTGTCATGCTCGACCTTTATGCCTCCCTCCAACCTGTTGAGAGAAGAGATGGTGACTTTCAACTTTTAATGATCTCATTATGTATCTAAGTTAGGTTAGTTTAGGGTTTTTTTTTTTTTGCATGTGTGTGTGTGAGAAAGATAAACAAAGAGAGAGAGAGCATCAAAATACCCAAAACATGATATAAGCAACACATACAGCATCAACTGTGCACGACCCAAGACACTCAGCATGATATGTGATACCTGGAAGTACACCATTTCACACACAGGAGGTGGATGATTGATGGGATGATATGGCACATGACACAGTAACAATCATACACACAGTAGATTACTCACAGTGCCTGACTCACTACTAATCATACTGTGCTCGACTCACTATCACTCATACAGCGCTTGACTCACCACTAATCATACTGTGCTCGACTCACTATCACTCATACAGCTCTTGACTCACCACTAATCATACTGTGCTCGACTCACTATCACTCATACAGCTCTTGACTCACCACTAATCATACTGTGCTCGACTCACTATCACTCATACAGCTCTTGACTCACCACTAATCATACTGTGCTCGACTCACTATCACTCATACAGCTCTTGACTCACCACTAATCATACGGTGCTCGACTCACTATCACTCATACAGCTCTTGACTCACCACTGATCATACAGTGCTCGACTCATACAGCACATTACTCATTACCAATCATACCTGGTAAAAAAACACAGGTGGTGTATACTTGCTCAAAATAGGTAGTCATCTGTCAAGAACAAGTCCACTGTTATCACAATATATAATTCTCCCAGGAACCACACAACACCCACTCCTGGATCATGTTACTGTGTGTCCTCGGGTGTATGCAAGGTCCTGCACTACCACACTGTTTCAGGACTTTATAAGCCACGAATAGATGATGAACGACACACTTGCTTAAAAACACTAACTGGTTAATCACACCTTAAGAAAAATACTCACCAGATAATTAACCATAAGCTATAATCCCATTGGATCCACGTGGAGGAAAGGTAAGTTAGGTTTCATTAGAGATTTGGAAGTTGAAATTATGAGAATACTGTAGTTTATTTTTGTGTATTTTGGTGTTTTACTCAAATCTGACATTTATTTCTTGTGCAAATGACTGAATTTTGTCAAAAATAATAAAAAAACGATTTTTTTTTACAAAATTTGCTAATTTGCCCCAAAAATGAGTAAAACACACACACACACACAACCAATTCTCATAACCTAACCTAACCTCCACATGGATCAGCATGTCGTGGTCAACACACACTGTAGGATACAGACGTTGCCTGAGAGTGAGTGACTGGGTGGGCGTGGGAAGAACTTCAGCCGACTTGGTTTATTCATGACAACATTTTTACTCACACTGTATCTCTGTTAATACTAATTTGTCCAAAGAATAAAATATATTCATAATTTTTGTTTGAATAATCAAATACGAAAACCTTGCCACAGCCATTAAACCAATATTAACCTATGATATAATAAATGTAATATTTTACATGTCAGATAAGTGTTGATAAACTGTAGGTTAGGTTAGGTATTCTTTTATCCTCTTCACCACTGATTGGCTCATTAGGTATTACAGTTTTATGATAAAATAAATGTAATATTTTACATGTCACATCAGTGTTGATAAACTGGAAGTAATAAAGAATTAAAAAGTTCTTATTATTTGTCCTGGGAGCTTTAAGCCTACTGTACTGTACACTCACATTAGGTTAACTGAGACAACCTGTTTGAAGAATGTTCACATTTCTTTTGTATCTTCTTAATTCATCAATGTTAGTCAATATTCAGGTACCCACAGAAAGGGGAGACATTCATCTTGCTGTATGTGGCCTAAAAGAACTATGAACATCTTTAATAATCTTGAAAAAAGTACAGTACATCAGTACAGTACATCGGTACAGTACAGTACATCAGTACAGTATGTGGGTTTAAAACTAAGCTTTAAGTACAGTACAGTACATCGCTACAGTACAGTACGTGGGATTAAAACTAAGCTTTAAGTACAGTACGTGGGTTTAAAACAAAGCTTTAAGTACAGTAAAGTACATCGCTACAGTACAGTACGTGGGTTTAAAACTAAACTTTAAGTACAGTACATCAGTACAGTACAGTGCATGGGTTTAAAACTAAGCTTTAAGTACAGTACAGAACATCGGTACAGTACGTGGGTTTAAAACTAAGCTTTAAGTACAGTACCTCATAACAGTACGTGGGTTTAAAACTAAGCTTTAAGTACAGTACCTCAGTACAGTACGTGGGTTTAAAACTAAGCTTTAAGTACAGTACAGCAGTACAGTACATCAGTACATAACATCGGTACAGTACAGTACGTGGGTTTCAGGAAAGTTGCACTTGTTTCAAGACCCGGGGGAAGATTTATTACAGTTTCTTAATTCTACAATGTTAGTCAATATCAGGTCATCCACAAGACCAAGAGACATTGTTCTTGCTACGTCCGACAAAAAACAACAACAATAATATTGCCCCAAATATAATAAAAACCAGAGTTACATCACTCAATTCACCGGCAACGGTTGTGATGCTTCACACCAAGAGAAACTTGCTATATTTTATTAAGTATATATTGTAAGGCAGTATCCCATTGTCCACAGTACCCTCAGACATTCAAAAGTAAATTCTTTACATTGCTAATAAGCTAAAAAATTAATTGTTTCGACCATGTCATCAGTAAAATGCCCAGCAGCCACACGGGTGTTTCCTTGTAATATTTGGCAGTTTCATTTTTTTGCCATTTCACTTATTTTTTGGAGGAATTTGAGAACACAAGGCATTCTCTTTGTTATATTCGGCCACGTTAAAGCCTTAATCTTACAAGTATTCTTAAAAAAATAAAACATCAACCAAGACAAGGCCGTAGTCCTTGTGGTCACCACAGGTAGCGTGACGTCTTTGAATGGGGCAGTTTATGATGTTACAGCGGTGTGTCCTTACTGTATACAGTCAGTTCTGCTATAACGCGTGTTTTGTCAACGCAAATTGGCTATAACATGATTGATGAATAGAAGAACGATTTTTGTAAAACGCGAACGCTTGTTGGCTGTAATGCAATTCCACTCAAACTTTTTAAGTGTACAGTATATGTACAGGTACAGTACTGTCGCTTGGCGTGGGGTTGTGCAGTGTTTACATTTCACGTTCGATATCACATGTTCAATTGATTCATGTGTTTTGTCTGTGAAGTGTTATTTGATAGGGACCTATAAATTTCATCCTTTTATTGCAAATTTAGCTGTTCCCATAAATAATGGATGAAAAAATAAATAAAAATAATGTTTTGCAGTGCAGACTAATAGCGTTTTACATTATCATTGAATTCTTATCCTTACTATCACTATCAGTTAATATTAAACATTAAGAATTGCAGAAATAATTAATGTAATATTTATGTATACAGTCGGCCCTTAACATACGCGGGGGTTAGGTAACACGCAGGTTGTTTTGAAGCGTCCTCAGTGATTTGTGCTTACTATTTCTCCAATTTTGTGGTATTAACTGTGAATATGGAAAAGAAGAATATCTCCTAGAAGCGTTCTGGTTATCGCATTCCCGGTGATCGTAAAAGAAAGGCTATAACACTTGAAGAGAAGCTTGATGTTATCAACCTCAAAATCACCCTTCTCCCCCATCAATTTATATTCATATTTTTTCAAGGTAAAGTGTTACATTTACTGTATGATTTCATTATTAGATATGAATGTAACATTTATATAGACTGTGCTATCCTTTGTGTTAGGGTAACTACTAAATTTTTTTTCAATTTTGAGTAATCTGTAGCTAACCCTATTTTCTCTATAAGCCCTGTTATTTCTATTGCGCAAATTTATAGAATGCGAGGTTTTACAAGAACACAACTATCGCGTTATAGCAGAACTGACTTATAGTCCTTGGGCAGTGGTACTTAGTCATTATACAGTGGTGTGTCCTTACTATACAGTATATAGTCCTTGGGCAGTGGTACTTAGTCATTATACAGTGGTGTGTCCTTACTATACAGTATATAGTCCTTGGGCAGTGGTACTTAGTCATTATACAGTGGTGTGTCCTTACTGTATATAGTCCTTGGGCAGTGGTACTTAGTCATTTAAGCACAATTTTAAATATGTACACCCAGTCTCACACACACGTATAGATACAGGCTTTATATCTACAAGGGAATTATGTCAAAAATTTTAGAATCACAGCCTCTTTGAAATTCATTTTGGGGACAGGTATAGTACATAGGTACTCCCCGACTTACGACCTGCCTCATTCGTACCACAATTTGGTCAAATTATGTATTTTTGAGTCCCAAAGTCAGTACACAGACAAAATTTTCATCTGTAATTCACTTTAAAATGACTGGCAAGCTTAAAAGTGAGTGTTTTGTGGTGCCGAGAAGAAAAAGAGACACCCATTTTCGATTTTCTATGTGTAATTTAAGCATTTCCGACTTACGACCCGGATGTCGGTCCCTAACCCCATCGTAAGTCGGGGAGTACCTGTATATGCAAAGTGCAACTGAACTGACATCTAATGGGAAGACAAAGTCCCTGAAGGAAAGGTGGGGGAGAAGAGAGGGGATTCGCTGAGGGAGGGGGGATAAGAGGTTAGGTTAGGTGGGTAGTGAAGGGTCTGATGGACACAAAAAGATCAAAGCGAAAGTCCACTGCCATGGCCACTGCCACCTGACCTGACTTAACTTCACCTTACCTCACGAAACCTCTAGGTATGTGACCGTATTCAAGGCAAACAGAGTATTGGGTTTTATATCTAGAAGTTTAAGTAACAAGGGTGCAGAGGTCTTATTGCAACTATATCTTGAGCTAGTCAGGCCACACCTCGATTATGCGGTTCAGTTCTGGTGCCCCTATTATAGAATGGATATAAATTCACTGGAGTCGGTGCAGCGAGGAAAGACAAAAATGATTCCGGGACTTAGAAACCTCCATATCAGGATAGGCTAAAGAAACTTAACTTGCATTCCCTAGAAAGACGAAGAGCGCAGGGAGATATGATAGAAGTATTTAAGTGGGTGAAAGGAATCAATAAAGGGGACATAGATAAAGCTCTTATAATATCCGAGCAGGATAGGACTCGTAGCAACGGATTCAAGTTGGATAAATTTAGGTTTAGGAGGGAGATAGGAAGAAACTGGTTCACAAATAGGGTGGTGGACAAGTGGAACAAGCTTAGCAACTTTGTAGTAAGTGCGGGAACTCTGGAAAGTTTCAAAAGGAGGCTAGATAGATTCATGGATGATAGAGTGGTAGTAACTCTCAACAGGAGCTGCCATGCACAGGCCAACCGGCCTATTGCAGACTCCTTATTTTCTTACGTTCTTATGTGTGGTGTCTACGCACACCTTACCCTTCACTCACACCATACGTAACTTTTACAATGGTTAATAATTAATTAGTTAATTAAAAATATAATACAGTATTAGTTTACATGTAACGAGAAGCGATTTTTTTTTTCAAATTTATTGGAATAAAAGTATTAAAAAATCATATCTAAGTAAAAGTGCTAAAAAAAAAAAAGAGTAATTTTTAAAAAGTAAACACCCAAAAATGTTACTCGAGTACATTACTCAAGTAACATTTATTTTGTTACTTTGCAACTCTGTCTAAAAGCCATGAATCATCAACCAACCAAACTTAAACTAACCAGCCATACCAACCAAACCAAACCAAACTTAACCTAACCATCTTACAATACCTTACCTTCAAGTATGAGAAGGTTTGATATATTAGGTTTGGTTTATGTTAAATATAAGACACAAACACTGAATTAAGTACATCACCAAATTACCCAATTTCATGGTAATAAACTAATAATAAATATTTAGAAAATGTTAACATATAATTTACACGTTGCTCTTACCTACTGAAGACACAGGGAGGACGAGGGTTCATGTCCTCTCACTTCACCAGGTCATCTCACCACAGGGAGGACGAGGGTTCATGTCCTCTCACTTCACCAGGTCATCTCACCACAGGGAGGACGAGGGTTCATCTCCTCTCACTTCACCAGGTCATTTCACTATTGCCACTTCAAAATTTTCACCAACAGCTTCTTCAATATCTCCTACATCATCATCATCAAGCCTGAAATCATAGTACCATTTAATTGATTGAAAGAGCCGAAGAATTGATGGTGTTTGTGTCACAGAACTCACTAGTAACTTACCTTTAAATAGTTAATAAACATGAGCTATAACGAGCATAAAATCTATTAAAAAATATAAAGTATCACTTTGAATGTTCTCTTCTTCCACGAGGCAGCGTATTGGTGCAGAAGGTAAAGGTGTAGATAACGGCTACCACCAGAAGGACTCGTCTGAATTGGTTGAAATTTTTTCTACACTAATATCATACTGTATTGGTATTATTGCATTTTCGCACCCGACATTCCTACCCCTAATCTAGTATCATATAAGACGTCTAATTACAAGATAATTTTCATCTATTGCATTACCGTCACAAATGTATAATAACGGAGATAGAGTATCCAACATTTTCTCTGTTTTCTTCCATTAATCTTCCACCATTATCGTCTACCTCACCTCCCATGCGTTCACGCGGCCAATCAAGGCCCTTTTCTTTTTTCAATCAATCAAGATGATTTTTGGTTTAATTCGAGGTATTTTTGGGCCAATCAAAATCTAATTTTATTTTGGGTCTCATATTTCGAAATTCAAATTCATTTCTGACCATGGAAGTCTGCGATGGGTGTCACTTCAATTATATGGAGTTAATTGCGATTTTTTTTTAAACTTAGAAATTATAGCAATTTATCGATCTCATGGTGTTCTCCCGACCTCAGTAAAGTGTCTTAAGTGCAAGAACGAATATAAATGTCCAGACCAACATATGAGGCATTGTGGTAACTCCAATGACCAGGCCAATAGGGTGAGAATTACTGATTCCATCACATGGTGAGTCAGTTAGGTTAGGTTTGGTTTATGTTTTTCTAGTGTTTTTTTTTTTTGGTGCATTTTGTGTTCGCTTAGCCATTATTTTTTTTTCCGCCCCAACAACAAAAAGTGGAAAAAAAAACGAACAATTTCCGACGGAAATGAAGGTCCTCATAATAATTACAAGGCTCTCTATCTCACACCACCATAATCACTGGCCACCATATTAATACACAAATGAATCCCGACAACACAACACAAACCAATCTTCCTCAAGACACTCGCCATGTGTGAAGCTCCACCTGGGAGGCAATATTTTATTACCCTACATTTATATCTGAAACGGCCTAAAATGATTAAATTATCTTAAAATATTATTAATTAGCTTAAATGGTGTATATTTTGCTGTTTTTTACATATGTGGATATTAAGGCACGAAGAATATCGAAGGAAATGTTGGAGTAACTTCTCACCTGCGTCCTCTTTGCTCCGCCATTTTAGTAGCTGTTGTGGCTGACTTGGCAAGATGGCCGATAAATGGCACATGTTAAAATATTACCACGAACAAAACCGCTAAATCTTTTTTTTCTTGCTTTAATGTAGACAATATAAACCAACAAAATCATATTTAATGTACTTAAATATTATTTTACGATAACTAAATTAGTTTTAATTGTTATAGGTAAATTTTACTTGTGTCTTAAGAAGGATAGATATAGCAATAATGTTCGTAGTAATATTTTAACATTGTGTGACTAACCTGCTCCATAACTTTACCTCAATTTCATCTATTCTTCAGCTACTCAAAAAACACCTCAACACCTGTATTTTAATAAAGTATTGCTGTATTATCTTGATGAAAACCACAAATTCCAGAAGTAATAATATAACTGAGTCATCAGGCCAAATTCTTTTGCACACCTGTCCCTTTAAATTTGGTGTCTGAGGGATTTAATTGTGCTCGTAATGATTCCAGGTGACTCATAATGATCCCAGGTGACTCATAATGATTCCAGGTGACTTATAGGTACTCATAATGATCCCAGGTGACTCATAGGTACTCATAATGATCCCAGGTGACTCATAATGATCCCAGGTGACTCATAATGATTCCAGGTGACTTATAGGTACTCATAATGATCCCAGGTGACTCATAGGTACTCATAATGATCCCAGGTGACTCATAAAGATCCCAGGTGACTCATAGGTACTCATAATGATCCCAGGTGACTCATAGGTACTCATAATGATCCCAGGTGACTCATAATGATTCCAGTTGACTTATAGGTACTCATAATGATCCCAGGTGAGTCATGGGTACCCATAATGACCCAATGTTACTCTCATAATGATCCCAAGGACTCTCAGGTGTTCATCATTACCCCAGTGGATAATTCCATCAGGCTACCCATGTTTTTACCTCCCTGGCCCATCAATAGGGAGATTTATCATGGAACAGAGGAAAACAACTTGTATTTTAATGTATTTTATTTGGTTCATATGATCAATGTTTTTACTTTAATAAAAATATATAATATAATATTTTTAATGGTGTTGATTAATATCGTCCACCAGTTACAATGTTTTAATTCACTCAGTCTGGTGACCTCAAACCATCATCCATGACCACAAGGCTCCCTATCCCTTGCCCATATAAAGTTGAGTAATATCATCATGTACTCCTGTCTGGATTACTGACATAAAAGTTTAATATAGAAGCTAATGAATACATTTATTTATATATACATAATATTATATAATTATATATATATATATATATATATATATATATATATATATATATATATATATATATATATATATATATATATATATATATATATATATATATATATATATATATATATATATATACATTAATGCTATATGTAAAAAATGACGAGCGTTTCTGTGTAATATAGCTTGAGCGTGGTACTGTATGTTGCTGTAATAAATATCACACCTCCACAGTCGGTCATTATTGTACTGTTTAAAACAAATTAAACCATTATTATATGCCAATGATTATAGTGTTCAGTCAGAGCAGGCCTGGAGCTGAAACATATATACAGAACTAAGAAAATTATCACCTATGTCACTTATGGAAGCTTAATATATCACACTGTATTACTGTAAACAAAACTGAGTCGGCTACTAGAGTACAGTGTAAGGCTGTGTTTATCACCTGTGTAGTACCTAATGTGGTATAGAGTCACTTCAAAAATAATTCATCCTCAACAAACTAAGAACATGGTTACAGCACATTAGTAACGTGGTCTTCAGAGTTAGCAGTCATTATGTAAGCTCTATCAATACAAAGAAAGTACAGTATTTCAGGATTAACATGAACACGAATACATTAAATCTTAGTTGTTTACAAAAAATGGCCCATCTTGTTGTGATTAATTTCCATCAAAAATAATGCCAAATGATATGTACAAATCATGGTTTAAATTTTCATACATTTCTCTTATGATTTACCAGTCATATTGTACTGAAGATAATCAACTGTTACTGATATACACAATTGTAATATACTTATTGAAATTACTACAAAGCAACTATAATGTGGAAAAAAGAATTTGTCTTACCTTATAAATAAAACCACATTAATCAACTTAGTTTTAGTATAGTTCTCATGTCCATTGACCTCTTAAGCAGTGTAGGAGAGAGAGAGGTTATTGACAACACACAAGTGTAGGAGCATGGACAGCTTAGCACACCCACTGTGGACCTGAGAGCCGGCCCCTATCACTGATAGATTTTATAGTTACATATTTTAATTTCTCTCAGATTAAATAATTTTATTTGTAAGTGAATACTGTATTTGTATGGTTCTGTACATCTTAAATCATTTGTTTGCAAACATATTGCCTCCTTCTCAATCTACTGTAGAAACACGTCTAATTTTAATGTATTAGTTTATCCTAATCGAACTGAAGGATTAAGTTCTTGGAAAACAACACGTAAGATAAAATAGTGCTTGTATTTTTTATATCTTGTGAGAAAATCAAGTTTTGGATATTATATATTCCTACCAAACTGCAAAGTCAAACATATTCATCATGTTGGGGAGAGAGTGGTGAATTTTTTTCAATTGCACAGCACTGTAATGTAAACTAAATTGAGATGCCTAAGACCATGTTCACCGAGTGCAAAATTAATTGGATATACCCTGTACAGTATATAGTCTTCCAGAACTATATAATTACAAAATCAGTCTTCATTCAGAAAAATAAAAATTTTAAAGAGTGACGGTAGCATAAAATCTAAATTCCTCATATCTGGTTGTGACACCGAGTTCTCTGTATACATCTGAGACTGTGTCCCGGCAGCCTTAAGCTTCCCTGTACACTTACTGGAGGAGGCAGCCAGAGGGTAATGGAGATAATGTACAGTATACTTGAACTATCAATGTGGTTTCATTTACAAGCTCGTCATTAACACTGCTGCGACTCATTCCAAGAGTGCAGTAATGCATGTTCATGTGCTAGTTATGTAACTACAGTATAACTGGGCTTCTAATGCAGTCATACAGAGTGAGCAATGAGTTAAAAAATCATGACAAACACTAAATACGCTACAATGTATCACAGCGTCTACACATAATTACCTGCAATGCATCTAATATTTATCACAGAACGTAATGTAAACATCAGTTAACACTGCCTTTGGTGGGGTATTTCAATTAATATTTTGTCTTCAAAATTTATTGAAAATAGAATCCTCGTTAGATAAAAACAAAAAGTTATAAGGAGTTTAAGCTCTTGACAAGCCTGGCAAGCTCATAGATGTATATAATATAATCTATCATTTGGCAACTTGCTAAAAAGCTTGATGGTCAGGCAGGAAATCTATACCTGTTCAAAAAGAGCTGTTTGTGGTCTACTTTTTCCTTCTACTCTTGAGAATCTGAATTTGTATCATGTAATAATAAAGTGAGAATATGTGATAATACTGGTCATTTTAATGTCTCTTTGTAAGATTATTATGGGGGAATTATGATCAACAAAACCAGGACTTACTTAAAATGTCTTCCAAACTAAAAAAGGGAATTTTAATATACAAGAATAAATATGCTGTCAAAAGTGATTAACAAACAGCATCCTTTATGGGGATTAATATAGTCCAATATTAAAGTATATACAGTATATAAATATTACTTCTGAATTAATGCTAAAGTCAATGAGGTGTTGGACATTCATCTGTCAAGAATACGTGTAATTTTATCAAAAGAAAGCTATTAATTCTTTCGTTTTATAATTTGCTTCTTGTCTTCTATGGTGGTAGAGTATAGGGTGGATGGCAGTAAGACAACACACACACTCATCCCTCCTTCACTGTCATTCATTGTCTCTGTCTAAATGAAGGGAACAGCCAACAATGGAGAAAAGGTTTACATCAACGAATAAATTATAGTCTTTAACAGCTTTCTTTCCTGCTCATGACCAAATTTTATATTTTGGCTAAATGTCTTAACACATTTTTTGTAATTGTAAATCTTCATATTTTCCCCCAAACAATTATTAAAATTGTACTCTACATTTAACTTTAATTTGATAAAACTGAAAAATTTGGGAATTCCCAGCTTATTGGGCCCAAATGAAATAACATCTGGGTGTAGTAAGTAGGATGATAGGAGTGTAAGTGTTGGGTTGGTCAGTGTAATGTCAAGGACCTGCACCAGCTAACATTTCTCATCTCTAGGAATGTGTCATTCCACCTCTTGGTAAGTAAAGTAATGCATACTACGGTACCTATTCATAAATTCCACTAATATTAACAACAAATGCATCAAATGGTGCTAACATATCCTAAACTTAGCATGTAGAGTACACAGCTCTTGGAGTCTGTGCTACCATAACATTAGTCTAGTACAGTACCTCAGATGATGGAACAGAGGACCTAAAACTTAGTGCAAGACTGTGATACCTCCTTTAATCTTTGACTACTGATATCATACCAGCAGAGACAGCCATCAGTGTTATGATTCACTTAAAGAAAAGTATACAAGTCAGTTGTCTTTTACAAAAATTGTTGGCCAATTTCAGGCAAGAACTAAAAGGATAGGTGAGGCATAAGGGCATAAATAACAGAACTGCATTAGCATTACAGTATACATAATCTGATCTTGTTGATTTGTTTGAGCTTTCATGAATGTACAATTAATGGTTTCAATAATACTTGTAACGAAATACAATAATAGCAAAAGACAACTAAGGTTTCACATAATTTGTAAAAATTCAATTCTTACTCTTGTAATAAAACCCTCATTGAGAGATATTTCAAATGTTAAGTTAGACCTTCAAGTCCATTGGACTTCAACTTCAGTTGAGTGTACTGTACAGGAAAGACGAAGGTTACAAGCACACATGTTAAGTACTGACAGCTTAGTACAACTGACAGACAGTTCCCTAGATATAATAAATTAGATTACAAGCCAGATATTGACCTGATAATCAATAGTCTTCAGTAAGGGATCTATAGTCTGGTCACTCACACTTTAAACTGAGGTCTAGGGACAGTTTCTTGTAATGCAGCTGATTAGCTGACAGGCAGACATGCTAAAAGCCACTACAATTCTTTAGTGCATTAATCTATTGTATTTATAGTCTAATATTTTAAGAGATAATAACCTTTCTGCATTGATCTCTGATAATTTCTGCACTTCCAGAGGTAAAAATTAGCTTGTAAACAAGAAAATCTTACAAAATTTCAGCAACATCCTCCATCCTGCAGTGAGGGAGTTTACGTTGCTAAACTTCATCATCATGTTCGTGTTCTTTTTATAATATTTATGTTACCAGAGATTCACAAGCCAATTTTTACCTCCAGGAGTGTGGAAATTATCAGAGATCAACACTGAAAAGCTCTTACCCTTTAAAATATCAGAATATAAATATGATATATTAAATAATAAACAAATGTAGTGGCACTTGGCGTGTCTGTCCACCAGCCAATCAGCTGCCTTGTTACAAATGACCCTAGGCCTCAGTTGCAAAGTTTGAGTGAACAGACTACTGTATAGTTAGTTTGATACAGTACAGTACTTTCACTTTTTGTTTCTGAAGATGTCTCTACCAGCTGTACTGAAGTACCTGTAAACATCTCGTACTTGAATGTTCTCCACAGCCTCACTTTCCCTGTACAGTACAGTGGTCCCTCGATTAACGAACACAATTGGTTCTACAGAGTCTTTTGTTAACCGAAAATTTTGTTAACTGAGTCTATTATTTCAATGGGATATTGGGTAATTGGTTCCAACTCACAGAAAAAGTACAGTATACATACAAAGTACGTACTGTATACAGGTAATAGAATTAACAAAACATTAAATATAAACTAAATACTGTACAGTACTGTACTGTACAGTATACTGTATAATAATAAATAAAAAACAATAGAATACTAGATTTTAACTTACTTTGAGGTGTGTATGTAGTACTCCCGGCAGCTTTGTTTACAAATCAAACAGCTGATTGTAGAGGCAGTCGAAGATGACATGCCATATTCTTTACAGAGTGCATTGGTTCTAATGCCATCTTCATGTTTCATAATAATTTCTGCACTGTATATTATCAATATGTGAACTAAATTTCAGAATGACCAATAATTTTAATGTAAAAATGCAAAAATATTCAAGAGACCAACAAACTGGATGTTCACTCCACTGTAAACAAAGTTAAACTGAGAAGCGTTGGTGGGTGATTCGATCAGCTGAAGGGTGCACAAAATCTGTTCCCTGTACTGTATATATTATCAATATGTTAACTAAATTTCAGAATGACCAATAATTTCAGTATAAAAAATGCAAAAATATTCAAAAGCATAACTTGCTTGATATTTACTCCACTGGAAACGAATGTAAACACAGAACCAATTACTGTATTGGCGGACTAGCCAATCAGCTGATGCGCACTCCAAGGCGTGTTTTTTGTTAGTCTTTCGTTAATCGAAGTTTTATTTGTTAATGGGACTGAAAATCCTTATGGGAGCTAATTCGTTAAGCAAAATTTCGTTAATTGAGGGACCACTGTACTGTACACTTAATGAATGAGGCCAGTAGATAGCAAAATGTACAAAAGAAGAAGTTCATCAAAGAGTTTGGGTTAAACTTGCAAGTTTAATTTTCATATTACTATGAAGCTTTTCTAATAAAGTGCTAAGTCTAATTAGGCAATGGCAAGTTTGAAATCCATCATGGTATTGCTTCATTTGATATCACAGGTACAAATTAAATAGAAACTACTTACTCTCTCCTTTTTATATGTAAAAATATCTTGTCTTTTACTGTTTGTAAACAGATATGTATTACAAGTGACTAGTGTTTTTGAACTGTATGATCTGCAAACTTTGACTGCTATATCACCATCACAACTAAGCACAATATTTTCTTCCTGAACAAATACAAATTTTCAGAAATAGATAATTTTTCAAAATCACTGAACACTTACTGAAGATATAATATCAGGAAAATCACAAGTCAGCACAGAGGTTGGTGATAAAACTACCTTTAGAGGGAATGGTTCACAACTATAAGAGTCCACACCATAGATGGAAACAACACGCATTGACAAAGTCCTGTATGAGCGCTTGAATGCGACTGTCAGAAAACTTCTGCACTGTTCCCTCACCCTTCAGTTGCTTGTTAACACAGCATAATTCCTGTAAATAGAACAATGTGTATACTGTAGATGATAAGGGTCACATAATTTCTAGCATTTAAATTTAGGTTAAGCACCACCTTTGTGATCATGGCACCACATGAGACTTACTGTATCTTTGCTTAATATCTACTCAGTAAAGGTAATGATCGTTCTAAATAAAACTTTGAGTATACCATTCCTATTTTAAGTTATCATGAGGAAAACCTGAGTTGTCATAACCACAGAGGATGTTAACACAGATATTCCTATAAAGATCTGATACTGTTCTTAAATATCTCAGGTGAGCTAATTTATTAATGAATAATATATTTTACTATACACTAGTACTTAAAATCACTAATATAAGAGTACTGTACCTATACCAAGTATTGTATACGTTGCTATATGTCAGACGTACGATCTTGAAAATTGTGACGTCGAGTGAATCAAGACAGAGTAGAATATAATGAACACAAGTTTATCACAGACCTAATGTTAAAGAGTTTTGTTAAGGTTTTATTCTCAGTAAACTGATGAAATCAAGTGAATGTGGTGGTGATGCTTAAACTGAAGCTGGGGAGGGGACGCAGCAGGGGAATTCACCAGTTGTTCAATATTCCAACGTTACCCAAAGTAGTCCACCACTGCCAAATTTTTTCTCCAAGTCATGAACAGTGTACAGTAAAGGCAGACCATATAGCAAAGTAATGTATAGTGAGGTAAAATATACTTGTATTGAAATTTTGAACAATCTAAATTTTGACAATACAGTACACACCTGTACTGGCCAAAACAAAAACAAAAATTAACTTGGAATTGAGCAGTATTGTAGTGTAACATGTTTAATTAATTTAGTAAATACACAAAAACACCAACAATCAACTTAAAAAGATTACAGGACTTGAGTACTTTGAGCTGCAAAATTAATTAAAGTTTTTCCAAATGTCAGTAGGACAAAGATTAACCTTTTTTACCCCAGATCCCCAAACAGCATGTTGAGGAGTACTGTACCTATTTTGAACAACATCAAAACTGTCAAGATTTGGGCAGAAATAGTTCTCAAAGCTTAAGACTGTAGGCCCATGGTTAGTGAACGGTGAGAAAAGCAGAATTTATAGCAGTCATTATAAAGACTTACTGCTTTCTGGTGGTGCAGGTTTATGGAGAGCATCATGAAGGCGTCAGGACAGGTAGAGCTGAGTACCACAACGTGCTGAATATTACCATCACTGGATGTTAAACTCCTAATTAAAAAAAATTAAATAAATTACACATAATGACAGGCATATAAACATGTGAAACGTTTAATTACTGTAACTGTATCTGTCTGCAATCCAAGAAAATTTTAGCTTTTCTTAGTTATTCAGCTGAACACTTACCTTACAAACAAAGTATTGACTGTGCTTACTGATGATGAAACCCTTTAGTAGAGTAGCATCCTGTCGTCTACTCATACATTAACTACAGGAAGTCGCTAATTAATGTGAAGTTCGGTATGTGTTCGTAAAAAAACAAAACAAAGAGAAGTGACGGATACTTTATATTTCACGAGACAGTATACAGCACCTACGGCTAAAACGACTGCAATAAAGACATAGTTCAGCGTACCTGTGGCGTTCCTGATACTTGGATTGTAGTACCCTCGTCAGACCTTGGTACCAGAGCAAGGGTTTAGACAGGAGCGGCAACAGTTGTGGGTCGACAGAACTCAGAGGCTCCACTCTCACCAGGGTCAGAAGTTCACTTAACTCTATGAAGCTTAAACCACCAAGTACCTGAAAAAGATACCCCATGATGGAATAAATTGCTGAAATATTATAAAATGAATAAATTATTAAAATGCTCTCTATCTGTTAACATGAGATGATCTAGAGAGACAGAAAACACAGTAAGTAAGAGTCAAGCAATTAAATATTATTAATCCTACATGGTTTATAATATGCTTAGGAAACAATCAATCAATCGAAGTGCCATCTTCACGTCTGAGCCTTGACAACAAGAGTCGTCCACTCTAAACATTATTGGGTTGCCATACAAATACTGACATTATTCTTCCATAACTGTCTTACAAGTACAGGGCTGTGTACTATTGACAAATATAAGTAATTAATCCCCCTCCCCCCCAAAAAATCAGAATAATTAAATAAAAAATTCTTCTCTGTTTTGTCCAGTCTTACCAACTCTTTTTCATTACACTGCAGGATCAATGGGTGGTTGGAACAGTGCAAACATACTATCTCTCTTCAATCATCCAAGCTCCTGTAACATCCCATAACCTTTTAACCCCAAGCTCTTCACTAACAATAAATAAGATCCAGGCAACAAATTCACTACTTCAAGAGCTTTTTTCCTTCAAGATTCATAAAGTCAACCTTGAAATACCAGACCTGTTCTCTTGATAATTTCTGCCTCTCTTCTTCCCGGAGGCTGGCTGTTAGACGCTGCCATAACGAGTCTCGTCTGTAAATAAAAAGAAAAAAAGAAGTAAATTAACACTATGAATTATACACAGTGTCAGAGGGTTGACTGTGCTGATCCTACTGGCTGCAGGTTCCCACTTCAAGATACAATATGGCCTGGCCTCAGTCACCTATATAAACATTACCACAGGGAGAGTCTCAGGGTAGCTATACAAGGTACAGTATAACACATATAAATCATTGTACAGACTAACACACACACAATAGTTGACATTTTCATTAAAGAATACAACATTTTGTAAAGATTGAGCATATCTTACCTGCAGTGTATCTTGGCCTGGTTGAAGATGTGATGAATGCGAGTCCTGGCCTCTTCTGCCTGGGCCTCTAGTGTCCTCTGCATGGTCTCCTCGTACACGGTGTAGTAGCCGAGGTAGTTCACACTCTCTGACCTAACCCACAGAGTAACTCATTTAAGTGATCAAAATATACTTGTAACTATAAAAATAATGATCGCAACACAACAATAATTTAACAATAAAATTTAAAATTCCCAACGTAGGAGTGAAATATTTAATTACTGTATTTATTTTATTATTTTCCACAAGACAACTCAAAGATTTCTATCTGGTTTATCCCTGTCACTTTTTCACACCTATCAGTAGCACATCCAACCCCTTGATCCACTGAGACATCTTGACACACACACACACGCACGCACACAACAAACACACACACACACACACACACTCTACTGTTTCAAGGGCAGTCACTGGACACACTCAACATGCATGAGTCAAAGATTTCATTTCCAAAATAACAAAATATAAAAAACAAAAGGTAATACATTAACTGCACATATTGTAAAGCCATAAAGTAAGGATTAATACATTAATGAGGGATTACCATACAGTATTCAATATAGCTTGCTTCTTCAGTTTACGGTCACATGTCCCATTAAGTTGAAAGAGAAGTGTCCCCATATGGAAAAGGTTACCTGATGCCAATATAAGACTTGACAGGTGGTGGTGGCACATCATTCCCAGCTGAAGGAGTTTGTTGTGGATTTTCCTCAGCCGCAGCAGCAGGAGGAGTAGCTGATCCACTCTGATCACTACCATCTGTTGAAACAAATTACACTCAACTTAATGATATAAAAGACATGATTTTACAACTGTTAGAACCTTTGATTTATGGCCATTTTGAAAACTAATTTATGATGTTTTAAGGCATCTGTTTCTGGATACCATTAACAGAAGACCAAGGTATAAACATAAGAGTTCAAAAATATCATCAGTGGGACATAAACTGATTACTTGACCAAGGTACATAGCACCCAGCCTATAAAATGAGGAATGCTTTGTGATTAAGTGGCAATGGGGGGAGAGGTGTAGTAATGAGATTTAAATATCAGGATACTCTACATGTACCATCTTGTTGTAATGAAGAAGAGGAAGGAGCTCCAAAAGTATCTGAGACCTTACCTGGATGGGTGGAAGAAGAGGTCCAATGTTTTCCTACGAACGGTGCCGTGGAGACAGTGCGGAACCTTCCCATCTTCTTCTCTAGAATACGATTTGGGTACACTTCCCTGTGATAAGACGAGGAAGAGAAAGTAAGTCCAGAAGCCATGAATTAATCTTCATTGACAAGAATTTTTATGATCCTTGGCTAGATTTGACCAGGATTACATATTTTATCATAAGACCTTATCAAAACTCATTTTTCTTTCCTGGAATCATAATAATTTTATACTAATGACATCTCTTAATAGTTAATAGAGAAGTAAGTAACAGAAAGATTAATGTAAATATCCTCAGAGTGATTCTTACCAAGGTGACATAATCATCTTACCGTGTGCTAGTTAAAATAACGTAAAAGTTGAGATGCAGGATGTTAGGGTGCAAGGATTCCAGCTCGATATCTGCACTTGTGTTGTGGGAGACCAGCAAGGTTACATCATACTCATCTGACACTCTCTGGTCATTGCCATCCTTGTAGTGCACCCGACAGGTCTTGGTGTGGACCAGAATGAACTCCGTATATTGCTGTAAAGAATATAGAATAACTTTAACCTGAGTAAGTTATTCTCTAATGCATAAATATCATTTAATATTGTTTTATATTTTACAACAGAGAACAATAAGTGTTCAATGGCTATCAATCTAATTGTTAAAAGTAATTAGAGAAATTACTAAGAAAAACAAATAGAACTGCTAAATGACACTACACATTAAGGGGTAAGAGAACTAATTTCATATTGAAGCAAAGGTCACTATTTAACGAAACAAAACATAACTTGTGATGTCTCCACAGCATACAACTGAGCCTGAAGTTCTCAGATAAGAATAAGACTCTCAGCATCAGGCCTGGCAGATGCTGTGAGGGCTTTAGATCACCTTCAGCCAAATATCATGAATTTTTAATAACAAATCAGATCAAGGAGCCTCCAAGGCTTAAATATCTCAAATAACTGTAAAAGGCTTCATCTTAACACAACCAGTTTACACTACAAAGGCCACTGATCATGAGGCCTTGAATATTTGGCGGCCTTTCAGGGATGAGGTTGTGACATGAAAGAGGACTTGGTGAGTGTAATACTGTTCTCCAGTTTCCTATCTCTGAACTTGGTAAATAAACTGGGATTTTGTGTATACTGTCTATACATTATTCACAAGGCCATTTATTTAACCAATATAGCAGCTTACAATTATAGAGAATCAGTAACTCAATGAGAAAGATTGACAAGACTGTATCATTACCATCAGAGCATCAGGGTCGTGGATAACTGGAGTCATACGCAATACTCTCATTCTGTACTGTTTCTCACGAGCTAGAAGATAGTTATACAGCTGCTCTCCTGGGGTTCCTGTGTCTTCTATAGTTAACTTCCCTGTACGTAACATACAATATTTATTAAAACATTTCAATAAGAGTTGTGAATATATATTTTTTTCATTAACAGTATTTGTGAATTACCTTAAGGGAGAACTTTAGTATAATTGGCTATTATAACAGTTATCATCCTATAATTCTACATTTAAAGACATAATTATATTTGTATTACAGACAGAATTTCTGTATATGTGTCAGGTACAGTGAAACCTCGATATAATGGACCGACTCCTCCATAGTGTCTGTCTGTTAGATAGAGGTTTAATATCTAACAGACCCTCAATATAACGAACATTCCTCTCCACATACTGTAGTGTGCTAATAGAGGGTTTACTGTTTCGGTTATTTATATCACCAAACTCCGGGTTTATCACCAGACAAAATATACCTAAACCTGTCACCAATAATGTTGACTTTACCTTGCTGTTAGCGTCTTAGTGTATTACTTCACTACTTTAACTCATCAAAACTACATCCTCGTGTTACCTATACATCAAATAAAATACAATAGATACCTTATCACCTCCAGCATCATCTACTTAAAGGAAGGAGAGTTACCGGGACATTAACGAGTAAAGGTTAAATTATTGTGGTGAATGGATGCAGGAGTGACTACAAATAAATATAGGTGAGTAAGGTATTAGAATGACTATCTATGAACTGATGGTCAATAAGGTACAGATATTGGTTCAAAAAAGGAACTCAAAGGTGGAGGAACAAAGTTGATATTTCTAATTTCTGGATTGTCTATTTTTAGTCAGTTCTCAAATTCTTGTATATCTGGCAGTGTGTTAGTAATGGTCGCTGCCACTGAATCTCCTCGCTATATGCATGCTTCTTGACCCACACGCATACACACTTACAACCATATTTATCTCTTTATCACTGTACAACTGCATTATGGTTCACAAACTTATTCAGTAATCATTAAAAAAAATCAAATGTGATGTAAATGTAAAAAAAAAATAGAAAATCAACAAAATAACATAAGGATAAATGGTAAATCTAGAATCCGGCCCAAAATAAACATTACCTGTATGAATAAGATTTCTAGCAAAGTTTGGTCCCTTGTTGTAGTACTTGATGAAGTCAGAGAGGCACGACGAGAGGTGGTAGCCGGGGGTGAACAGAAGCTGACGACCGGCAACGTAAGCACACAGAGCTCGCAGGTGGAAGTCGTACGTGAAAGAATGCATGTGTAGTAATACCTTGATGTCATCTACCTTATCCAGGAAGGAATTGATGGCGAACTATAAAAAAAAAATACCAGAGGAAGAAAAAAGTAGGTATTAGTTCTCAATCTCTATTCACATCCAACTTATCTCTCAAGCCGTCACAGTCAATCTATCTTTTGCAGACTCTTTTAGGATGTATTGTAATTTATTTTGTTCTGACATTTTCATTCATTCCTTCTAAAGTCTCTTCACTTGAATGTTTATGATTGGATGCATATTTATAAGGGATAGTGGAGAGGAAGAAGAGGAGGAACAAGAAGAGAGAGGATAGGGGCAAGAAGTGGAAGAGAGGAGGAGGAAGAAGAGAGGAGAGGGGAAGAAGAAGAAAAGAGAGGAGTAGGAGAAGTAGAAGAGAGAGGAGAGGGAAAAGAAGTGGTTGGGGAAAGAAGAAGACTGGGGAAAGAAGAAGAGACTGGGGAAAGAAGAAGAAGAAGAGACTGGGGAAAGAAGAAGAAGAAGAGGCTGGGGAAAGAAGAAGAAGAAGAGACTGGGGAAAGAAGAAGAAGAAGAGACTGGGGAAAGAAGAAGAAGAAGAGACTGGGGAAAGAAGAAGAAGAAGAGACTGGGGAAAGAAGAAGAAGAAGAGACTGGGAAAAAAAAACAGAAGTGCATCTCCAGTAAACAGCTCAGATAACCAAGAATCATTAAAATTTATACAAGTGTAGCAGTTCCACAAAGTCCTGCACTTAGGGGAAAAAAAAAGCAAAATTATCACTTAAAATAAACCACAAACTTCCCAAAACAGACTTAATCAACACCAATACCAAACAAAGCTTTCTCAGGAGTGATCAGGATTATGACGCGTTTATTTACAGGCGTCGGATTATGTTAGTTTGTTTTTTATATCTACAAGTGACACCGATTTCAAGTTCCGCTAATGTGTATTTTTAACCCTTTCATCGTGGTGTCTTTAAAGTGCTCTAAACTGCCATCAAGGATCTGGTAATTCGTGACAAATTTTTCAATCCTCGCATATGCTATATCTTGAGCCATTACACCTTTATTAACATGTACAAGGACTTTATTAATTGATTGAGTATCTAGGCATATTTATCTAAACGTTACTAAAAGTGTTAAGTTAATCTTATGACATATATTGGGGTGACTTTGGCCAAACAAATGCGCATGAGGCGGTACGCTCTTTGGACATAATACACAATGAAAGGGTCAAGTATAATCCCAAAACCAAAATCATATATAATAACCTAATATAGTACAGGAAGTATAGTACAGTATATCCCCAATCACCACAAACATCAATATATATGGTACCTCATAAGCTGGTTTATTTATAACATGGGAGACTTTCAAAATATCACATATGTTCCCTTTGTTCATACATAAATCAACTTGTTTGAAGGCAAGAGCTAAAACAGCACCCATAAACACATCATTTCACATATTGTACCATTATCCACTAAGGAAATAAGTCACAAAAACAAAGAATGCAACTTACAGTCTTATTATCAACTGATCTAAGGCCAATTTTAAGCATATGTGAGAGTAAACACAGGTGAAAATACTGTGTTCCTCACCTGCTATACTGAACCAATATCCTAACTAACAATTTACCCCAGCCTGGAGGGAACACAAGGGGGGAGGGTCAGTGAAGTATCAAGATAAACAACTGTCCTGTCCTGTACATAGTCCTTTATATGGATATGTTCTTAAGCATGGATAAGCCTGAATTATTTTGGCTTAGAGTAGAGGAGAAGTAAGCCACATGCTTTGAAGTGATCAATGGAGGAGGAGCCTTCAGTTCTTAAATTCTCCCAAACTAAATACTGTAACCTCATTCAATTTAATCTATTTTAAGTCTGAAAATCTCCACTGTAAATACTAGAGTCTTGAAGTATTTTACCTGAGTATCAAGCTGAACATTTTTAAGTCTTATAACCATATGAGCTGTAGTGGTTAGCAAGGTCATCCATGCTGGCCTAGTTAGCCCAGTGACTTTACTGAACCATACTTATATTTATCACCATGACAAAATTATTCACAAAATTAGTACAAACTTTATACCCCCACACAAACAAACACCAGACAACTCTTAATATAATACAAATGCATACTCTATATACCTTCTGTTGTTTTAAGCTCACAACATATCACATGAAACTGTAAGAAAAAATATCATTAAAAATTTGTCTATGTACTCACAAAGGATATGGGTACTCATCATTCAACTGGCATCTACACACAATGACTGTCACAATATTTGGGATTTCATATTTCCAGGAGTTGCCCAGCTAGTGGCAGAGGGGAGGTATAAATAAAAGGTGGGGAGGTGGGGTGGTGTGGGGAGGTGGGGTGGTGTGAAGAGGTGGGGTGGTGTGGGGAGGTGGAGTGGGGGGCGGTGGAGGGAGACGCTGCTTCATGTCAAGAGCCATTGATAATTGGTTTGACATCCCCAGGTAAAAACTTAATGCATTTCCATACTCATCCCATATAAGTCCCTTGAATTCTATCTTGCTTTTAAATATTAAACCCAAAACTTAACTTGATTAACAAAGCAAAGTGTCCACCAAACTTAGTGAAGAAGTTGTATAAGTTTCAAGCGTGACACGAAAAGAAGGCTTCAAGCAAATATCCAAACACAGACTGGTGTGAGATGTAAGAGAGGAATAAATGAGCTGCACCTCTCAGTTTGCTAACTTGTAACTTATGATCAAGACAGTTCAACAGTGGCGGACTGGCCCACCGGGATACCGGGAAATTTCCCGGTGGGCCCCAAAGTGATGGTCCATCACTTTGGAAATAACGGAAAAAAGAAAAAAGAGATATGAGGTTTATGAGATATTAACTCAATCCGCCCTAATGCTACCGAATGTGACATTACTAGGCCGTACCAATGAGCCCGAATGCGACCTGAAACTTTTGAGTGGGTCCTTTTACAAGTTTCCCGGTAGAAATTTTTGACCCAGTCCGCCACTGCAGTTCAAAGCTTAGGGGTTTTGAGCTTTATCCAATGAACTGATGATCCTGAGACACTTATGTCATCTATATCTAAATCTCTGTCCTTAAAGTCTGCCTGGATCAGAGTCACCCACACTGCTGTCACACTAATCTGATGGTTCAACAGTTTGTGCCATCCTGTGAAGCTCTGACAGTCTCACATAACATAACCAATATCCCACACCACACATTAAAATACAAGACAAATACTTATAGAAAATTCTGCACTTATTCCTTCACATACTAAAGATCATTCCATTAAAAAATCCGCTTCACATTATAATTACCAGTACATACGCTTACAACTGTACATTATATACAGTACAATATTTTCAGTAAAAATTTGTCCATAAAACAGACAAATATACATATGTAAATTCACATTTATATAAAAAATCATCCACACAATATTCTATCTTATGATCCTTACTCTTCTGAACAGGTGGTGGTAACACATAACACCACATTAAGTAAACATTATTACTATACACTATTTAGAAATTCCCGGTACACCAAACAAACTTAATTCTAACACCACCTTTCAAGCTGTTAGTTCTTCCCCAAATTCAAGTTACAAAGCAATATACACAAAACAAAAGTCAATAGAGTATTCATATATTTACACACAAAATAAGTCAATAATCGTTAACAGTAAAAATAAATACAAAATCTAACAAAAGAACACAAGAAATGGACTTTAATCCCAGTGTTTTGATATGATTTTGAAGATAACATTTTGTCCCTTGTACTATGATTGTTAACTATAAGAACTGTACCTGTACTGTAGACTTATCCAACAGTTTGATTATACTGTACATATACAGTAACTGCATAATGTAATTCTCATATAAACACAACATAACCATATTTTGCCTTCAGGTCTAACTATGAGGGTCACACAAATGTATTTTCTCTAGTGATTGTAACTTCATTTTTATCAAACCATCATCATCATCATTTTTATTAAACCATAAAAATCAAATCAAATCCTCTTCCTATACTGACACACAGCCATTGTTAATTTACTCTGAAATGAAATCTAGATTATGAAATACCAGTCAGTTATACCTCTTCACTAATATATACAGTAATTGGTTAATAAACATATGGTAAGTTACCGTAACATTGTTGGATATTAAAAATGAGGGCGGGTGGGGTGAGGGCGAGTGGGGAAGGGCAGTGGAGGGTGAGAGGGGGTTGATTGGTAATACTGTACCTTGTAAGTTAGCGCGCACGCACGCACGCACGCACGCACGCACGCACGCACGCACGCACGCACGCACGCACACACACACACACACACACACACACACACACACACACACACATATATCACAGTTCATTTGTGCTAAACTAATCAGGGAACTTGTTTTTGTATCTTGGATATTATCATGGGCAATGGCAGACCAACAAGGCCAATGAAACCATTCACCAAGTTGTGGACATTTTCACCTGTAGTTAACTGAGAATGTTTAGGCTGTGATGACAGCATTATAGTTCCTCATCTCAAATGTTAATTATAAACTGATTTTTCAATTTTAATACAGTACAATGAACTCTATTTGCAACATGTAAATATAAAACCAGTTAGATACTATATCACAGTTCATTTGTGCTAAACTAATCAGGGAACTTGTTTTTGTATCTTGGATATTATCATGGGCAATGGCAGACCAACAAGGCCAATGAAACCATTCACCAAGTTGTGGACATTTTCACCTGTAGTTAACTGAGAATGTTTAGGCTGTGATGACAGCATTATAGTTCCTCATCTCAAATGTTAATTATAAACTGATTTTTCAATTTTAATACAGTACAATGAACTCTATTTGCAACATGTAAATATAAAACCAGTTAGATACTTTCTATGTCTTTTATAATGAGGAATATTCACCAAGGAAACTCTGTGATGTTCAGTTCTTAGATGACACAGACTACAAGAGCCAATGAGTGACAGCAGACCACTGGACACATACTGTATTACCCCTGTGGTTATTTCTGTGAGTTTAACAGCATCCAGTACCACAGATTCTGCAATGATCTGAAAGTAACTCTGTGTTCTTCCTTAAGGTCAATATCCATGAGAACAACAGTCAGCTATATTGTAACAGCAACTGGGACTCATTACTGGGATATGGCAGGACTTACTGTAGTTACCAATATAATCCGAGTTAAAAATTTTCCTCCCAGCACCCACAGTTTGCAAAGACTGAATATCAGATACAACTAGCACTTTACGTTCTATTGTACTTGCCGGAGTAACGACGCGTGGTCTGGTAATATGATACATTTTTATACAACAGAAGGATACGGATTATTGAGAAAGTTAGTTCAAGACCCAGCTGAACATATTAAACTTATATGAAGAAAAGCCATTATCACAGTACGTTTGGCACCATGATGATAAACATTCAACAACATATGACTCAAAACAATAAAAATTTGTACAAAACTTCACAACAAATAAATTTTCCTCTAAGACAATATTTCAAGAATCACATAGATATTTATAGATTATCTGAGAGCAAGGTTAGTAGATGGTACAAGCAGCAGTAAGCAGAGCCCAGCCGTAGAAATGGTAGATGGCGTGAGTAGCAAAGAGTTAGGCGTGACATTGCTTACTTTGTCATCTATCTGGTCAGGAGGACAGCCCTCAGGAAAGATAGATGGTGCAGGAGAGTGTGGTGAGGGCGGCATGGATGATGGCGGCCCTCCTACCACAACCTTTGACACTTCTTCAATCTTGGTACAGAGAGAACACATCTATAACCTTTACCTTAATGTAAAACTTTACATTAGAAGGGAATATTCTTGTTTAAAATATTACTTTATTCAAACTTTTAACTACAATTAACAATTACTTTATGATGATTAACTAACTTTTTACAATTAAAGATGACAGACATTTGGACACATTGCACTACAGGGTTAATAATAGTCACTACAACTGCAGGAGAAACAAGTGAAAGTGTGCACAAAATGCTGTAAGACATAGACACAGAGTTTGTATTAGTTTAAAGACAACTACATGTTTATGGTCACCAGGAATGACTTAATAAATAACATTGAGTCAATTATCAACTACAAGAACCAGTGAGTTTTGTAAGTGCCCACAAACCATGAGGCATTGATTCTGAAATTCATTATATGACTAAACCTGGATGGATTGACTTGTGAATATGCCAGCTAAGGCTTCAGGGTCAGGCACCCAGGGAATCTCTAACCATAGACCTTGACTGAGAAACCATGAGTGTCAATCAGGAATGGGAGCTAATGAGTTGTGAGGTTGAACAAGAAATAACCTAACCAACCCTGCTTTAAAATAACAAAACCTAACCTAAAACTTAATCAAACCTGCTTGACAAAAACCTACCCTAACCTAATTAAATCTTCCTAACAAAAACCGAGCCTAACGTAACGAAATCTGCTTTGCCAAAATCTATCCTAACCTAACCTGCTCGACAAAAACTGGGTTTATCTGAATTGAAGGAGGATGCTAATTAGTGACTACTACAACAAATTCACAATGATGATAGTGTCACCATTATTTTCACTAACAGAAGGATGCCACATAAATCACTGTGAAACTAAACAATCACTTGTGTTATATATCAAATGATACTGTACCATACATATAAAGATAACATTTGCAATCACCCCAAAGAGGAGTTAGGCATGAAGAAATAAATACGAATAAAATAAATAAATAAAATAATATCAACTACAAAACAAAATAAGAAAAATATGAGTAAAATTCTAATGATAAAAAGGTGTACTGAAGACCCAATACTGAATAAGTATCTCATAAGGCTGAATAAACACAATTTTCTATTATATGCTCAGAAGTCCTACTGTGATATATTCTACTTATGAAAAATTTGGATGTAGCTGAAAAATACTGAATGAATCAACATATATAATACAGACATCTTACACTTAACTGTATCATTATAATATTGATAGGAATATTCAGTTAAGTTCAAGACATAACCATTGAAATATAATACAAATCTTAGGAGACCACTTGTGAGTTCTTGAGATTTAGAAATGGATATTGTACCAGCAACCAACAACTGCCTTCCATCCAGAGCAAAAATTAGTTTACTTTATTCATTCTGACTAGTTTATCCCTGCGACCTTACAAGTATGAAATGGGGTGACTCATTCATTTAATATATGTATATAATGCATGCATGAACTATGTACACCCGCCTCAACCTTATGGGAAAACTTGTTACTCAAATTATGCATATCAGAGCCCTTCACCCCCCTCTCCTATAGATAAATGGCTATACTTTACAGGATGCTGAAAAATGTTATTATGAACAATAAAAATCATAATTAATTACCATACAAGTTTAGATAATTATTTTACTGATACTTCAAGTCCTCATTAATGCATTGTATCATCACATGCACAACATAACTTTATATAATTATTTAATCATCTGGTCAAATGAAGACTTACTAATACTGCAAATAATAAAATTAATAATAAATTAATAAAATAATATCATGCTCAATAAGATGAATACAGAGGAAATGTTACATCGATATAAACGTTCATAAACAAAAGAGAGATGTCAACTTGCAAGAAGTTTAAATACAGTAGTGCATAAAAGGGATTAATTAAACTTATAGACTCATGCTTCACTACTCCACTGCCATAATAAGACCTTCATGATACCTATAATACCTGCAACAGCTCTGAAAATGGTCCCTTGAATAATTAAAAAAAACAGAAAATATGCATACAAAAATATAATACCTGTATTAAATAACTAGTACATAAAACTTGAAAGAAAAATAAAGATTAAAAATAGATATAAAGTGAGATATAAAAAATCCAATAAAGATTCAGAATAAAAAATAAGACTCTTGAGGGATAATGAAACTGGCTCCTGTAGGACGTTCAATTCATATCTCCTACAACACTGTATTCAACCTCTCAGTGTAAGCTATACTGAAAAAGAACCACAGTAGAAAACATATACTGTTCTTTCACAACACTTGAAGCCTTGAAACATCTGACCAAACTCAAGCAATCACAGATATACTAAACATTCAGACAATTCACTAACTTAACAAGGCTCACAAAGAGGCGAGTTTGGTACACATCATATCAATATTCCTACAAAACACCAAAAGAGGCATTTTGTAAGACTAACTGGTTTAATTTGATTCATTTGGGGCAGTTAGGTCTCACACTGATTCTCAAAATTCACAAGAGAAATGCTCAAGAAATTTCTATGTACAGTCGGGGACAAAAGTTCACTCCCCGCAGTGAAACTGAGTAACGGGAATGAGTGTCCGAACTGACTTACCCTGACTGTTTCATCTCATTTGGGATCAATGCTGCTTCATTTTGGGCGGGAGCAAACTTTTGAATCCGACTTTACATTATAACACATTTGGTTTTTTCCTAAATTTTTCAGTTACACGGAATGGTAAAGATTGCAGCCACAAGTCAAAGAGGACAAACCTAAAGCTACACATTATTAGCTATAAATATACTGTACCCTGTGGAAAAGCCCTGAGAAATTAAGACACAAAACCTTATTCCAAATATTCTCAGCACAGAATATCACTTTTCCTCGTAAGTTATGGTAAATATAGATAGACATCGTTCATTCACTCTTCTACGTTGTTCTGCCATCCACTAACTGACATAATATAAGGCAGGAGGTATAGCACTTAACCCCATACAACTATTGCAATAATTTACATGTATATTCTCTCAGTCATTAAACTACATATATACACACACACTGCAAATAATAATCTTAAAAACTACATAATAAACATTGAGAAACAGTAAACAATAATATTTTGTAAACATAAACTGAATGATACTTTGCTACAAATAAACACACTTTGTAGTTACGTATATAAAATTATTTACTGTTTACAAAATTGATGCAGGTTTACATTATTCTGTACTTGGGAAGAATGAAGTTGTGTCAGAGAAGGACAGGGTCAAAAAGTTCTCTCAGTCTATCAGTCAGGGCGGGTGTTCATAGAGTCGGCTGATGCAACTTAAAAGAATGGGAAGTTAATACAGTACTCGAATGCTTTGATCAGTAGTAAAAGGATGATATTCAGTATTTATACATATCAATCAAGCTGACACTCTATCTATCTATCAAAAAACTTGTAAAGAAAACCTAACATTCCAATGAGATGTTTGTTCAGTAACACAGAAAGTTTCACATCTGAATTGAAATAAGACAATCTCAAACAACAACAATCTTATAATCAAAATTGTCTTCATTTCTCTTGAACTGTGACGGACATGTTCTCAATCTGTGACTGAAGGCTGAAACAAACACATGAACAGCCATTTCATTATACAAAAAGAATCTTAAACATACAGAGATTATCCAGGTAATATATTCTTCCTCCTATGAAGTATTACAGGTCAGAGTAAGATGTGCAAGAGTGACAACATTTTACATCAGATTAAGGAATACAGAGATTAAATACATTCAAAATAGATTAAAAAAGATATATTAAATTCAGATAATTTTACATCAGATAAACGTACACAGGACGACTCTAACATACTTTTAGAATAGATTAAATTTTGCTGTTAAATCAAATAAAAACATAAAATTTGATCTTATATTTTTCATGTGACCTCAAGTGTCTTCATGACCTGTAAGATCCATCAGCAAATTTTTAATCTATTATTGGGGAACTGAACTGATCTGTATAGCCATAATCAGATCCAACCCTAGGAAGGTACCGCATGGAAATATAAAACGCTCATTCCTTCACCTAGAATACATGATCCAGTTATTTACAGATCCTTCTTGTTCACTTACTAGCATTTATATTTTTACTACTATCCTGAAAATACAAAACAATCGTATGGAGCTTTAAATTATATACACACAGGAGGTTATTTTTCCCTACAAAAACAAGAGTTAGTTATGGATATTCCTGTTCTGTCTGTTTCTGTAGTTTTTTCCCCTAGTTCCTGTAACCAATGAGAGGAATAAAGGATAGATCTCTGGGTTTACAGCATGGTAGCTATTTTTGGGGTAGGTTCATAGTGTGGACGATGGTTATAAAGCTTTTGTTCTTTGGTCTAGTCTATGGAGCTACTTCAAACAGGGATCCAATCAACCTGGTTTACAATGACAACACTCTAATGTCACGCTGGTTGGATGGCTTTACAAGTATACAGAGGAACTGACAGTAACTATACTAGCTGTAAAGATGATGTGAAAGACGCCCTTCAACTGTCTTTTAAAGAATCTTATGTTAGTCTGTGAAAGATTTCCTCACAGGTCTCGATGTCGTGCCTACAACTAGATCTAACAAGTTTCAAAAACCTGATTAAAAGTAGGGGATATAATAAAAAATTACTGAACAGACAATAAAAATTTTAAAATTATATATTTGTACCCATTTATCTACACAATAAATATCTTCTTACAAACCAGCAAATGTTTACTGCAAAAAAGTTAAGAATACCGACTAGGGGAAACTGATCCCTAATGCATGGTGATACATTCTCATTAATAAGAGATACCCATCCCACCATGAGGAGTCAGCAGGAGGTATCAATTCTGTGTCTGGTCACTGGAGGGTTAGTTGATGTGAGTGGATCTGCTGGTGTGTCCTCACTACCCTATTTACCAAAACAATTTCCAATAAATCCTGTTTGTCTCACTGAATTACATCAAGGAACTCAATACATAAGGAATAAATCATGAAAGATACAATACTTACTGGTGCATAAATAAATACTTACAAAATAAATACTGTAGTTATATCACAGACCATCAAAATACAGAAACAGAAGATGTGTAATCCTCGCCTGGCACTGTATCTGCCACCATGAGACGTACAGCACTGCTACAATAATCTACATTAAAACTAAAAACACCATTACCTTACATCCTGACTCAAATGTTTACAGAACTGAGGATAAACACTTACCTGAGAAAACAGTTTCTTTCCCTCTAATCTACACGACTCCAATATGTATAACTGTGGGGTGAAAAATTAAAAACAAACCATTAAAACATAACCCAAGATTCATAGTGTTAAGGAATGATTTACTAACTGCTTAGAAAAAGTCATCAAGATCTTGTTATAATTTTGGTGTATAATACATTAATTGCTATATTCATAATGCCCTTCTATAATAAGCTTTTACACTGGGTAGAAATAGCTTGTCCAGTAAAGTACAAATATGTTTAGTCTGTCACATTTGGTTAATAAATGCGATAATTACATAACACTTTATGCAATTAATAGGTTTATATGCACTGTACTACACATACAAGAAAGAGCACATCATGATACATACTTTAGCAGAGAAATAAGGCTCTGAGAAGATTATTTCCAAGAGAATTGTGCCACCCAGAACATTCTTCAGTAGATAGGTGGGTTCTTTAGTGACCTGCTCACTGAAACGGACTTCCTTCACACGGAACCCTCTGTTGTCTGGCTCTCGGCTAATGCTGCGTCTAGATATCAAGGACATGCTTAATTTTTGCCTTGACAATAATACTTATTTGAATTAAGTAATGGATAGAATAATGGTCACCTACATATGGGTTATTATGGCGAAATTACTGTTACTTATTGTTGTATTAATGAGGTTGGAGGGGCACACTTGGCTCAGGAACAGGGGGTTGGGAGCACTTAGTCCACCACACAACTGCCCTGTATCCCAGAAACAAATCACTTACTACATTTTTCTTATTTTATAGTTTTATATTACAGTTGTACCCCGCTTAACGCGGTTTCACTTAACGCGATTTCTCATATACGCGGTGCCTCGCCAGAACCGAACTTTCACTTAACGCGGTTCATCTACTCATGTACGCGGGAAGCGGCGAGGGCACGATGCGCACAAGGTCGCCCAGTCATCAAAACATTACCGAGTTCTTCACCCGCCACCCACCACAGCCGGCCCAAGTCAGTGATAGTGATAATTATAGTGAGGATATGGACTTATATGGACTTTGAGGGGTTTGACAAAGAGGCCCTGCAAGCCTCTGTGGTGGATAGTGATACAATTGATACAAGTGATACAGGTGAGGGCCAATAATCTGCCCTCTGCCTCGGAACCAACCCCCATCCCCGTGTGCCCAGCCATCTTTTCTACTAATGTAAGTGTTAAAAAACCTAATATTATTGATATTTCTCTTAATTATTAATTGTGTGTGCATACCATCATAAAGTTAAGATAATATTTTTACTACAACATAGTTGTGTGTCGTCAAAAAGTGGAGTTTGGGGGTCGGGCCAGTCTCTATTGGAATTAATCCCATATGTTCTGTTGTTCACTTAACGCGGTTTTCACTTAACGTGGTACCCTGTGGGTTCAATTGACCGCGTTAAGCGGGTTACAACTGTATATTTTCTTTATTTCTAAGTCAAATTAGAGCATCTCTTATGTTTTTTATGTTAAGAAACACTGCAGCAGCCGGCGCTCAACTACAAAATATGAATGTTTGACCACAATATTAAAAAAAGAGGCAGTAATAGAGGTGCAGTACCCAAGAATTATCACAGCTCCATTGTACAACATAATACAACAAGTCATGAAGTAAATACAGTCCAGGTAAAATGGTCATCAACCTACCCTCGTTGTTGAGGTGCCTGTGTGACGTTAAGTGATAGAAAACCTAGACTTTGCAAATACTGGATGTACTCCTTCAGGTAGCTGGAACAGAGTGCATCGTGCCACTTCTCGTCCCCGCCAGTGACGTGCCGCCGACGCTGGCTAGGACTCGGCACACTAGGCTTGAACGACAGCGAGCGCCGCAAGTCAGTGGGACCGCTACAACTGAGGCCTATTATAGAGCTGCCAGAGTCATGACGGGATCTCTGTGGAAAAAATTCTTGCTATATAACTTTCATTTCAAACTTTGTTACAGTTTGAACTAATTTTGTCTAAATTGATAATCTCATATATTAAGGAATGTTTTATCTGTTAATTTTATGTAAATCTTTGTTTAATAAATCCTGAATAAAATTTTTTTAATGGGGAGAAATTGTTGGTGATCATTAGGTTGTCATACAGGTTGGTTAATTACTCAGTCATTTATGTTCTCTCATATAGGGTTAAACAACTGAAGCTGGTCAAATGTTACTGGTGTCTATCATTCATGTGGTGTTGTATGACTTAACTAATATAAAACTACACATACAAACATTCCCCATGACACATTATTCGGGTACTTTCCAGTAATTTTCTTAGTAACAATATAACTCACAGGTTCAGGAGTCTTTAAGCCAAATAATGTGGTCTTGTCTATAGGTGGCTGAGTGTCTGCCAGGCTGTGGTCTCTGGCAGCAGATACCTGCCACCTCCACCTGTCGGAATGACGATGTTCTAATTAAAATAAACCCCAAAACCACAAGGTACACAAAACTACACTCTGAGAAAGCGACACATTCAAAATAATCCACAAGTAAACGGTGTGATTCTGAACACTGGGGTACAGTTCATGAGAATATGCAACAATATTTTCTAATTGATTTTTACAACAAAATTTATAACTTTAGATCAATGGTAAGTTCAACCAAATGTATATAAGGTATAAATTCAGTATTAACTATACATAACTCACCGAGGTAGGAAGAGAAGAGGTGTGTAGCAGAAGTGGGCTATACGAGCATTCTGTTTATACAAAGCCAAAATCTTATCATTGAAGGCTGGGCTAGAGTGGCCGTGCGTCTGAACCACAGTCTTTAGCAGTACTTTCCGCTGAGCTTCTGGGGAAAATGACAGGATCTTAGCCCCTTGAAGATGATTATGCACTAATCACTGTCTCAGAATAAACCACAATCAAACCTCCCCATACCGGGTTTCTCTCTCCAAATAGTTCGTTAAATGGGGGTTTTATATATACTGGACCCTCGATATAACAGACATTCATCTCTATACAGTTTTATATTTGAGGATTTCACATCTAAAAGACCCACAATTTAATGGAATTTTCTCTTCATATAGTCGGTTATATTGAAATTTCACCGTACAGAAGAATAGATGGAAAAGTCAAAGATAATAACTTCACTTTTTATAACCCAATAGATGTACTACATTTACAGTAATTTATCATCACAAACAACCAAAGGAAATAGAGTACAGTACTGTATATTACAAAATACCTTTCTGCACGATGAGGCGCTTAATTTCCGTCATCTGGCTTCCATGTCGCAGCTCCAAGTCCTTCAAATTCCCATACTGTGAATTTTTTAGTGATCTTGGAGGTCTGTTGTCCCTGTAGATCTCAGTTAGGCTTGGCGCTGGCACCATTCCCTGCAGGTAAAATAAATGTCACTCTATATGTCTGATTTTTATTTAATCTAACAAACTTTACAAAAAAATCTTATACCATCAATAATATATAACCTAACCTAACCTAACCTAATCCCCAGGGAGTGTTAGGGAGTTTAATCATCATGTTATATAAACTAGGGGTGCCTAATCTTCATGTGGTCCTTCAACACCAATAAACTTGACCTTTGACCCTGTGAGCCCAAGAGAAGAACATGCATATCCTCGAATGGAAACAATAATGGGTGGTAGGGATGGTAGGGATAAAGAGGGATAAAGAAGAGCCACCATACCTGTACCCTCCTGGTGCCTCGGTCTGTGATGGTGTGAACCGGTGCCTGAAGCTTTATCAAGCCGTCCACATAGGCCGGGCTGCTGATGTACGGGTTCTTTGCCTTGAATAAAATAAATAAATAAATAAAAATAGTCAATAAATACACCAGTAAATAAACAAATATAAACAAAAGCATAGACATATAAATTAAGACATGATTAACCTCAATACCCCTGTTCTTGATACTCAATACCCCTGTTCTTGATACTCAATACCCCTGTTCTTGATACTCAATACCCCTGTTCTTGATACTCAATACCCCTGTTCTTGATACTCAATACCCCTGTTCTTGATACCCATTATTGACAAAACCCTGATATACCCGTCACTTTGTACAACCAGACCCCAATCAAACCAACAAAATCACTTCCATCTTGTGGAAGGCGACTGAAGAGAAATACACGCAATGACACACCTCTTCCTTCTTATCCGAACTCTTCCTGACAAACGGCTGATTGTGGAACAGCCCCATCTTCTGCAGGACAATGGTGGAGAGGAGACGATTGCGGGCAGTAGACCAGTGGCTGAGATGTGTCATGGTCGAGTGTAGATTATCACATTGTTCTTTAGTCCAGTTGTATGTGTAGATGACGAGCTGTGGACACCAAAAATATATAATGTCTAGCTCCAAGCAAACTGGTTAAATTATATACCAAATAATAATGAACACTAACCTGACCTGACATTAACCTAACCTAACCTACTTATATTTGTCTAGATATACTTAAGAATTTCCAGATACCCAAAAAACAAAAAGATTCCCTATCAAAGTGGGATTATAATGAATGTAAATTGGTGAATATTCAACATATCCATACAAGTCATAGATTTCAGCATGCAATATTATTCTCTTCAGTCTTCCAATACAACAAGTAACATATGAAATACATCTAATGGACACGAGAGAGAATCATCGTCATATAAACTGAAACATGAGAACTGTGGTGTGGGTCATGTTGTGTTCACCTCCACACAACCACAGAAGCAACACCCACACATTATGTACTGTACCATCAAGAGAACACCTTCATTAAACAAATGATTGATTGATTGGCTGATTGATAGTGGTAATTACATCCTTGGCGACGCAACAGCTTAGGTCGTATGTTTCTGAATCAAATCAAACACAAGAATTACAATATGGTAAAGACTTCCGTACCTCTAATCCACATAGTGTAGCCAAGAGGAGCTTCTGGCGAGGGATGAACAACACGTCTGAGGTATCATAAGTCCAGAGTGGTCCAACAGCATTCGACATGCTGGTGGGCGTTGAAGGAACAGTCACGGGGGAGGATATGCTAACGGCCGAGGAGGTCATGCCGCTGATGGTGGGTGCCGATGAGGTAGGTCCGGTTGTTGGCACTGTGTTTGGGGTATTTAATGCACTCATGGTGGTATTACTCTCCAGTCTGGGGTACGTGGCTTCCCCACCACTCACACATCGGCCTCTTGGTGACACGACTAAAGGATGGTATCGCTGACTGTTCTTGCTAGCTGTAAAAATAAAAAATAGACTAAGGTGTGTGCGTGTGAGTAGATTTTTAAGCAGCTATGTAAACATGTGTGTGTATTAATCAGTAGCATTCAAATGAATAAATAGAGAATATCAGAAATATGATGAAAGATACACACTAGACACATGAAATAATAACCTGTATCCACCATAAACAAAAGAGCATATATGTTAAACTATATTACCGAATATGTTGAGATAGAGTGTAATATATTTTAACAATAAAAAATACATAAAGTGAATGATAGATAACGTACATGTGATCATATTTATGTAGTAATCATTGAAATTTTCTTCAAAGAGTGTGGCCCACCATTGCTGGTTGTTGCGACCAATGATGATGAAGTTGCTGTCAACATATCCTCCTTTAGGGTCACACCTAAGCACCTGTGGAACCTGCCATAAACAACACTGTCAAGAATTAATGAATATACAACAGGTAACTCTTTTAATCCAAGAAGGTTTTTTTCATAGAACAATAATAAACTTGAGAGATGAGAAAATATCAATCCCAGTCTGAAATCTTATAATAGTGAGAAATATGTAGAAACTGATGAGTCATGTAGCCATTTTTTTTCAAACACTAGCATAATATATATACTGTAGTATGGATAATTGGAGTTACATTCATTTTGTGCTCTAACAAGACCTTGCTGCCACATAACAGGGTAATTATATCCATCTAAAAGTTTATCCACGTTGCTTCATACATTAATCATTGAGTGTGTACAAAACAGTAGAAATATTCACCAGACCCAAGTTGTTTATGTTTGGCAGAATTAAGTTGTTTAGTCTATACTTAGTACAGTACCCACATGCATCCTTGATTTTTAGATTGTGAACAATATCATTCTGATGTTCAAACCTTCTCTCAGTTCTTCCAATTTATAAACTTTATCTCTGACTATCTACAGCTGCCATATGTAATGTGACTAACACAGGGCCTCATCCATACTCAACCAACCTTGCTTGACTCCACCAACTTGTAGACAGATGATTCACCTTCACTAACGGTCTCTTCAAATATCTTTGTTGAGGTGTCACTAGAATGATGTGACACCCACTTTTGTAGTTCACTTATAAAGATAGGCACTGCATGTCTGCAGAGATAATGCATATCAGCTTATTCACACAAATATAAAGTATCTGTTTTCATCTCTGAAAAAATAAATTAATTTATATATTTAAAGCATGCTTGTGAATGTAAGATTTATATATAAAGTATACCCTGTACAATTAGTTACACATCAGGTGTTTGATGATGATAAATGAGAGTTGGTGTATGGAAGACCTCACAATAGACAGAAGAATAAAATAAAGTACGGTGAAATAGATAAGAGATGGCACAAAATTGTGAAGATACATCACTGTTAATATGTTTATCACAATCAGCTTAGACCACCATGCTGTACACACCAGGATCTAAAACTAACTAAATAAATGGAAACTGACATCAACAAACCCCATACCTGGTAGTGATATGAACAGTGTGTTTTTTAACGGCGTGTTCTCCTCCTTTTTCTCCGAGTTCCCTGCGTACTGCGTGCTCACCCCTCTCGTCCAGCTCCGAGGCGTACTCCAGCCACTCCAGCATTAACCCGTGGAAGATGGGATGAAGAGTATGGCATGTGTTCTCCTGGTATTCCCACGGTTGACTCTGTAGGGGCAGCAGATGTTGGTGCATGGTGTTGAGGGGAAGATGTTTTGTGTGTGCTTGTGAGAAGAAATTTAGCCTAACCCACTGAGTTTCTCCTTCAGTGTGTTTATCTGCTGGTAATCACATTGGTGTATATATGGTTAACATAAAATGCTGGGAAATAGACTGTAAGATGATCTGTCAACAAACTGAGCAGAAATTTAAGCACACTTTACTAAAAACGATTGTCATTCTTTACACCCCAAAAATGAATTGTAATTTATCTCTCTAATTGGCCTTGAGAGTGGTGTGATTTACTCCCTATCATAGAGAGAGTAGCATCATGTAGAAGCTATGGTGTACAGTAGTCAACAGCAGCAGTCAGTGATACACGATGACTCACCTCGTGTGATGAGAGATGACCATCTTCACCGAGTAGTTTGCTGCGCTCCATCCCGAGGTCAACCGAGTGACGTACTTTCAATGGGGAGTGACCCACGTTGGTGGGGACGCCATCACTCTGTCCACAGATATTTGGTACAACTGAATAACCTTATTAAGAAAAACTGGACTGTTCTGTGATATTATAAAAAAGTCAACATAATTCAAGAAACTCCATTTTTATTTGAATCTTAAATGATCATAAGATTTTTCAGTCAAAACCCTGAAGAAAAAGTAGCTTCAGTTTCAAAGTACAGTAATTATATACAGTGGAGTCCTGCTAATGTGCAAGTCATTTTAGTTTTATATTGTACTGTATTTTCTTTATTTTTAAGTCACTTTAGAGGACTGATATGATATTTATATCATATTTTCTTTATTTTTAAGTCAAATTAGAGAAGCTCATCTGTAAATATGAATATTTGACCAATTAATTTAAAACGTGACAGTAATAGAGCTACCCACGAATTAGTATTTTGTTAATTATTGAAATTCTAGTATATTACTCTACACTGTATTACTCATTAGAATAAGAATTTGTTCTGCAGGCTAATAATCCCTACAACCACACAACTGTAGCTAAATAATTACTGTACCTTAACTTTCAATGTACTGTACAGTATATAGTACTGTATATATCCTCTTTATTCATAGAAAACATTCATTCCCTTCACCATCTAACCCCAGCCAGTCATTTTTGGTATAACACAGAAAATGTGCAAAAACCACTACTGTACACTTACTATTGAAGTGTGGAAATTTACTTAAATTTATCTGATAATTACAAAATGTTGTCCAAGACAGTGTTGAAGTGAGAAAGAGGAAAATGACAAGAATAAGAAAGTGAGTACTGTACTGTACTGATACTTGAATGTATAACTTTACACTGAATAAAGTGCATAACCCGTAATAACAGAAGCTGAACCTGTGATTCTTCACTGAACAAAGATCAGATCCTGGAGTAATGGAACTTGAACCAACAACTCTGCTCTGCACAACATAAGTCTGTCTACCAAGTGACTTATACTGTACCAGGTAATCTGTCCCTGCTGCAACACAGTGTTGGACACTACATACAAATAATATGATAGATGATGAATTTACCAGATCCTGAGGAACCTGAAATCTTAATATACAAGAATAATTACACTGAATGTATGAGTACTGGTATATTAACTACTCTAGTTGTACAGTATTAACTTTGTTAACAGCCAAAAGCATTTTTCTTAAAGCTTTAGAGGTTGAAACTGAAGCAGCTTAAAATAGATGGAAAAATTTTAGCTCAAGCACAAAAGAAATACAAAAAACATACTACAAACTTAGATATATATAGTTTACCCCAGTTGTGTTGTCCCAGGGAGACTGTAAGGATGCCCTGCGACCTCGTAACTTCAGGTCAGGCACAGAGTTAGACATGAGGCGCAGTCTTGCCTACAGACAAGCAAACCAGGTTACCTTACACTACATAACTGGTGTTCGCTGCAACACCACCAATATCAGAACGGCTTCAAATATACAGCACACATTAATTCTACCAAAATACACAAAGCATTGCAAGCTGTTATATGTCAGTTATATTGTGTTAAACACTATATACTCTGAAATAACTCGACTAAAATACAGGAATAGTCTTAAGTAAGGGAGATGGTACGTCAAAACTATTAGAGTACTGTACGGGTATATATTTACATACACTTATACATGCACAGTAGCACATAAATATATGCACAGAAATGACTACTTACAGACCAAAACACACACACAGCTGTATCAACATTTACTCTATAATTATTAAAATACTCTGGCAAATACAATTAAACTTTATACACAAGTGTTCATCACTAGTCAGTGTTACAAATAAGAAACTGGTCAAGCTTTGATGTTCACTTTCACAGAGAGGTCAAAGAGCTTAAGGACTTAGTTTTGCCATGTCCACTCCACAATACCCCAGATTCACAAGACAGTTTGATGATATTTTAAACAGATGGAAGTAATAACAAGGCCCATACAGTACATCAAAGGTCTAAGTTTAGTTAAATCAATCAGGATAATTTAAGGACACTTCATATGTAAGGATATGATCACTAAACAATGTGTCATGAATTTAAGGTACCCAATAAATGTTCAAGGTCAAGGCTAGAGCAACTGTGTCCTATGGATATATTCACCCAATCACCACCATTTCACTTCCTTTTAACTCCCTCCATTACTGTGCTATGAAGCCTCACATCAACACTATATATAGGTTTAAGTTTGTGTTATTAAGGATTTATATTTGTGTTCAGCAAGTACAGTACATATCATCCACATTTATTGATATTAATTGTGTTGTTATTACCAGTTAAATGAGTACTGAAGACCTGGTTTATATGGATTAGTGGCAAGTTGAGTGAAAAAGTGAAAGTGGGTCCTATAGGCATTGTACACTTAGCCTTCGGTAGACAAGGAGGCAACCTGGCCAGTACTGCATTCACTTCCCTCAGTTGTAACCTTAGATACCCACTTACAGCCTCACGGAACGGTCGGCCACCACTGTATCCGCTCGACCGCCACATTCACCAAGTTGACTAAGTATATTTAAAATAATGTAACTTAGAAATTCCTCATAAATCATCCCTCACAGTGTAGGTAATGTCACTCATTATTTCCCCACGTTCTGAGACTCAGTTTTATCAAATAATCTTGGCATTTTCTGTTATTCAAACTAATCCTCAAGCTTAGTGAAAGACCACTTATTCTAAATAAAATCCACTTGTTTTTCACCACTTGTGTATGGGTTCCTCTTTCTACTGAATAAAATCGTCTGGCATTAGCCAAATAAAATATTAAAAGTGACATCCCCATGATGAAGGGGTTAATGTCATAAATTTATCACTTATTCTTTAAGGTTCCAAACTATAGACAGTTATTATTCAGTCTTTCTTGCCTTTCCCACTACATGACATGGTGGCCAGAACCATAGACAAACATAACTCTCTCTTCATCATCCTCCATTCACTATTAGTGCTGTAATGTCCCTATATATCACTCAGTGTCATATTCACTTATCATTCACATACTCTGCTGCTTCCTGCCAGTATCTTCAAAAACTACAAAAGTCATATAACAGCTGAATGTGTTTATAATACCAAATAATATTTAACTTTCACATGTACAGTTGCAAACAAAAGTACTGTCACTTCTTCTGCTGCTTTACAAACCCAGAGATTCAGACTCATGAGTCCGAAGCATTTATGGAGAGAATAATATATTAGTCTACTGCTTTGGGTTCACGAGTCTGAATCTCTGGGTTTGTGAAGCAGCAAAAGAGGCGATAGAACTTTTGCTCGCGACAGTACAATCGTATGTACAATATTCTGATTAACATAAATCATTCTGATATTGGTTATTCTTGCAAAAAGCCAATGTTATTCTCACATTTTCACTAACTCTTGGCTCGTTCGTTCTGTAAACAGTCCACTCACTGTGACATCCAGAGTAAATTTATACATTACACGTATTCCATCACCATCTGCCTTATGCAATTGTTTCTAAATTGGAATTAATGAGAACATGAGCGAATACAAAATGACCAACGACAAAAAAAGAACAGATATATATATATTTTTTTCAGATGATAGAAATGAACTACTGACAGGAAATAGCCAAAACTAACTTAACCTAACTAATACTAACCAAGGAATATTAAATTATGAGTTAGGTTAGGTTAGGTTTAGGTTGTCTGGTTACAAAAATAAGTAAGTACCATAGTTTATTGAGCCTGTTCATAGCATTTATTTTACCAGTGGCCATCTTGCCGAGATAACAAGACACAAACAGATTAAAAAAATCTATTGGTACTTAATTACAAAAGTTAAAAAAAGAAAAAAAAAGGAAAACATTACAGAACAAATAACTTGAATTAGTTTTAACAGTATTAAGTCTCTATAAAACTCATGCACTTAGTAATATAGTAGTACAGTCTTTAGAATCTGAGTTAGTTCTAAAAATATTACAGGTTAAAGTACATTAAGTGAATATTCAAGATGCTCTAGATTAGTAAATAAAACATACAAAATACCCATCACGCACCCTCTACCCCTCATACACCTTATACCCATCCTGATATACTAAAGATTATCTCATCCACTCATGAAATACCTATTACACACAAACACACACAAAGTAAAATTCTCATCACTCTCACTTTCAAAGTATGTAACATCGCTCGCAGTAGTTAAGGTGACACACAACAACGATAGAACAGTGTCCTAACATCTAACATCATTGATAACTATGCCACGACTCTTCTTGATAATATGCCTTCAGTACAGTATATCCAGTACAGGTTTTCCAACGCTTCAGTGACACAGTTCAATATTCTTTACAGACACTCCCTCTGTTTAACTCCACCACTTTTAACTTCCAGCACAGATTGTTGCATCTCCAGACTTCTACTTCTACTTTTTCATAAACTCGTTCTAAACACCTTAGGTTAGCTAAAGCTAACACAATTTGTGCCATTTTTCATAATCTGTGGAGTGGTAATACCCAGCCAGGTAATGGATAGGGATCATGTAACTAAAAAAAAAAGGTTCCGAGACAAAATATATAATGCAAGACAGTGGGTGAGAATATTAAATGCGTCACACTGTTGTAGGGGAGGAAGAGGTTTATGAGCAACTAATATCTTTCAGTACACTGGTTAGCATCAAGGTAATATAATGGACTTAAAGGCACATCCCCATAATACACCCTCTTCTATCATCACCAAGTTTAGTTACATCTCTTATAACTGAGACAACTGCTGTACTGTTCTTGTCTTACACCTGATAATGGGAACACAGCAACAAGTTCTTTGTAGGACACAGCTACTGGAGTACTGTACTGTAGCTGTATATGGTGTTGCTGGTAAACAGGGTTCTAGTAAACAAAATATTACTGAGGATGCTAAGCAAGCATCAAAAGCTTCATAGAATCACAAAAATAGTTGATTCTGAAAGCTTGTCATTTAACCAAGCTGGAAGAAGTAACTTGAGGACATGCCCAGGAAACCTTAAGCTTTGGTGGTCATATAAACAAGTCACTCCTGAGAAGCATCAGGTTATAAAAGTAATGCAAAACTGATAAGAAAATATTTAACAAATAAAATTCATCTTCATATTGTTCCAAGTTACATATTTTGAAAGCAGATATGGAATTCTACCTTTTAAAAAAGCATTTGCAATTCAGTCCATAACAACGAGAAAACCTTGCAACAAACAAGTCAAAGCCAACACACTAACAACCAGCCATTAATCCTTAATGAGACCACTGAAAAATGTCACAGTGGCAAGAAACAAAGTGACTAATGGCAACACAGTTCTTTAATACAAATTTTATATACGTAAAAACTTGTCACATATCTAAAACGACTAAATAATCGGAGCATTAATCAAGCATTGTTGGTGACAGTTTATACCTGAGTGTGTAAGATGTGTTGGGGAGACACAAGTGAACATTAACTACAGTATTGACTTATCTTTCTTATGGCACACATCAGCCATAATAAAATAAAACTCTGCCTCTCCTTCATTCTGTGTGTGTGTGTGTGTGTGTGTGGCCGTCATACCACATGTGTTATACTATGGTGTTCCCCTTCTACAACAATACCCTTATATGTCCCTCTGGTTTACCTACGGTACTTTACACATTCAGATTGTACAAGTAAATGAGACAAGTGAAATGTGTATAATGAATATGATAATGAATGTAGGTGTGCTTATAGATCCAGAGAGTAATAAATAACTTTTTTCTTCTGAGGATGATCTACACATATACAAAAACGGTTTAGAAATGTAACAAGAAATTACATATTGTAACTTGTTAAACGCATCAACCCTTCATTCTGGGGCAGTACAGTATAACATTTTCCAATATAATTACCTAGAGATTACATTACAGGTGGTCTCACTTAGGACTGACACACTCAGATGATAATAAAAATACAACTTCACCTACAACGTTGACTTACCTGCACCAGCGTGAGGGGTGAGGGCGCTCGTTCTCTCTGGCCTTCTCCTCGACCCTCGCTGGGACGCACCATCCTCTTACCTACAAGACAGTACAACTCTCTTCAATATTCTATAATACTCTAAAAATAACTGCATATTACCCTACTGAGAGGTAAGAGGCAGAACAACCTTACTGGTGACCCAATCACCTAATTCCCACAGTTAATGTTTACCTTCTGTCATACTCATTTAGTAGGCTCTATAAACAAACAAACAAATCACTGAAGGACACCAAAACCTTCGGATTATCTCAAGGTTTAACCCCAAGAGATCCAGCATCCCAAAAACCTCAAAATTAATATACAAATAGCAAAAATTCCAATTATATTATATATGTGTGAAATATGTGAGAACTAAAACTCTTGTTCATATAAAAACACAAAATCATTACAGACATTAAGGTTAAACTTATGGTAAAAAATAAACTCCAATGATAATACAATGATTAGTTAACAAGTCAGAAATTATGCTATAAATTAAAAAATAAATATTATATGTAAGGTAAGACAATATATGACTGATAAAAGTATATATAATCAACTTTATATATTCCAACTTATATGTGTGTGTGTAAACTGTCATATACACCATCTATGTAAAACAATCGATCCCAACTAGTGGCAAAACCCCCCTCCCAAAGACCAAAATTAGACTAGATTACCCTTAAAAAAAAATGAATCAATGAGGGGAACTATGATATTTTTTTAATAAGTGTCAGTGTTTTATGTGTATTCACTAGCTTTTAAATATTGAAAGAGAGAGAGAATGAGAGAAAGATAAGGACAGAAAGATAGAAAGAAGGAAAGAAAGACAGGAAGGAGGTCAAAGATAGGACGAAGGAGAGAAAAACAAGATGGAAGAGAAAGACAGGAAGAAGAGATAAAAACAGGAAGGAGGAGGAGAAAGACAGGAAGAACGAGAAAAGCAGGAAGAAGGAGTAGAAAGACAGGAAGGAGAAGACAAAGACAGGAATACTGAAGGAAGGAGGAGGAGAAACACAGGAAGACGAGTTGAAGAAAGACAGGGAGATAAGAATGACATCTGATTCAAATTTGGTCAATGAGAGGAGGAGGGATAAAGCCACATATCTTTTTACTAATAAATTGTATGAAGATATTTCACTACATGATATATATATATATTTAGTTAATGTGTGAGTACCTTGCATGTTATATATTCAATTTATAAACAAAATAATATTAGGAATACAAATACAACATTCGGATATAACAACATAATATACAGTATACAAAAAACAGCATAAAACACAACTACAAAATTCCTATATAATATACAACATAAATATTTGCAAAAACAACATACAACTTTCATTCACATCCGACATAAAAAGACATTCCTGAAACATAGAGCATTAGAAGAATTTATAAGGTTACCACTACAGCATATACACAAGCCTATAATCAGGGCAACATAAATTATTCAAAATATAAACACAAATTGCCTTATTCATAATATTTATATAAGATAATGGAATAAGGTAGTAACATATATAATCTAATTCTATATAATTTTTCAGCCTCAATAATTACAATTTCTGTTGACTGGAGTGTGACATAACCCCATGCTAGTACATGTACAGTAATTAGAAAGTTTTTAAATCATACCAAATCAGCAGATCTAAAATGTCCCACTAAATGATGCTGTTAATCCTTTATATGTATTAGATCATGCAGTACCGTACTACTGAATTATACCTGACATAGTAGAGCCATATCCAGGGGGGGTTATGCATCTCCTTTCATTGTCCCGGAAGAATACAAAACCATTTAACGTTGCAGGATGATTTGTATGCTAATTAAATATTATATGAGTTAATATCTATGGATGGATGGACCACCCTAGTAGCCGTGCCATGCATATTTTGTCCAATAGTTGTAATGTAAACTCCCCTGTTCTCGTGCCCTGGATATGGTCCTGTATATCATTTAAATTAATCTTTTTCAATCACACGAGACTGTTTCGTGCCATGGTCCAGAGATCACATGAGTTTCAATCCCCTGACTCCTAGCCTTACTGTACTGGAATACTTCATACTCTGAGCAGGATGTTAGTCTCGTGGAGTATGCATAAAACAGTGTTCTTACTTTAATGATGAAAGTAAAATATATAAAAAATACAGGCATTCCCCAATCCATGAACGGCTTCCATTCTTGAAAAAACTTTCGTAAATAACTTTTTCAGAAATCAAATCACGGTTTCCAAAGACATCTGATAAAAGCTGAGATATGTTCCAATGAATAATAACAATACAAAAAACTTAAAAATTAAAAACATGTTTATAATGAAAATATTTGGCATATACAAAGATCATTACCCAATATTTTGCATAATAAGTGAAATACATGCAGTAAAGGATGCAGGAGTTACTGAGAAACTGCACCACTGGTTGTGATGCAGCGTGATCAACGAAGTAATCTAGACCATGAACGAGATCGTTTGCAATTTTGGCTTTCATGAACCACCTGAAGAAGTCCCCACGTGGTCATCAGAAGTTTCACCCCTCAACTTAACCAACCCCAAATCACCTGGAAGGGGGGCTAATCTTCAGGTAAATCAATAAAGGCTAAAATTGTGAATGGTCTCAACTACATCACTACTGTTTTATATATAGTACACATATCACAGACCAGGATCAGGTCATAAACATAGGATCAGCCATTGTCCTGCATGCCACTGAGAGAGACCATAAGGGTAAACTAATGGAAGGGAAGCTATCTGTATTCAAAGTCATCCCTACACAAGATGCACAAAGCTTTGACCCTGGGCACTATACTGTACTATCAACTGCCTAAGCTTCTAAACCTTGCAAGGTTATGAGGAATATAAAAGGAAAAAACTTACTGATAAGAAAACCTAAATGGGAGGAATATTTAGGAAAGGATATTTTTATGTAAGTATTAGAATCTCATTAAAGTTTTGTCTGGAGAGGAAAAATTTGACAGTATAAAGTTCTTAGACGATTATGACAGTCATGCTACAAAAGATACTGAATTTCCCATGACAGAAGACAGGCGCAAGTTGTAGGCTGTTAGTTACCGTAAAAGCTTCAGGTTGACAGGTAATGAGGTGTGTCTGAGATAATTTAACACCTCATAATGTTAAGAAAGGCAAGATTAACAATATTTTCTGGAGGAGGGTCTCATGGGGTATATCTGGAAGCATCACAATACAAGAAACCCAAGTAAAAGAGTTTAAACTTTGTTAATGTTGTTTTGAGGCATGAAACACCCTCAACAGATGAACAAACCATGCATGAGGTTACTATAGCGTGCTGATTACAGATGCAAAAGTCCAATGAAGCGTCATAACTGTCCATACTCAGCTGGTAGAGCATGAGTTCATATACAGTATTTATATAATACAACAGGCCAATTACTTTATTGTTTCACCTTTTTATGTACTATCAACTTAATACAGATCTGGACAAAACTTGACCATTTTGAGCTAAAACTATCAAACAACTTTGCTGTCAGCATACTACTCTACTATACTGTACAGTTCTAGGGAGGTCATCCATTGTAGCTTCTAAACTGGACTTTACGCATGTTGCTAAGTATTACTATAAACACATTATAATTCCATGTAATCAGTGACTTACTCCCAAATTTGTTTGCAATTCGTGGGAGACATACATGAGGAGGTACACCCGATATGGAGACCGAGCGCATGCGGTCCTCCGCCGGCTGAGTCCCTGTCTCCAGCAAACTCACTGATCTCATTGTTGGACCTCGTGTTTCTATATTCAATTAGTAACAATTATAGGAGTCTTTCATATAATAGATATACATATAACATACTGTACCCACTGTCCAATATTTACAGGCATCATCTGTACTGTAATGAAGAAACATAGCTCATTAAAATTTCCTGACAATATCCAAATGAAAAAAAATAAATAAATTACTGGTTGCCACTTAAACTGGTCCACTTTATACAGTACACAGAGACCAGGTATCCTGTGACAGACAGACAGCATCTGATCAGCTGAGTCATAAATCAGTGAGCATTGAATCCGTCAAAAAATTATGGGACAAAATTTTAACGTTATAGCTTGTAATAAACCAAATGTGCTTTTTTTTTACACTACAATTTAAAAAGTTGACACACTCATGGGTTATGTTGCTTTGACTGTGACTTCACTGTCAATGGCCAGGGATACAGCCAATCAGGCACTCACATTTCACCAGAGAATATCTGTTGCCAAAGTACAGGTATCCCTCGCTTAATGAACGTTCCAGTTACAAAAATTTGCTTATATGAATTTCCTAAATTAACGCTTCCTTTTCACTTAATGAAGACTTCCCCTGGTTATAGGAATTTGGGTTGAAGCAAAAATTTAAATTGCACACCCCTGGGAGTCAGGTGAGGCAGCCATCTTGGACAGATGGGCAGAGACGTATTCTTGCTCAATGATCTTATCAAACTCCCCCTCCCACCTTCATCTCCCCCCAGCCTGTGTCTTTACTTCAACCATAGACAGACTGATCAATAGAAGCTAGGACAGATAGACAGGCTGATCAGTAGAAGCTGAGACAGATAGACAGGCTGATCAATAGAAGCTGAGACAGATAGACAGGCTGATCAATAGAAGCAGAGACAGATAGACAGACTGATCAATAGAAGCTGAGACAGATAGACAGGCTGATCAATAGAAGCTGAGACAGATAGACAGACTGATCAATAGAAGCTGAGACAGATAGACAGACTGATCAATAGAAGCTGAGACAGATAGACAGACTGATCAATAGAAGCTGAGACAGATAGACAGACTATTAAATAGAAGCAGAGACAGATAGACAGGCTGATCAATAGAAGCTGAGACAGATAGACAGGCTGATCAATAGAAGCTGAGACAGATAGACAGGCTGATCAATAGAAGCTGAGACAGATAGACAGGCTGATCAATAGAAGCTGAGACAGATAGACAGGCTGATCAATAGAAGCTGAGACAGATAGACAGGCTGATCAATAGAAGCTGAGACAGATAGACAGGCTGATCAATAGAAGCTGAGACAGATAGACAGGCTGATCAATAGAAGCTGAGACAGATAGACAGACTGATCAATAGAAGCAGAGACAGATAGACAGACTGATCAATAGAAGCAGAGACAGATAGACAGGCTGATCAATAGAAGCTGAGACAGATAGACAGGCTGATCAATAGAAGCTGAGACAGATAGACAGGCTGATCAATAGAAGCTGAGACAGATAGACAGGCTGATCAATAGAAGCTGAGACAGATAGACAGACTGATAAATAGAAGCTGGAGCAGATAGACAGATTGATAAGTCAATGGAAAGACAGAGAGACAGATGGACAGCTGCAGATAAAACAACTTTGGATTATATATACCACCTCATTAATCACAGACACACACACTGAATGTTATATCCCTCTACCCAGGCTAGGGAGATAAAAACATATATCCTTTCTCTCACCACTACATTTATATCTTCAATTACTTTATCTTTTTTTCTATTTTGAAGACACATTAATATGACCTTCAACCAGAGAAAATCCATAAGGGAATATATGTAAAATTGGTTCAGGTTCTTATATTAACTCTTACATTCACAAACATCTTCCAAAAACGTCTCTAAATGTGGCTTTAATGGTAACAAACTGGTACTACTGGTGGACTGTGGGACAAAGGTGAAGAATATGTTATAATGCACTACTGGTATGCAAATTATAGAAGGGTAATGATGTTTCTTATATATTTGTAATTTAACAGGAAAAGCCTCTACTTAAAGGGGAAAATCAATCATATCTTAAAAATGAAATGATTATTCAGTATCTTGAGGCTTACTAATGAAAGGTAAGTTATGGACCATCAAGAACTTAAAATTCAACTGAAATTAACCTTTTTTGGGTGTGCTTGGTTCTGATGCAGGTGTGGTGTGCTGCTGTACCGGCTGAGGGGGCATAACGGGGGCTGTGAGAAGACGATACTCTGTGTTGACATCCCAGAGAGCGTGACGTGTTGAGTCCATAAGGTAACGGCGCACCTCATCCAGGTCTACACGGCCACTCTCCCAAACTTTAAACTGTAGCATTGCCATTGGTCCTGTAATAATGGCATTAGTAGTTGGAAAGAAAAAAGATAATACTGTATAAAATTGTAGTCCTTTGAGTGAAATGTTAAAAAGAATCCTCAATATCCAATAAAATATTTTATTGGTGACTGACTGCGACTTTCTTCCCAGGATACTATGCAGTCCAGTGCTAAAATGAGAAATTCTATCGGGTATAACTAAGAAAATGTTGGAACTTTCAAGTGTATATGCCTTTGAAAACATATATAAACACATGTACTTATCTTTCCAAACTATATTAAGCATATGTTGAAAATACCTTAAACTGTTGTGTTGAAAAAATATCATTGATTACTGTAATGTTAAACTACTGAATGCAGGTTTCAAAATGTGTCAGACTGAACAGACATGTCACTGAAATCATATGAAAACCTTAACTCCTTCCCCCATATGACCTGAACTGGACCACCATGATGGTTTGAGACAACATACCAGGACTTTTAGTTGGACTTGGCTGGTACTCCTGAGTATAAGTGAGCACTTCAAAATCCTGTCTTGAAAACACCTCCATATAAGCATCCTGAGAAGGTCGTGGGCAACTGTTGGAGAGATTTAACCTATAAGTCTGTGTGTATTATTCTCATTATTACCATGTAGGTCTTATAACTAAGTAAATACATGTAAGATCAGTTAAAACCCAGTTGTTGTTTTACTGTGATGAACATATCTAAATTCTCTTACCTGATATGCTGCACAATACATCCACTACCATCCACTAGAGAGAAGGCAATGCAGGCTATGCCCTTAGCAGCAGACTTTCTAGGTCGCACATATAGGAAGATGTTTGGCTCACTACTAAGGTCTTGGTCGGTGGCTGAGAAGTCCTGTAGGAATAAAACATGTACGTAACTAATCATTTACACAACTGCTACATGTTTAACCCGTTGATGACGATGATTTAACCCTTTGACGAAGAGGTTTTAACCCTTTGATGATGATGATTTAGCCATTTAATGACTAATATTTAACCCTTTGATGGCGATGATTTAACCCTTTGATGATGATAATTTAACCCTTTAATGACTATTATTTAACCTTTTGATGGCGAAAATTTAACCCTCCAGGACTCACAGGGTTAAGAAGGATGAATAACTTCCATCTACAATTGCTACACTTTCAAAACTTAAACATCAGATATTTCAATCACTTGCCTGGAAATGATGTTCCAGGCAATTATCAGCAAACTTGGGATGGATAAAGCCACACGATAGCATGTTCTGACGCAGGTAGTAGCCCACAGCCTGTAAGTGTCGGTGTGCGTGGGCGCTCACGGTGAACCTGTTTCATAAAATTACACATTAAAACAAACGATGTTCTAAAAAGCACGTGAACAAGTACAGTAAATGGTACAGTACCTAATGTTGCATCAATTACACACATATACTGTACCCCTAACTGGTGCAAAAATCAATGAACTAGCTTGAACATTTAATCAAGTAATGAAAATCATACATATCAAGCTAGCAGCAAAACCTTATCCTTCTGTACTGGATAACTGCTCTCTGTATGACCCTTTTAATAAGGTTTGGAGGATGAACAAATTAAGGGATATGTATGTGCTACCAATATGGGCCTTCCACCTACACCTATGCAGTTGGAACATAAATAATTTCAATAGTAATATAAAACCCAAATTTAATTCACATAAGGACTCAAACAATCTACACCACAAGAAAAAAATCCTAAGTATTAATTAAAAAACTAACCTAACCTAACCTTACCTGAGTATAGTCTTTGGAGGTTGATAAGGAGGCTGAATAAAATGCACAATCTCAGGGGTCAGTTTGTGTTGTGGATTACTCCAGAGCATTACACAGATAGCCTCCACCACGGCCTCATCCAGACGGTTCTGTAACATCCGTACCAACTCCTCCTTGATTGCTGGACCTATGGAGAAGCAGCAACTATGAGGGGGATGTATATGGTGTATAAGTCATGAGATACAAAGCAAAATTATTTATGGATCACCTTATGATTTAGATGCCTCCATATTATTTCACCTGATGATTGAACACCCTAATACTACCTGGGGGGGTTAGGTTAGGTTAGGTTAGCATTAGGGTGTTTAATCATCAGGTGAATTGGATAGGAGTTCCTAGTCTTCATAAAAATCTGATGCAGAAATTAATAATTGTTAGTATATTTAAGGTAATTTATTATAAAGTTAAGAAACTCGTACCAAAATCAAGATATACGGTACCTGGCTCAGCAATGCCGTGCACAGTCAAAATTATGCAATGGTTGTGCTTGCGTTGTGCTGGTGTTGATGGCACGCCCTCCATTATAACATCCTTCTCTCCGAAAGAACTCACACGTGGCCGTAGTTCCTAAAAACATACTCTGTGTTACATCAGTCCTGGGAAAGTGGATTTCATATAATTCCTCCATTCCTTAATCACTTTCCCACTAAGAAAGAGAGTAGGTTTTATTAAGAGCAAATGTACATTTCCTTTATTCAGTATCACCTAGACACTTACTCGTACTTAATGCTGTAACTGATAGGTTCTATTATTGTATTCCCCTTCCACAAGACCCCAAACATTTCCCAGGTTTTTATAATTTACACACAAACATACACACACAATCCCTCATGTTCCTTTCAATCATTATTTTTCATTCATTCTTCCTGCAGTTTACTCCTGTAGCTTCACCACCACCAGCAGGATATCATATTCTTACATAATGCTGAGATGCACCCACGGCCTTCAAGCTCAGAGGGTCGTCATCACGGCTGCCACGCTTCCCCAGAGACACCACAGAGGAGCTGCGGGATAACCCAGTCTCATCGCGCCGTCCCTCAACCTGTGGCGACACTGACGTAGACTGGTGCTCCTTCAACCTGAAATATAACAAATTAAATATAAATCTATTATTTTCTAATTACCTACAAATTTGTTAAGACAAAAAATGCCATTAATTAATCCTTCTTCAAATTCAAAATAATTACCTGAGATAGAACACATTGGAGCCGTTGCCAGAACTGTCCTCGTAAACAAACATGTTCTTGCGGTTGTTGACGGAGAACGGGTTAAGGATCGTTCGGAGTGCTAGGATGCCCTTGCTGCCCACCTTACCAGCAGTACACTTAACTTTGGGATGCAGCTCAAACTTAGTCTCCCACACCACCCTGCAGGCAAAGGCTCCAGGTTTGAACTTAAAGGCAGCTTCTAAATAGCCTCGGCATTCAGCGTCACTATCTGAGGGGAAGAAGGTGCATACATGTAAGGTCTATACACGTAATCTTTATTATTTCCCTTTTACTTCCTGTTTTATTTTTACATCTTCAAATTTCATTATCTTCCCTTCCGTTTGTTTATTCCTTGCATTATTTCTTCCTCTTATCTACTATCTACTAATTTAAGCTCTTATATCATCCCCCTCCATTTCTTCTCTTCTTTACTGTTTTATATTATTTTCTATTCTGCATTATGGCCCCTTACTATTTACCTCTTCCTAAATTTTAAGTCTATTAACCACCTCTGTCTTCCCTATTCAAATCATCTACCCTATTTTACTCTCTCTCTCTCTCTCTCTCTCTCTCTCTCTCTCTCTTTTGGATAACCCTTTTATCATATACACTTTCCCCTGGCTATAAATAAACTCATTAATTAAAAGTATTAACCACTTACTAATACTATTGAAAGAGAAAATAGCCAATCAGCATCCACATTTGAGTACTGTAACCAATCAAGCATCTGCATTTGAGCAACTATAGCCAATCAGGATTCACAATTTGTGCACTGTAGCCAACCAGCATCCACAATTCAACCACTATAGCCAATCAACATCCACAATTTGATCACTGTAGCCAATCAGCAGCCAGAACTACCAGAGCCTACTAACTCTCACCATCAACTCCTCTTCCTTTGGTGTCCTCATGCCGCCAAATGTCATCAGAGGTCTCAGGTTCCAGGAGAAGGTTACACATACGAGTGTTGTGAAGGTCTTGAAGAAGCAGCGTCTGGTTCACAAGTTTCACGAGCGACCTCACGCTGCGCACGACCTCAGTCTGTACCTCACACCACCGAGCCATTTCTGTTTCAGTTCTGGAGTAATGATTTATTCTATTAGATAAAATTATACATTTACCAAAGATTATACAACAGATGGAGGTTAAATGATAGTATACCATTATATTGATCTCATTATTTCCTATCCTAAACTCCAGTACTATCCCAGCCATTGTTGTTATAGGATAATCAAGATAGAGTACTGAATCTTATAACATAATGAACCTCACAATAAAATACTTCATATTAATCAAAAACTTACCTACAGTGGAAGAAGGTATCAACACGATCGCTCGACACTCGCAGAATTAGCCAAAACTCCGGTAGGAATGGCCTTACCGACTCAAAATCTTGCAACCAATCACAGCAATCGTTGTCTGAATCGCTTATATCTCCCTCACACCCGTCCTCTGTTGTCTGTCCGGACTCCAGTAAACTCGACACATCGGAGTACGGTCCTCCAGGTACAGATCCAGTGCCAGAGTTATGACGACTCTTTAAAATGTCTCCTCCAGTTCCTGACAATTGTTATTATTAGATGTATCTTTTTATTTTGATAATCTACTAAAAAAAATTATCTCATAGATTTTATAAAAATGTATGTAACTTCAAGATAAGTAAGTCCCAATTGTATAAGAAATTAGGGGAAACTTTTGTAGATTTTTATTATACTGTAATGTTCTCAAAAAAGTAATTATTCTGAGTGATAGATCCAATTGTTCTCTTCTACTCAGTTATTGATAAGCTTTCCATCTTTCCATGGTCTATATCTCAACACAAGATCAATCCCTATTACTTTATACAACCCAGCATCACATCTTTCCCCATAACACTACTTATCAACCACAATCACCAACCTGAGTTATGTCGACTCTTTAACAAATCAGCGCTGGTTCCCGAGCTGTTTCGACTCTTCATGACTTCTGAAGAGTTGTGACGACTTTTTATAAACTCTGCCCACAAGCCACAGCTACTGTAAGAGGAACAAAGTATAACAGACAATATAATAAGTTGTTAAAAGTCAAGTTGAAGAAGACAGGATACTTTGGTAGAGTCAGTAGTAGTTTAAGGTCTAGACTATATCAGTGGAGGATTAATAAGTAAAGAACTCCCTAGTGTAAAGTTTTAGAAGTCACTATCTCAAAACCCACCCAGGAAGAGACTCAAGTAAACGGCCTTTCAGTCAAGTAAAGCTAACATTAATAAATGTAAATAGATATTATTACTTGTTTGACTAATGGAGAAAATTGAGTGAAAAACCTGATGATTTAGTTTATGTGAATACAAAAGTGAACTGCTCTCTCTCTCTTTTTCTCTCTCTCTCTTCTTCCTTTCTCTGCATCTTTTAAACAACATGTCACACACAAGCACATTCTTCTCCTGCTATAACCTTTATCAAGCTTCCTATCTCTGATTTCCTAAAAAGAAAGTAATCAATCTGTGTTTTGTTTCCCCTGACTTATATGTAATCAACCTACTCACCCTCTTCTTAAACAAAGTGTTGCATAAAATCATATTCATTACTTCTCCTAACCCAGGTATATTTCACCTTCCATATATACTGTGCTGTAGCCTGTTCCACCATGCACGCCTTCATAACCCTCCATACGCGCCCTGACTTAACTATTTATGTCACCACCCAGTAATATATTCACTCCTTCACCCAGCTCCAACACTTCATGCAACAGTTACCCCAGACCTCATCCTTCACACAACAGAACATCAACTTACCTCCCACTTGTAGTCATGGTACAGCTGGGTGTTGCTCTCAGTTGTTCCACAGAAGCATCAGTAACACAAGGTACAAAGTTGTCGGTGCTGGCAGATTTTCTGATCACCTCCGCCGACAGTGGAGGACGAGGAAAACTCTCCGACCCACACCTGAAGATATCAGTTCTGTGTCTGTGTTATTCTTCATAAGGTATAAGAATATGTTTTTATATGGTTTATTTTACACAAGAAAATCTTCAGTTCTTGTTGTAATCTGGCCGCTGGTTTAAACTGAATGATTCAACCGACATCTGGGTTAGTTCAAGACAATCCCAGTAAAATTATAATCACTGGAATATAAAAAACAAATGACCTCGACCTTCGTTTATCTATTTAACTTATCGTTTAGAAGCAGATATAGTTTGTCCTATTCATTTAGTGATGTACCATCCCTTTGATCCCCTTTCTTTGAATCCTCTCTTGGCCTCCTACTCAAACATTTAGTAGTGTACATTCTATTTGTATAATCAAGATACTGTAGCAAGTGAGAATGAGTGGCAAACAAGATCATATACAGTTATTAATTTATTCATATGAGACAATACTTGACTCAAAACATTGTTAATCAATTCATCAAGTAGTCCAAGATTGTACACACCTTATCAGTTCATTTAGAGGAAGTGAGAGACGATGGGGAGCATCTTTGACTGGCTTCTGCATCTCAAGAAGTGGTTCAGTTCCTTCATCAAATGTCAGCACCTTGGAGGGAGTATAAAGAGGTGTGTGTCCTTCCATAATGTTTTCCTCCCTTGTTGAGAATGGTTCAGTATGAGATGGATCGAGGGGTCTTGCATCCCCACAGACTTTTGGTGTTTGTGATTCATTACTAAACTTATCTTGATTTTGGCTGATTTCAGGTCTTTCAAAATTAATGGGTGAAGTTTGTGGTAATGTAGACTTTCCTTTGAGTTGATTTTCTAATGAATCCTTTGTTTCAATAGTTTTATCTTCAGCAATGTTGGCCCCTGAATATAATGATGTGACCCTCACAAGGAGGCCATGATCTGCCTCCTCAGGGTCCATGTGCTCTAGGAATGGCTCGGGCATTTTGTGTGAGTCTTCCTCTCCCAGCTCCCTATTATCAACTGTATCAACAGATTCTTTAGTGTGTGTTGTAGAGGCTTCTGGAGGGGAACCTTGTGATAAGTCTGGATACTCTTTCACAGTCCCACAGTTGTCTTCTTCTCTGTCCTCCTCTTCATCTGCCTCTTCCTCACCTTCACAACCTTCAGAAGATTTATTTGCTGATAAAGCAGCAGTGAGTGTGGTGCTCTTTTTAGGGGACTCTGACGACCGTACTCTTCCATCGTGTGATTGATGTGATGACTCTCGTGAGAAATGGCTTCTTACTTGCTTGATGTCTGAAACCACACAGATAAGTTTAATTTCCCTATAGTGAGAAATATGGTGAAGTTACATATACGCTGTACATCCATATACCTTTAACCATATATCTCATAGGCCTTCCCCTCAGCGCAGGGCATTATAATTCAGGCACAGCCGTCCTCATAAATGCACCACAACCTATGTTTATTTTTATCCAGATTTTTTCACTATCAAAAAACACCTCTAACAATACATATGCAATTCACTGTCTTGTATGACCTTTAGTCTTCTTCATTTCCTCCTCTCTCTTCTATACATTCTTCCCATATGTCCACACTACCCCAGTAACACTAACAACTTTATCCCTCCCTACAGTTTCCTCACTTCTAACTCAAGTCAAACCATAACATATTCCACACTTGCAATTCAGTAAATACATTGAACACATTTGTAACTAACTCATTTGTTTTCCATTTAATTTTATTAAGTCATTTTCACAACACTACTGTACCATGTTAAATCATCACATTTACTTCTTTTCATCATCAATACCTAAACATTTATCTTCACTTTACTAATAATATAAAACTACTTCCCTCACTCTAACATTCTCAAGTGACCTCATGTACATTCGCTTCAAAAGGTATCTCAAGGAGGAGTTCGATGAATTTCAAAATGAACACTGCGACTCCTGCTGTCTCAGTAGGATTATCAGACTCCTTAGTCCATCGTGTCACATTATCTCACACAAAATAGTAGATATTTTTTGGGAGTGAGTGTACATCCCTTTAATCCTCTACTATGGGGTTCTGCAAATCTTAAGTAAACAATATAACAACGATTGAAACCTGATCTATTATCTCGATTTACCTGTGTCAGAGTCGGAAGTGTTGATGGAGCCTCGTCTCTCAGAATCTCTCCTTTCCTTACGCTCACGACGTCTGACCCACTTCTCCTTCTCTGATCCTTCTACTCGCTGTACGTTGTTTTCACCTTCAACTAAACTCTCGGATAGATTTCCTGAAACATTAATTAGTCATTACCATTTTATATGTATCAATCATAGAAATTGAAATTGTCTATGTGCTATTATACCTGAAAGGAGAATATTTCACTTACAAACTTCCTTCTTCAACTGTTATATTACTCATTACTCAACAAAAGACATATTATCGGTAACATCAGCGTCCACATCAACTTACGTTCAGCATCAAATGAGACTCTGGTGGGCTGCAGTCTGTTAGGAGGACTTATGATGGCATCAGGTGAGGAGAGGCTGACCTTGTTCACCTGACACCCAGAATCCATCTGTCGCAGCTGAGCAATGTCATCAGCATGGGGCTGAGGCCTGCAGGTGTTTAACATATTATAATTTCAATTCACCCATTTTCTTTAAACTGACTCTTTTTCCACATGTATAAAACAAATATAATTTTTAGTATATTTAACCATATTTCATTCATCCCTAAACTTACTCTATTACAATATAAGACAGACCACCAAAAGGTAAACAAACAACAGAAAAACTAACTAAATAAATAAAAAATATATTAATTTCTTCTACATTACTTCATGACTGATGTACCCAACTGATCAATTACCTTAACAAGACAATACAAGCCACTAAAATACTCTCCATACCTGACAATGAGGAACTGATTCTTGAAGCCGAGGGGAGGCACCAGAGATGAGAAGGGTCTCCTCCTCATCTGAGTCTTATCTTGAACTAAGTAATACAGTGAACCTTCCTGCTTTAGGTGGTGGCCACTCACACTCATCCGTCCAAATTCCTGTCAAGATACACTACTTTAATCAATAGACAAGAGAGACTTATTTTGCTTCTAAACTCCTGGGGCTATCATGATACTGATGTAGTTGGATATCCCATCACATGTAAACAGAAGACTTATCTATATGTACTAAATGTATTACTTTCCACTGATATAATGCATTTCAGCAACACTTTAATATGCACATCCATCAAATCCTAACAGAAAAGATCTTATCTCAGTAATATGTACTGAAAATATTGCTTTCCATTGACTCATAATGCATATCAGATAAACTATAATAGGCAAAGTATTAAAATAATCTTCATGGAGCCAAGAACAATAATATTGGCTGCTCTTATAATACAACAGTGAACACACAGCTTACCTGCATAAATTTGTCTCTGCTTTGTTCCATGCCACACACAAAGTTAAGAGGGATGGATTCTGAGATACAGTTCCGGGCCTGACGAGAGCTTTCCACGTGAGTAGCGACCATGTCCAGAGTCTGTTCGGCCAGTGGGTACATGTGTAACATTGCCGACGCTATCTCATCCCGCAAAAGCCACTTAATCTGAAATATGTAGGGCACAATCATGAATATCTTTACAGTATTAATAACTTAAAAAGTTATCAATAACTTTTATATATTTTGTATTAAATTCATCATCCTCATAATTTCTAATTCAGGGAAAACCTCAATTACCGGACATTATGGAGAGGAATGTCCGCTAAGTAGAGTCAGTTAAATATGAAACCTACATCTAATGGATTAAATGGAGAGAGTGAAGTCCGTTACATGGAGGTATCACTGTTGTTGAGGCCTTGTGTTATAACTAATCCAGGATAAGCAATTAAAGACCTTAGGTGTTGAAGTACAGTAATACATTAAAACACCAACACATCACAAACATTTATTTACGGTGGAGTTAAATGGAAGCAAAGAAATACATCCTAAGGAGACAAACTAAAAAATAGCTTTAATAATCTAGAAGATAAAATCAAATACTGTACGTACAAATGGCTGACAAGTGATAAAGATGAACACACTGTAAACTTTGCTAGTCTTCTGCCTTGTAAGATAAAATTCATTAATCTTTAGTTTACAGCTAATAATAACCATGTAGTTTTCTTCACCCTTGCGCCATATTACTACTCAATAGACTAAAGTGTTTCAATATTGTCACCATAGTTACTAACATCATCAACTGTAGCAACAATCGCTTGGTGCTGATAATCTGGAAGGTGTCCAAGTTGATCTTCATCTTCTAGGAATCTGTTGAGAGAATCAAGATAAATTAAGTCATTTAAACAAGAAGTGTATCATACAGTACATATGTTCACAAACTTTAAATCTGTAGTTAGTATTTTTATGATGATGTGACCTCCATCTGTGAACCTGCTTTGTTTACAAGAAAATATGGATTGGATATAAATGTTTTCAAATATTTAGTAAATTACAACGCTTCTAACACAGTATATCATAAAGCTGACATGTGGAGAAAACAAAGAAAAAATGCAAAGGTCAGACCAAGCCAGAACTATAAAGCAAATACCTCAACCATTGTTATAGGCCACGTCATGGAAATGTTTGGTGCCATAAGAAATACACCTATATATTTTTTCTTTAAAGCAAGATATTATTAATTGGCTTATTCTACTTCCAACAGCAAACACAGAAAGACTGATCACTAAGTTAATTACAGTGAAGTGTTGACAGTGTTGAAGAACTTACGATTCATCCATATCTGACAGAGAGGCACAAGTTGACTCGGACAGAGATCTTGCTCGTTTATTCTGTGATGAAGCTGTAGAACAAAAGCTGGTTGTTCGTGCCGATCTTAAGTCCATCAGAGAAGCACCCGACTCCCCCGCTGTCTTAGAGGCTAAGGCGGGAAGCAGAGTCATGCACAAGACGTCCAGCGTCACACTGACCTGAGACAGGTCCACCTCGCTGCTCCTCAGGGACTCCACAATCTCATCTAATTTCAAGGAAAACAAAATACAGTAATTACAAATATAACTTATTAACTTATCACAATCTGGTAAAGTATAAAGAGTACAACATGTGAACAGCTACTTAATGGGTTACACTATGTAAACACTAAAACAAATAAGAAGCTACTACAGGTATTAACAGTGTGCAGTACAAATGTTGCTCCTACACCAAACATATTCCTTTACAACTTATTAAAAAAACCTTGAGGAGAACAAGAACAGGAAGCTGAATCATGGGTCACCAGAATTAATGATATTTATTGGAAAATTAAAATAAAGTCCCACGTTGTGCCATCTTATACAGATCCAATAAGTGTTATAAATTTGAATCCTCTAAAGATTAGGCACACCAGCTTATTGTTACCTAGGGGGGTTGGGCTAGGTAAGGTTTTAGTACAGTATTAGGGTGGTTAATCTTCAGGTGAGATATGCTGGGTGGATAATCTGCAGGTGATCTATAAATTTAAACCACACTCAAAGATTTTATAAAGGTTTAACTTAGGTACTTAGAATTCAACCAGTACTGTATTCAAAATCTTCAGCATATTTTTCAATCATAAATGTAAGGTCTTTGATAATTAATTAATGATTGTATCCATAGCGACTCTTAGTTACTAAAAGAATTTCATAAGAATCCATCTTCATGTTTTGATACTGGGATACAGGGTACTATGAAAAATCAAAGAATAATACAAGGTCATTTTTATTGTTTGAGATTCATAAATGACCTAAAAATAAGAAAGAATAAAGTCTGATCATATTACGAAGAACATTCAGACTTTATTCCCACAGATTATGAGGTTTTTGTTGACTGCACATCCTAAGATACAGTGATCATTTAAGGTTCTCAAATAAAACAATGACCCTGTACAAATTTGGGGAGATAAACTAATCCCAAATTCAAAGAGAAACAGGATGGAATTGAAAAACTAACAAGATACAAAAATTTCCAAAAGGAGACCCGTCTATCCATCCCTAATACATAATAACTGTACTCACCCAGACAAGTAGGCACAGTCTTCATGGGTATAATGGACTGTACGTGACCGGCGAGACGAACTGTGCACGTGAAGTGGAGGAAGAGTGGAGGGATGGGGCCGTCTGCTAGATCCAAGTTATCGGGTAGTGTGCTGAGGTCCTCGTCTCGCTCGCTGATGACGGATGTCTTATCTTCATCTCCGTCAAATGCCGTTAGCTGACTGTGAAGACGTTGGAATACTGTGGGGAAATTAAAGATACCAACTACAGTAGTTTAAACTGTAAATATGGGAGAAGAGTTGAGATAATTGATAGATCCATATTAATAAATAGTCATAATAATTAGTTAAGAAATAGCTTTGTAATTCAGTGGCAGGGGTAGAAAAAAAAGAGAATTATTAGAACTGGAAGATGATAATTAATAGGAAAAATTAAACTACATGTATGCATATTGTACTGTATATCAAATTAAGATTACTGAAGCTAATTTGATCTGTTATATTTCATGATAACTTCTCATCCCATTTAAATGCAATTCTTGTCCACAGAAAGTGTGGCCAGAGAGATGAACTTATGGACACAATTTGCTCATCCTTTAATCCTTACCAGTACTGCCAATTTCAGATCGGAATTCAATGCTCTTATCGTGGTCGTCATCGTCGTCGTCCTCCTCCTCCTCCTCTTCTCCTCCATTGACTGTGTTTTCATCATCAAGATCTTCCTCCCCCTCAGTAAATACATCAGACTTCTGGAAAACATCACAGACTCATGACGACCAACATTTTGAGTGATCTATTTTACACAAGTTCCTATTAATTTCCAAGAATAACAGAATACTGTATTATTAAATTGCCATATTCATTATTTATATTTTAAAAAACTATTGATAAAGTGATGGTAATAAAAGTAATCTTACAGCAGATTTCACAATAGAAATTTTTTTTTTATTTAATTACAGTAAGAACTTTGAAATCTAATTACAGTACAGTACATGATCATACCACAATTATCATTTTAACTAAACATTTTAAGTCCCACTCTAGAACTTAACTAATTCTTGAGTAAATTTCAGTGTTAGATTCAATACAAAATGCATAAAAAAAAGTAGTTGAATTTACAGTTAGAATAAGCAGATTAGAAACATAAAGGATGATGTTTCTCCCTGGCATAGTTAAGGGGAACTTTAGCTGAAACTTACATACTGTACAGTATACTGATTCCTGTTTGAAGTATTTTTGATCATAGTAGAAAACATTTCACAAGCCAAAAGAAAATGGCAACTTGCACTAAATGACTAACACACTGTTTACATGCAACTACTGTACTGTATATTAAACATGCAACAGTTAAACTTAAAGGTGAAATGATGCTCAAGCCTCTCAGACCATTCCATGTTGGAGGTGAAGAAAGATTAATGTTTAATTTCACTGACTTATATAAGAACCATATACTGTACTGTTAACATACTGTATATATAAAACACCAGACTATCACCAGGACATGATTGGAGAAGAATCATGTAAGAATTTATCATTTAAACAATCCCAGTCCTCATTTACTCCTTAATCCTCTTGTTCATTAAATTTTTTATGACTCCATTGTCCAGTGTTAGTACAGGACAACATAACAGTACATCCTGGAAATAGTAAACATACATAAAATATTCAGCTGCTACTAATCTTTCTTAACCCGTAGAGGTCACGGTCACGGGAACTTTATTAGCACTTGTCTCTGCTATACTGGACAAACATTTTCTACAATAACTAGTCATTCTATAAATAATCAGAAGCCAAAATTAATCCAAAATACAATAAGTAATGTGCAAGACAAGAGTATCATACAAAAAGATTAATTTAACTCATTACTTAATGAGTTGCTGAGAAAATGATCCATATGTAAGTTCATAGGTTAGTGACACACACTCAACAGGATGTATGTAACTATATATAGAACATATCTTCCAATCTAGGTATATCAAGCTGTACTCTCCCTCATGCATAGGAAAGTGATATACTGTACACAATCATAGTCATATAAAATGTAAACAACATCTTCTTCCCACTTGTCTGCACCATGCCAGTGTCCTTCATGCACAAGTAATAATCATCTAAACCAACAATCAGAACATCTCTTGAAGGATTTTTAGTCATTTACTGGAATCAAATATGCAATACAGTCATGACCTAATTGTCTTGGAAACAATGAGTAAAAAGATTGAAACTGACACAAATAACAAATACATTCAGGAAAGAAGAAATAAGTCATCTGGAATAATACATATAAGAATAATATACGGTAAATGAGTCGTCATGTATGTATCAGTAATCATGCAGCTTAATAATGTGTCAGTTTGGTTACAGTCATGTCATCTTTCATAAAGTAGTTGTTTGTGTCATGCATTATGTCAAAGATGAACAATAAACTATACTATTACCCAAAGTATATATGGAAGTGTGGTAAATAGACCCATTAATATCACAATAGTTGGTAATAAGTAGACCATTAATATCAAAACAGATAATCATGGTACACAGACTGACTTTACGAGCAAGTTACATTAGATTGTGACAAGTTAGCTTAGAGTAGAGTAGAGTACAGGGTGCAAATGGTAATTGAACAATGACATGCAAGAATATACTGTGTGCAAATGGTAACTGAACAATGACATGCAAGAATATACTGTGTACACAAACAATATGCTGGGAAGACAAGAGGTAAGTACTGTACTGGATGCAGGGATTACAGGCACAGCTTAACATTACAGTATCTTCTTCCTAAAAGATCTGAAAGGAAGCTAATGTAATGTACAGCAGGTTTTTATAAGAGATATATTTTATAACACTGATGATCAATGTTGCAAAATATGTTCTTATTCCTTGGAAACAACTACTCAGCTGTGTCAACAATTATGAGGACTTTATATTTACAGTACAAGGCATGCAAGGTAGCCAAGTAACAGTGGGAATCCAACAACCTCAGTTCTCCTTTGACTTGTGAATTAAATGCAATCATCATGATAATGCATTTTAAATACTGTAATACATAAACTATAACCACAAATCTGGCTATAATATATAAATAAAAAGCTAGTGACTCAAATCTGTTTTGTATAATGAACTAGAGAGACAAGGAGAGTTCTGAGATTGGTGTGTTCAGCATGATGAAGGAATACCTTGCTTACAGACACTCTTCGCAACTTTCGCTGCCTCGTCAGGTCAAGCTGATTCTGGAAGATCATGGGATTATATCACTTACAGCAGGAAAGGATTTAATATTGTAAGTTAACAGTAAACACTAACATTATTAACACACAAGCAGCTGGGTGTATTGACTGTACCTCTTTGCTCTTATAACAAAGTAAATTAAGTTTATCTTGTTTTAACTTACATATATCAACATTTATTGCCAAGTTCATGCCCCTTCCTGTATGTACTTTATTTTCTGAACACATATTCCAAAGCATATTCTTATATCACACATTTTAATATATAATTCTGGTTATATAAATTGTTTTAGAGTGAGAGAAGCAAGTTTACCCCTTGAGCATAATGACTTAAAACCACTGAGTATGATGACTTAGCCCCTTGAGTATTGACTTAATCCCTTGAATACAATAATAACCACTTGAGCAAGATGACTTAAACCTTTGAGTATAATGATTTAACCCCTTGAGGATGATGACTTAACCCCTTAATCATGCTTACTTTAACACCAAAATACAATAACTTACATCATCACATTTTAGGAGATTAATTCTAGTGTCATTATATTATACAGTCAACCCTTGCTTTACGCGGTCCCACTTTACGCGTTTCCACGTTTACGTGGTACCCTGCCGAACACGGAATGCTCACTTTCCGAGGAGTGTGTACCCTTTTACGCGGAGAGCGGCGCGAGCAGGGTGCGCACAAGGTCGCCCAGTCATCAAAACATTACCGAGTTCTTCACCCGTCACCCACCACAGCCGGCCCAAGTCAGTGATAGTGATAATGATAGTGAGGATATGGACTTATATGGACTTTGAGGGGTTTGACAAAGAGGCCCTGCAAGCCTCTGTGGTGGATAGTGATACAATTGATACAAGTGTACAGGTGAGGGCCAATAATCTGCCCTCTGCCTCGGAACCAACCTCCCATCCCCGTGTGCCCAGCCATCTTTTCTACTAATGTAAGTGTTAAAAAACCTAATATTATTGATATTTCTCTTAATTATTAATTGTGTGTACATACCATCATAAAATTAAGAAGTTATTTTTACTACAACGTAGGTATTGTGTCTGAAAAAGTGGAGTTTGGGGGTCGGCCCGGTCTCTATTTCAATTAATCCCATATGTTATGTTTCTCACTTTACGCGGGCCGCCGTGGGTTCAATTGACCGCGGAAAGTGAGAGTTCACTGTATACCTATTCAGCTACATTTCCAATATGTAAGTTTACTATATAAGGAAACACCTCCCCCCCCCTCCCTCCAGGTGATAAATTTGTTACACTGAGTCACACACAAGACCACAATATGCATACACCATGTTATACCTTTAAAGAAATTCAATGCAATAAGCATTATGGCTGACTAGTGTTAATTTTTTTTAGTGTGTTGTTTCACGGTGTCCATTAAACACCAGCTTTAAGAGACCTCACTGATATATTCATCTCTTAATCTGTTTTCTTTCTGTGTTTTTATTACTTACTTCTATCATATTTCCTTCCTTCTTTGCCTATTCCCTCCTATTGTTCGGTTGTTCATGGTAAATGTCAATGCTTCAATTAAATAAATTCTAATACCTTGATATATGAAGTACAGTAGATGTATTTTTGGGCCCTTGTTTACATGTTGAAACTTCGTACAGTATATAAAATAAATTACAGTATTACCCCGCCTAACGCGGTTTCACTTAACGCGTTTTATCATATACGCGGTGCCTCGCCAGAGCTGAACTTTCACTTAACACGGATTTTTTCCACATATACACGGTGAGTGTCCGGCTCGAGACGCTATTTTTAGATTTGCGCCACCCGCCACCCTGCCTGACTGCCTGTTTTAGCTCATAAAATTCATACAAATTACCCGGCCAGAATATAATTTACATTGCTGGAATTCTTATAATTTGGTGATCATTTTGAATATAAACATCATATATTTTGCATTAGACATACAAATTTTAGATAAACATTTTTTCTGAGTACAGTAACTATGTTATCTTTTGTGCAAAATATATGACATTTATATTCAAAATATTCCTGGTCTTACAAGGAATCCAGCAATGTCAATTGTATTATCCTAACTTTAGTTTGAGGTATTATTTATTAAAATTTAGTGGTTTTCCCAAAAATTTCTCAGAGAGGGAAGAGCCGGCAGTGTAGTGTGAGAGGGGAGGGAGTCGAGTCCATTATTTGAATGGACATTAACTTGGCGACTGTATTTCTCTATTTCTCTTAAGTATTAATTGTGTGCATGTACCATCATAAAATTAAGATGTTATTTTTACTACAACATAGTTATGTGTCTTCAAAAAGTGGAGTTTGGGGGTCGGGCCGGTTTCTATTGGAATTAATCCCATATGTTCTGTTGTTCACTTAACGCGGATTTCACTTAACACGGGACCCTCTGGGTTCTATTGACCGCGTTAAGTGGGGTACAACTGTACAATATTAGTGCTATGAGGTTGTGTTCCCAGCCTGTGTACATTACCATATATTATAAATACTTCATAACTTACAATTGATAGAGTAAACAAATTTATACCGCATATAAAATAATAACTGACATTCAATAAAGAGCCAGAGGAACTAAATCTCCTGCCAACATCTACCTGACACTTCCCACCTTCTGGTCTAACATGATAAGTACCATGGTCCTTTTCAGCTGCTGTCACCATCATCACTTAATTTTCTTTATGCAGACATTTTAGGTAAATATTCACTCAATATTTGTTTATACCAATAATAAAAGTAACTAAGACAGTTAAAATACTTGATGATACCCAAGAATAACAGCAATACCACAATACACACACTGTAAATGGTGGTGCATTGTATGTATATTACATTGCAGTGTGGTGCTGCTGCATGTTGGTTGACCCAGATGAATGTAAATAAACAGTCTTGACCATCATGATGTGCAACACTCAATGATCCATATCTTAATGTAATCTAATTTTTATTTACAAGGTACTGAAGACAGATAAATATTTAATTACTATAATAATTCTAATGATGTTATTTATTAATTTAGTTTAATTTTTACCTCTCTGTGTAAAATAATAGCACAAAATCCAAAGTTCATTACACCGATACTTTGTTTATCATATACATTACACATACATTAAGGTACTACTGTATGACACTTGCCCTGTAGTGCCTGGAGACCCTACTGGACTCAACAGCTCCTCTCCTAAGTTGCCCTACTGGACCACACATGTCCTGCCCTATTACACGTATGATAAATTTTTTCATAGGTATTCCAATAAAACCCACAGTGAGTAATAATGCCTCGGGGGCAGAAAGAGCTTTATGTTACTTGCAAATATTAAGGCAACAAGCACTCATTCAACAGAAGCCATGGTGTTACTGCAAATAGGAAACAAACATGCAACATAACAATCCGAGCTGTCTGGTGAGTGATGTCATGTGTTACACTCCACAACCACCATCCCAATAAGACATTCCTCCCTTCCATCCTCAAAGCTATTATCAAAGTTGCAATACTTAACAAAAAATGTAAGGAATTATTGTTTATGAAACCTATGAATAAACACTTTTTACAGACTCTTTCACATGATTCTTGTAAATAACCAAGTCACATTTTTTAGATCAAGAATAACCAGGTACTACTGTATAAATTTTTCTTGGCATTTCATTCACTAGTCACTCTAGAGTATAAGACTTAAAAGCACAGGAGCCTACAAAATACAGCACATAATGTTTACTTGTTAATTTCACAAGAACAATAACCACTTTTCTGTTAACACCTCCACTTTGTCATACACTTACACATGTGCATTATAATGACTGTAAATTAAACACACCCATCAGTAAATCTAATGAGCCAGAGACCCTAAGATAAAAAGTTGGAAGAATCTGTCAAATAAATAAACTCCTCCAACTAATTGACATCAGTGAATAAAAACATTAAAGAAACTAAACTTGCTGGGTTGTTTAAACTTCACCATTGACAGTGATTCTGCTTCTGTCCCTCCTAAAAGAAATATATTAATTGTACAGTAAATGTCTACTGTATTACAGCCATGAATATCACAGTTCACTCTTTCATGGACAATAAGTAGAAAACACTGCTAACATCAGGTAGGGAGTCGGTGGTGCTCTTGATCAACCCCACCTGTGACATGTTATGAAAGATCTTAGTCAATCAAATTCTATATATTGTCCTTTACAGAAGTGTACGTAATGGACTATGCCACAGTGATAAATGTTCTCTTTTGCCGATAATGGGAACTGACATACACCTGGTACAGTACTCAACTGACATACACCTGGTACAGTACTCAACTGTACAGTACTCAACTGACATACACCTGGTACAGTACTCGTATAAACTGAGATTGTACGAACATTGCCCACCACTGTTAAATGCTAATACAACCACAGTCAGTAAGAGAATATAGACAAGAAACTGAAATAAACAGAAAGATGAATCTGGGTTAGAGAAAAATGAGAAACAAGAGAGATAATTATGAGATACTGTGATGCTAATATGAATCCTGCAGCTGTGTTGAGCCTATGTTGTACCTTACAATATCCATCTCCATAATTCACTGGTGTTAAGCCAACTTCACGTACATGGTATACAAGCAAGTCATATCTTAATCCTTAAACGGCAGGATTCCCTAATCTACTTCCACATGCGCAAAAACTGGAACGCAAGGAACACGAAACATCCATTGACGTTGGCCACCATCCCTACAGCTAACATCAATTGACGTTGGCCACCGTTTAAGGGTCAAGATACCAATGAATCTATTTTTTAAAAAGTTAATTTATAAACATGCAAATAATAAAAAAAAATTCTAGCAGTGTCCCATAGCAGTTCATCAGTTGGGATGTGGCAAGAATCACTCACAAGCAACTCTAACCTTTTCCCAACGTTCCAGTTCCTGAGACGACACATAGAAGAAATCTCCTACTGGTGTTCCCTGCGCCACCAGTCAAGAGATAAAAATTACACCAAATTAGATTACACACAAAGACCTCAAACAGTCCTCATAAAATACCAATAATAAAAAAAACAAAAAACAATCGTTAACCCCTTCAATACGATGACCTCTTCCCTCGATAACATAACATTATAGTTAGGGATTAAGTCGCCATACTCAAGGGGTTAAGACAGTGAGAAAACAATGGTAAAATGTTCTAATAAAACAAAAAGAGGTTTTATTAATAACTGGCCATTAAATAGTCATACTACATTGCCCTACCAAAGTTTATTATGCTAAATTAATATTAAAATTGTACGAAAAATATCAAATACACGAGCAAGACGACTGTAAATGGTTATAATGTATAAGTTGTTCGGAAAATTCACCGAAAACTGTTAAGTTGTCTATTCTTGTACAAGTTTTTTCTTCTTCAATTCATAGTGACCAGAAATAAGTGTTCACACGCACGCACGCACACGCACACAGTAGGAAGACCATGAACAAACAACGATGAATAACTCACACAATTAATAAACAGTATTCAATAAGAGCAAAATAAAAGTTGAGCTAATATGAGATAATGTGAAGTAATCAATATAATGTAGACTGTTTACATCATCTGGATCTAATGAGATAATCCTTTACATACAAATACCTGGCAACAGTTTCTATACCACGTACGCCAACTCCGTCAACTCTCGTAATATCCGTACTTAATCAACTGTCTATTCATGGATTGACAGCTGTACTCCCCTATTATGGTGCCATACTCATAAACATGGTAGTCTCTGTATCAATGTTCATGCCTAGAGTCAATTTCTATTCGTATATATCATCCCACATTCCTCTATGAAATTTAATCCCATAAACACTGTATAAAATATGCACAAAAATTCTTATAAAATCTTACTCCCAAAACACTTCAGTAATATGGCAATTTTTTTCCATTTTCAAGACACCTCTAAAACAATGACAGTAGCACCACAAAGACTGGATGACCTACCTCGCTGGATCGACGAAGCGTTTGGGGCGAGAAAAAATAGTAATCGGGGAGGGAAGGAACCGGGTGGAAGGAGCCCTGTAGGATGGTCAAGAAGCGTTCCCTGATGCTGGAGTGAAGCTGCTGTAAGTCTCTACAAGGGTGGTGGAGTTTTAACAAGGAGAGTGGGAACCTATTGTGGCTACTACAGCTGGTCTTCATGGCTAATGCAACACGTGTAGGGCCTGTTGACTCTTTCTTCTCCACCTATGAATGTCGTGAAATATTAATACAATTACAAAGACGACGAAGCCGACTTTAATACAAAACATGGCATTCTGTATTATGAAGAAAGTAATACAGGTAATGTAAAATTTATCATCCATCTATAATCATAATAATCATACCGACCTCATTCAGAAATTCCGACATTAATAATGCTTTAATTTATTTGCAGATTATAAAGAAGAAAAATTTTATCATGAAGGACAATTAATAAAAAATATGAAAAGTACACATACAGTACAGGGTAAATGTATAAATTTATAACAGCTGTAGTGACGATCATGACGAAATAACTCCCAGAGAAGATAAAATATGTAACATCAGTTACCATAGCAAAAAAGACCATTAAAAAATACCTTATCTGAGGATGTTCGATGAGGGGAAGAATCTGATTTTGGCACAGAAGCCTCGGGCCGACACTGATGCATGTGTTCAAGGTCGATACGCAGCCGGAAGTCTCGTAGGTGGCCACAAATTGTCTGTTGGAAGAGAACCATTTATCCCAACTCTGATCAAATATACTCAGGCTGGAAACATGCACAGGAATAACTGAAGCAGAAGACATACAAGATGGGTGACATGAACAATCAGAGCTGTTTAGTACATAGGTCATCCAATGCATAAGAGGATAAATAAAAACTAGATACTGTACTTGTATGTATATTCTGTATGCTGTATTTATATTATGCTATGTATATTATGTATGTGCTCCATTTATGTATTATTTATTTAGCCTAGCTAGTAGCATGTGGCAATGTATTTATCAATGTCCCACATGCTTAATTAATGTGCCTGGCGACGTATGGAAGCTGCTAATGTATCACTTGCCATACGTCGTCTATAGAGCAGTTGACCAGCGGACAGGCTGAAGAGCGCTACTCCCCTTGTGTACATATCTCTTATCCAGTAAATCGAACCTACAAAATCTATACAGGTGTTTGTGTTCGCTCCTGTATATTGAACTTATTACCCAGAACACGAACAGTACTGTATATTCTTCTGTTCATACGGAATCCTCCACCTTTGTGCTAATCTGCCAAGGGGAGCATAACTGTATACAGAATTAATACAATGTCTTACCCACCCAAGGTATGTGCATCTATATTTGATAGTTAGACAGTCTTCCAAAAAAATTCTCAAATCTCTGAACTGTAGTGATATCGTATCTGGCATTAGAAAGCATATAAAATCCCCCTTTATTTTTAACATTATCCATTGATAATACTTATACAACTTCTCATGGCAATACAATAATAGGGTAGTTAATTTTTTATACATCACATTAACACAGTAGTACAGAATTTCTCACCTGAATAAAATTTGTGATCTCGATTTCCATGACAGCTTCATGACAAAGATCAAGAGCAATCTGCATGTCATGAGCCTGTATGTTTAGCTCTCTCTGTAGGGCCTGGAACACTCCCAGGACAAAGCTGCGCAGGTACAGCACCTCCAGGGCATCCACATGTGCACGTAAATAACTTGTATCAGCTGCAATACAATACCAAAAAAATACATGTGTACATATACTGAATTAAGAAACTGTTCACATTCATAAAGCAAACACATTCAAAGTGCATATTTCCCCCAAATTAGCACAAATCAAGTTGTTATATTTATGCCATGATTCAAACATCTGTTATTGTACTGTATATGCTTATTGATATCTACAGTACAGCACTATATAAGTACAGTAGTGCTTTAGCTTGAATTAAAGTATTTCTATAAAACTATAAATCATCAGAAAAGGAAAACATATGAACTAGTAACACCAAACTTCATATAACTATAGTACATACATCTGAAAATAAAGAGCACATTTCAAAGTTAATGACTAATTTTTAAGTTGACGTAAGAAAACAGTCATGTACTTTAATAGCCATACATAACAGTGACTTCAAACAGGTGAAAAAGCCAATTAATTAGATCAGACATAAGTGGTACTTTTCACGTGATCCCAACAACGTTACATAACATAGGCCAAGTGAACTACAGTGATCACTACCTCCAACGTCAGACTCCTCAGAACGTGGCTCAGGACTTGGTTGCTTGAGGTCTTCTTGGAGGCTGGTGGTGATGGTAATGGAATCGTCCTTGAGAGGCACCGTGTCCTCCACTATCTCACACTCAAATTTAGATGTGGAGTCCATGTAGATATCCTTTCCGACAACGCCTGAACGATTGTCACTGCTCAAGAAACGATAGGTATTAAAATTCAATAACCATGCTAACCTAACTGGAATATCCAAAAATTATAAGTTGTAATTCACTGTAAATAAAAAGGATGATAAAACAACAGAGCATCACACTGCAACAAGGTACCTGTTTATAAGTTGTGTAATGATGCTGCTTAGTTTGCAATCATAGACATATATAGGCAAGGTAACAGCACCATACATGGGTTTGTGGGAAGGTGGTGGCTGCATGGCGCTCGTACTTTCATCTAAGCTGGAAACTCTCTGTACGGAATCAGTTTCTCCTGTACCACCAACACCTGCGTGTAGATGGAGTGGCACACAGCCATCTTCATTCCTGAGGCCTTCAGGTGACATGCTCTTTGTTGTAGGATCAAACATTCCAGTATATGATTTTGATGGCATTGAAATGTATCTCCTCTTGACCTGTTCATTGGGGGAGGTGATCTTTGGCACATCGTACTGTGGTTCTTTAGTCGGTGAATCGACTGACCCGGTGCGGTTCCTCTCTGCCCCTGCACCGCCCTGACCAAAAGAACTACACCGTTCTCGACTCACGTGAAACGAACTGGCTCTCTCTCGCAAAACAGAATCGAAAAAAACTGACTGAACTTGCTGGGAAGTCGTTTGAGACACTGGACCAGACTTATAGCGTACTCTTGATGGAGTGCGTTCACCAACTTCATCAACTGACATGGTGGCAGATCTACTGTTTGTTGGTGTGGGAGGAGGAAGACTGGGAGAGGTCATGTGTGTGAGAGATGATGTACTACTTTCTAGAGAGACCAGCTGCTCTGACATGAGACCTGTTGGAGGCTGGTCAGTTGTGTTAGTCTCAGTGTCTAAATCAAAAACATTCTCAGAATTTGGCACAAGCTTGAGAGCCATATTGTTGGTCTCAGTTATATTGGCACGTTTGACCAGAAGCAATTTGAGGTCGTGATAGGAAGCTGGAACAAGAGTAATGAGGAGGTGGTTGGTGGACACACCCTTCAGGAAACACCGCCACTTGGGAGGGTCACTCATCTTACCTGTGGGTGGAGGAGGAAAAATCAATTAATGACATTACAAAAAAGCTCAGATGTTCTCATGGCATTGTAGTTATATTAGAAAAGAATTTATACATAAATTTATAAACAAATACAGTATACATAAATAAAGAAATTCCAGCTCCTTTGCTCACGTGCCTCCTTAAATAACCAAAATATCTAACTCAAATTGTAATTTTTTGGAGACCATATGAAGATTAGCCCCTCTAGCTTATTTCACCTGATGATTAAAAACCATTAATGATAACCTAACTTAACCTAACCCCCCCAGGTGAAATAAGCTGGGTGTTATTCTTACATAGAACAGACATCTCACTTATACTTGACCAATGAACAAGTAACACATCTCTCGGACTTACTGATATTTGTGTTGACAAACGGTGAAGCCTTGGCAGTGGGAGGACGCTGACGTTGCTGAAGCATAGTAGGAAGAGCCTCCAGGTCAGCAGTACTCAGGTGGAACTCTCTGTCGTGGTGTAGCTGGCACAGGTGGTCCAGCAGCAAGTCATACAGGATCTGGTTGGCCTCATCCACCGACGCCTCGCAGTCAAATGTAACTCTCTTTACCAGACTAGTAAATAAATCTGCAAGACCAAAGTATCAGTTACAAAAGGCTTACATCATATACAGTTATAGAAAAAAGTCCCGTTAGTTCCCCTTTCCCATTCATGAACCCAGAGACACATGAACCTGTGAATCCAAATCCTCACACCATGTGCCATCTATGGGACTAACAATGTGTGATGTCTCGGATTCACAGGTTCATGAGTCTGTATTCATGGATCGGACAGATGACTCACAGCACTTTTTTCCCTGATTACAAATTTACACATAATTTCAACTCATTCCAGATACTTTTAGTTCTTACAGTACTGTATATGACTTATTGTACTGTATCTGGTTTGAAAGTTTTAACTAGGGAACATAGAACATACATTTTGTTCATTAAGGCAAATACATCTAAGAGTATTGATTTAATTTAGAATGGGTGTAAAACCTATGAAATCCAATGATGATAGTTGTAACCCCACAATCATATAAATTACTTCACTCATGTGGTATACGTTCTCCGACACCCGACCACTCGACAAACCTTGAATATAAGTCGATACGAGGAGCTCAACTTGCTGACACATGGGGAGGAGTCCAATAAGATCAAAGGAGAACGGAATCTGCATGATACGTAGCGATGGGTCAGTATTGGGTTCATCGAATGAGTAGTGGGTATCGGCAAATCCCCGGGCCTCCATACCATCGGTTCCGCTGCCCTGACACATCAACAACAAATGCTCCACGGTCAGTAGCCCCCAGATACATTTTTGGTCCACTGGGAAGAACTGAAACATGGAAAGGAAAATGAAGCCATAAAAAATGAATCATGTTTACTAATTATTTAAACTAGATAGAAAATTAGAAATACAGTAGTACTGTAAATACCTGATTAATAATATTTACATTATTTCTGTAAATGAAACAAAAAACATTTATTTATCACCCTTATTGTTTTTCACGATTAATAATAAAATAACAGGATAGATAAATTTTATACATAACCTTTTAATCTAACCTAACCTATCCTCTCCTAACCTCAACCCCCCTCAAAATATCATTAGGGTATTTTAAACCTCAGGTGAAATAAACTTGGGGCGGGGGGTCTAATCTTCAGGTGATCCATACAGTACGTACCCCCTTATGCCAAGTGCTCTCTCAGGTTCAAGGCTCGTACACTATCAAATCTTCAGTTCTTATATTTTACCGAACTTTATTTTATATTTTTATTAACGTTTATCAATGTCTTTTAATTTGGGATTTTACTTATATTAAAAAATTTTATATTTACTGTTTATTTTGTGATAATTTGTGTTCATTGAAGATTTATATAGTTGTGGGTGTATCCACATAAAGATCTATCCACATCAAGATCTATCCATATCAAGGTCTATCCACATAAAGATTTATCCACATTAAAGTCTATCCATATCAAGGTCTACCCATATCAAGGTCTATCCATATCAAGGTCTATCCATATCAAGGTCTACCCATATCAAGGTCTATCCATATCAAGGTCTATCCACATCAAGATCTATCCATACCAAGGTCTATCCACATCAAGATCTATCCACATCAAAGTCTATCCACATCAAGATCTATCCATATCAAGACCTATCCATACCAAGGTCAATCCACATCAAGATTTATCCACATTAAGGTCTATCCACATCAAGATCTATCCACATCAAGACCTATCCACATCAAGATCTATCCATATCAAGGTCTATCCACATCAAGGTCTATCCACATCAAGGTCTATCCATATCAAGATCTATCCACATCAAGATTTATCCACATCAAGGTCTATCCACATCAAGGTCTATCCATATCAAGATCTATCCATATCAAGATCTATCCACATCAAGGTCTATCCACATCAAGGTCTATCCACATCAAGATCTATCCACATCAAGACCTATCCACATCAAGATCTATCCACATCAAGGTCTATCCATATCAAGGTCTATCCACATCAAGATTTATCCACATCAAGGTCTATCCACATCAAGATCTATCAACATCAAGAAGAGGATGAGGGAAGTGACAGGGAAAGTAGAGGTGAGGGAAGTGGCAAAGAAGATCAAGGAGAGGAAAGTAGTGGAGAAAGAAGGGGTAAAGGAAGTACCAGAGATGGTAGTGGTGAGGTAAGTAGATGGAAGGTAAAGGTGAGGGAAGTAGCAGAGAAGGAATGGTAAGTGCCAGAGAAGGTAGAAGTGGGGAAGTAGCTGAGAAGCTAAAGATGAGGGAAGTAGGTGGAAGGTAAGATATAGTGAGGTAAGTAGATGTAAGGTAAGTAGCCAGGAAGGTAAGTAGGTACTGGCAATGTTATCAGGGAGTGTATCAGGCCAGGTGCATTATCTTATCAGAGACCTCGACCAGACACTACTGATAACCTCTTAATACCACACCACTACCACCTACCACCATCATCTACCACCATTATCACCATCTACCACTATCATTATCATCTACCACCATTACCACATATTATCATCACTATCTACCACCATTCCACCTACCATCATTACTATCTACCACCACCATCAATATCTACCACCATCATCATAATCTATCACCATCATCACCTACCACCATCTTCAACTACCACCACCTACCACTATCTTCACATTGGGGATTATTCTTCAGGTGAACCATATACAGGTAGTGTTATTTAGATCCTACCCAATCTCTAACTCCCCTTGGTACTTATGTTCCCAATTTTAATCTGATAATTTTGTAATAATTCCTTCGTTCATTTGTTTTTGTATTTTAGTTAATTTGTTTTTCTATTTTATTTCATTTGTTTTTCTATTTTAGTTCATTTGTTTTTCAATTTCAGTTCTTCATTTGCTTTTCTATTTTAGTTCTTCATTTGTTTTTCTATTTTAGTTCTTCATTTGTTTTTTTGGGGTAAAATTTCAATGGTTTTTTTTTCCCGAGGTTCTGTCAATTTTAAGACGACACTTTACATCTATGACGTTTCCCTTGAAAATGACCTGACCTGACCTGAACTAACCTCGTCCCCTCCCCCCAGGCATATATAGTATTTACAAGCGAATCATTATAGAAGTGTCTCAACTATTGCTAACAAAAATAAAACGGTTGAGATTCCGTGGTTGTACGAAACAGCAATACCATAAACCCTCCCAATACCGGACTTATTCTTGCGGGCTCTGTTCGTTATTGGAAGAGTTCTGTTATTCATTCTTGCAAGCCCTGTCCGGAAATAAGAACATAAGAATGGAGAAAACTGCAGAGAGCCTATTGGCCCATACTGGGCAGTCCCATTTACACTGTTGAAAAATATTTATTCAGATTATTGCTCATTTCTCCGTCGTTATCAGCTAGCTCGCCAGTATCTGACTGTATTGATCCAATCTTTTCTCGTGTTTTAGTTTGATACATTTGATAGAATCCCTTGGGGTTTGACTTCGCCTCCCTTGCTATCTTCAGCTCATTATTCCTCTTGGTTTTTCTTATATCGGTCTTAACCCTACCGGCCAATACCTTATAGTAATCTTGGAGGTAAACTTCACCACGATTTATTCTCCTACCTATAGCCTTCCTTTGTCCAATAATGTTCTTTAAATAATTATTTATCCATTAAGGGTCATTGTTGTCTGATCTGAGCTTTTTGTATGGTATGTTCTGCCTTTGTGCATTAAGTAACTCATTATTTAAATTGTCGTGCAACTCGGCAACCTCAGATCTCATTATCAGGTCAATCTCAACCGTCAGGTCTCCAGGTAGGGTGAGGTCGCCCTCTGTGGGTACATTGATTGAGGTCATGTAGTTCACCCCCAAGCGTGATACCCCCTCTCTCAAATGCCTCTTCAAACAATCAAAGTTTGCCCTTCTGAAATCTGGGACTTTAGTGGAATTTTCCTTACGGCTGTCCTGAAATTCTAACTGGAATCTAATTTCTTTGTGATCGCTGTTTACAAGTTTATTCCCTACCTCGACATTACTAATGAGGTTTTCTCTGCTTGACAGAACTAAATTGAGTATATTATTACCCCAGGTGGGTTCGGTTATATGTTGACTTAGAGGATTGTTAGTGTTATTCTTGCAAGCCCTGTCCGTTAAGAGGATTCTATTATTCTTATCCTTGCAAGCCCTGTCTGGTATTGGGACGATTCTGTTATTAAGAGTATCCGTTATTGAGAGATGTGTATTGTTTAATTATTATCCTATTTTGGGGACTATTTCTTAATAAGTCCACCAATTACATACAGTAAAACCTCGATTAACCGACTTTCGGATTAAACGTCAATCCCGAACTCCTATTTTTTTTTTACGGGGATTAGCCCACCCGGGCACAGGTCACTAGCCCACATCGGGGCCTGGGGGGCGATAATGTAATAATAATGATAATGATAATAATAATAGTAATAAAGAACCATAAAGAAATAAAAATGAAAAAAAAATCAAGAGTGAGAAACAATATATGTATGTTGTGTTGTCAATAGTAAGAGAAGCAATTGAGACCCTGCAATTGTGTGTAAATGAGGTAGAAAGTCATATCAGCAACCTGGGACTAGGTCACAATTTTTGTGATGACATATGTTCTTTGACCTTTCCATTTTTTATTCACGGTTTTTGTGCTGGTTCATATTTATTTACTAAAGTGGTTAATATTTTAAAGCAAATTCTATTGAAATAGGAATGGCAAATGAACAAAAATGAATAGAGGGAATTAAATGAGGTAGGTTAGGGAAAGGTACTTTGAAAATGTATGTTTTATTTCCGTAGACTTTATGTAGCCTACTATTAACCTACTTTTCGGATTATCCGTCGGCCCCTTCCCCCCATATGTGGTCGGTTAATCGAGGTTTTACTGTACTTCCTTTCCTTCACATCTAGTTATGAGGAAAATAGGAGTCACTTGAAGATTAAGCACCCCAGTTTATTTTACCTCATGATTTAACAACGGAACGCTATTTGATGGGGTTAGATTGGGTTAAATTAGGTTATCTTAAGGTTGGGTTAGGTTAGGCTATGATTACAGGTGAAGTACTGTATGCTTGGGTGTCTAATCTTCACGTTTTCCCTTGAAGTACCGTGTGTTGAGTGTTACCAGTCATGTGTGTGTGTGTAGACGACTGACACACACCTAGACTTGTCTTAGTGAGGTGGACAGGTGTGTTAATTAAGACAGGTGTGTTAATAGACAGGTGTGTTAATGAATAAAACAACGAAGAGAAAAATTATAATCATTTTTTTATTTCCTTTTATTTTGATTAAAGTTCATTTACAAGAACTTTGGTGAAATATAAAGTAGCATAACTGTTATATATATATATATATATATATATATATATATATATATATATATATATATATATATATATATATATATATATATATATATATATATATTTTATAAGCTTATGTATATTAGCTATATAATAACGTTTACATATTGTTTCATACGAAATTATTGAGAGAGAAAGAGTTAGTTAGTTAGGTGTAAGATTGCGAGCTAGGTGTCAGAGAGTGAATTTCCTGGAGGTAAATCTGACCACTGGAGCACCAACACTGACCAGGTTATCTTCACCACACACACCTCTCTCTCACACACACACCTAGCTCACCCACACACCTAACACACTCTTTTACACTCACACCTAACACACTCTCCTACACCTCACTCACACCTAACTTTCTCTCTTTCACACCTCTCTCTCTCACACCCTAATACATCAACAGTTACCTTCCTCTACAATACACCCACAACACTAATAAACGTAATATATTCGTAATTTAATGTAACTAAGTAAGGTAGGGAGCACTGAGTGACGACTGAGGGGCATAGAGGAGCTAAGTTGGAGGAGTTGAATCTCACTAGTAAGTCAAAGTGAGGAGACCACTTCTCCACTTGGCCCTCGTCTCTAGCCAAACACCTTCTCCTTCCCAGAACCTCTACTCTTAAATCTATCTTCTTAATTAACTCTCTATTTACATCTGATGAACCTACGAGCCTTTGAGAATCTTTACCCTAAGAAGTAATATAAAATGGCGTTGAATATAGTGAGTTCTGTTATGGTGTATCGAACAAGATGGCGTGTAGTTCATACGAGGATGTGAGGCTGGTTGACGGGGTGAGTGACGGGAGTCGAGGTGTGGTGAGCTGGAAGAGTTAGATCTGGCAGAAGCATCACTAAGGGACTGCCGGAGATCTCCACTTCCAACTCCCCGCACGTCGACGGCTGAGAACCACGAGAGTCAAGTGTTGAGGCCGTTATTTTGGAGTGTGGTCGAGGCGATGTTGTGATGCCTGGCGAGCGGTTGTGTTGTCTTAAGACCCCACGCTCATAACCCCTTGCTATAATAACACTGCCATAACATATAACTAATGAAACGTGATTGTTATTATTCTTTATGATATAACTGATTATTATATTCCAATAAAACTCAACCAAACTTCAACAGGACGTAAAATAATTGGAACTTTTAAATCCATCGTGTATTAACAAGTTCCATATATATTTAGTCCCGGTGAAGTTTTGTAAAAAGTTTCATATGGATAACAATACGTTATAGAAAAATCAGATTTCATTACTTAAAAAATGACTTGGTTATATCGTTAAGGAGATGAATCGAGGGCGTAGACCAAACTGAGGACTTTCTAGCAAGGAGGCGAGGGTTGCCGCCTACACCACCCACACAATTACAACGAGGTGAACCCTCTCATGTAATTAGTCCAGGTCCTGTAGGTCGCCACACACCACACCTCCACTTAAGGAATCCATCAGAGGCATTTGTGTACGGCAGGGCGCGGCGGTGTAGGTGTTGTGAGGTGGGGGGTAAACCCTACACCCACACCCTGGCTCGAAACACAGGCTTGATACGCTCAAGTGTAAGTTGACGACACCTCGATGTTTTTACAGTGTTGACGCGGAGACTGGTGGTGCTGACGGCGCCGCCCCCCAGGCACAGCCTCCGCCACGCACGTGAGAAACACACCAACTGTGCTCCCCGAACCCTTATCGCTCAGTTTTATACGGTTATCGAAGGACAAAGTGCTCATGGCTCCCTCACGTGAATGTCTCAGCCAATCACAGCTCACCCGAAGCTTTGAACGTATTAGTCAACCAATCACCACTTCACACCTCAAGTTGTATCAGGTATTGGCCAATGATATGACACGCCCAATTATGAAGTCCCACAAGATGCGTTTTTTTTATATTTCGTCAATGAAAGAAATGGCAGACTGTGCAATGTAGCGCCCCCTCCCCACACATAGCTTATTACGACCTAAGGAAGGACAAATTATCCCTTATGTATTTTATTCTACTTAACGGCAGACGATTTTGTTCAACTGATGGGAGCCCCTGCCAGCTAAAGGGTTAAAATCAAGGTTCCAAATTCCTAAAATCTAGATTATTGGGGCCTGTAAGAACTAGACCCCAATCCAGGGACCAATTAAGACCTGGAGCCCAATCCTTAACATTAAATCGGGGCCTATTAAGACCTGGCCCGAAATTTTAACCATTCGTTTGGGCACCCCGCCCCGCCCCGCAGCACCACCGGTTCACGCCCTACATATGGCCAGCATTATCAGCGTGTAACAGTAATGTGTGTTTGTCTCCGCGGCTATAGAGTGAGATTAGCAAGTGGTGTTACATTTGACACAGGATTTGCATATCTCTCTCTCTGTCATACAGTTTCTGCCACATTTCCTCCACCTCCCCCTACCCCAACTTGCCTTCCCCCGACCTACACGACCCCCCTCCCTCCCCTACTACAGCTCCCCCCACCCCCCTCCGTAACTCCTACATAAGAATAATAATTTGATAACAACAACAACAACAACACCGATAATAATAATAATAATAATAATAATAATGAAAAGACGATCAATACACAAACACCACTCACAAATACACAACAAACACTACACCAACACACACACACACACAAACAAGACCTAGACACGATATCAACACAAACACCGGACGATAACCGATCAGATCACGAACAGCGATACCCAACCCTATAAAAAGTATATCAATTAACGAATCTTACTTTCTCCTTTCGTGTGTGTGTGTGTGTGTGTGTGTGTGTGAAAGGTTAGTTGAGTTAGTAGGTAAGGAGGGAGGGAGAAGGGAAGGGAGGGAATGATCGAGGTAGGAAGGGAGAACTGGAGGAGGGAGGAAGGATAGATGAGGGAGGGAGGGAAAATGATGAGAAGAGGAAGAAGAAAAAGAACAACAACAACAAAGCAATAATAATGATGACACGAGCAAAATAAATCACTTCAAATTATCACATCCCCTCCTTCCTCTTCCCCCCCATCTTGAGTATTACCCTCCCTCCCCCATCTTGAGTATCTACCCCCCTCCCTCCCCCCCATCTTGAGTATCTACCCCCTCCCCCATCTTAATCACCTACCCCCTCCCTCCCTCAACACCCTAAAACAAAGACTCTCTACCCCCTCCCCCTTCACTACCCCCCCTCCCCCTCCACCGCTTTACGATTCTGTCCGTTAATTTGAACTCCTAATTAGTGGCCATTTCAGCCAATCAGGGTATAGTCAATAGCCAATCAGGTGCTTTTATCCATTAACCAATCTGGTTTTATCCATCAGCCAATCAGGTGATTCTGATCCAACCGAACCTCTAAATATATTGGGGAGGGAGGAGGAGGAGAGGCTGGTAGGAGGAGGAGGAGAAGAAGAATGGGTGAAGAGGAGGAGGAAGAGAAGAGGGAGGAGACGTAGGTAGAAGGAGGAGGAAGAGGAGAGGAGCAGTAAAAGTTGGAGGAGGAGGAGCCACGGGGGTCGCCGGTGTGATAAGATAAACACTGATAACGACTATGAGAACGCCGGCAACTTCCCTCCCTCCTCCTCCTCCTCCTCTTTATCCTCCTCTTCTTCTTCTTCATCCTCCTCTTCTTCCTTCCCTTCCACCTAATCATCCTCCTCTTCCTCCTCTTCTTCCTTCCCTTCCACCTAATCATCCTCCTCTTCCTCCTCTTCTTCCTCCCCTTCCACCTAATCATCCTCCTCTTCTTCCTCCCCTTCCACCTAATCATCCTCCTCTTCCTCCTCTTCTTCCCCCCCTCCACCTAATCATCCTCCTTCTCCTTCTTCCCCTTCCACCTAATCATCCTCCTCTTCTTCCTCCCCTTCCACCTAATCATCCTCCTCTTCCTCCTCTCCCCTCCACCTAATCATCCTCCCTTCCACCTAATCATCCTCTTCTTCCCCCCTTCCACCCAATCATCCTCCTCTTCCTCCTCTTCTTCTTCCTCCCCTTCCACCCAATCATCCCTCCTTCTTCCCCTTCCACCTAATCATCCTCCTCTTCTCCTCCTTCCTCTCCCCTTCCACCTTCGCCTCCTCCACTTACCCTTCTCCCAGGTCATAAAATGGGCGTAGGCTTGTATAACCTTAACCTCACCTGTATATAGCTGACGTACACACTTATATGACCTGATCTGAGGTTACGTTAGGTTGGGTTGGGTTGGGCTAGGTTGGGTTGGGTTGGGTTGGGTTGGGTTGGGTTGGGTTGGGTTGGGTTGGGTTGGGCTGGGTTGCTGCTGGGCTAGGTTGGGTTGAGGTTGGGTTGGGTTAGGTTGGGTTGGGTTGGGGTTGGTGGGGTTGGTGTTGGGCTGGGTTGGCTTAGGTTGGGTTGGTTGGGCTAGGTTGGGTTGGGTTGGGGTTGTGGGTTGTGGGTGTGGGTTAGGGGTTGGGTTGGGTTGCTGGGTTGGGTTGGGTTGCTGGGTTGTGGGTGTGGGCTAGGTTAGGTTGGGTTGGGTTGGGTGTGGGTTGGGTTGGGTTGGGTTGGGCTGGGCTAAGGTTGGGTTGGGTTGGGTTAGGCTAGGTTGGGTTGGGTTGGGTTGGGTTGGGTTGGGTTGGGTTGGGTGGTTGGGTTGGGCTAGGGTTACGTTAGGTTGGGTTGGGCTGGGTTGCCAGGTTGAGGGGTTGGGTTGGGTTGGGTTGGGTTGGGTTGGGTTGGGTTGGTGGGTAGGGTGGTTGGGTTGGGTTGCTGGGCCAGGTTGGAGTTGGGTTGGGCTGGTGGGTTGGGTTGGGGTTGGGCTGGGTTAGGTTGGGTTGGGGTTGGGTTGGGCTGGGCTGGGTGCTGGGCTGGGCTGGGTTAGGTTGGGCTGGGTTAGGTTGGTTGGGTTGGTGGGTTGGGTTGGGTTGGGTTGGGCTGGGCTGGGCTGGGTTGGGGCTGGGCTGGGCTAGGCTAGGCTGGGCTGGGTTGTGGTGCTGGGTTGGGCTGGGTTGGTGGGTTAGGCTGGGGTTGGGTTGGGCTAGGTTGGGTGCTGGGCTGGGCTGGGCTGCTGGGTTGGGTTGGGCTAGGTTGGGCTGGGCTGGGTTGCTGGGCTGGGTTGGGCTGCTGGGCTGGGTTGCTGGGCTGGGCTGGGCTGGGCTGGGCTTGGGGCTGGGCTGGGCTGTGCTGCTGCTGCTGAGGCTGGGCTGGGCTGGGCTGGTGCTGGGCTGGGCTGCTGGGCTGGGCTGCTGGGGTTGCTGCTGCTGGGCTGCTGCTGCTGCTGGGCTGCTGGGCTGCTGGGCTGGGCTGGCTGCTGGGCTGGGTTGGCGGTGCTGGGCTGGGCTGTGGGCTGGGTTGGGTTGCTGGGTTGGGCTGGGTTGGGTTAGGATGGTTGGGTTAGGTGTTTAATCTTTAAATGTTTACAAAGTTCATAGGTGAAGAAAATGACGTCATATTTACCCATGTTTTGTGGGTGTAATTTCCTGATGGGCCTCTGTAAACATAAACATCCAGGGGAGGAGGGAAGAGGAGGAGGACTAAGAGAAGGAGGAAGAGGAAGGAGAGGAGGAAAGGAAGGGTACTTTGTAAACACACCTACCAAGGAACTCAGTGAACACAAGTATAACCTAACCTAACTAAATCACTCCAAAGACTCACCTCCCTGCCCACTCCACCTACCCTAACCTAACCATCTATCTATCCATCTATCTATCTATCTATCCATCTGTCTATCTATCCGTCTATCTATCAAACCATCTTAAGCTCTGACACTGAGAACTACGATAAGACACAAGCCAGGATGATGACACTCACCATGGCGCAATACTATCCCCCTATCACCCTCACTATCAACAAGAATTAGCGATGTACAACTCTCACTAACCCAGGAGTTGTGGTGGGGTTTAAGGGGTTGTGGGGGTTCAGGGGTTGTGGAGGGTTTTAGGGGTTGTAAGGGTTTTAAGGTTGTGGTAGGTTTAAAAGGGGTTGTGGTGGGTTTAAAGGGGGTTATGGTAGGTTTAAGGGGTTGTGGTGGGTTTTAAGAGGTTGTGGTGGGTGTTAAGGGTTGTGGTGGGTTTCAGGGGTTGTGAGAGTTGTAGGGGTTGGTGAGTTTTAAGGGTTGTGGTGGGTAAGGGGTTGTGGTGGGTTTCCAGGGGTGGAGAGTTGTAGGGGTTGTGGTGAGTTTTAAGGGTTGTGGTGGGTGTTAAGGGTTGTGGTGGGTTTCAGGGGTTGTGGAGAGTTGTAAGGGGTTGTGGTGAGTTTTAAGGGGTTGTGGTGGGTTTTAAGGGGTTGTGGTGGGTTTTAAGGGGTTGTGGTGGTTTAAGGGGTTGTGGTGGGTTTTAAGGGGTTGTAAGAGTTATAGGGTTGTGGTAGGTGTTAAGGGGTTGTGGTGGGTTTTAAGGGGTTGTGGTGGGTTTTAAGGGGTTGTGGGGTTTGGAAGGGGTTGTAAGAGTTTTAGGTTGTGGTAGGTGTTAAGGGGTGTGATGGGTTTTAAGGGGTTGTGTGGGTTTTAAGGGTGTGGTGGGTTTTAAGGGGTTGTGGTGGGGTTTAAGGGGTTGTGGTGGGTTTTAAGGGGTTGTGGTGGGTTTGAAGGGGTTGTAAGAGTTTTAGGGTTGTGGTAGGTGTTAAGGGTTGTGGGTGGGTTTAAGGGGTGTGATGGGTTTAAGGGTGTGGTGGGTTTAAGGGTTGTGGAGAGTTTTAAAGGGTTGTGGTGGGTTTTAAGGGGTTGTGGTGGGTTTTAAGGGGTTGTGGTGAGTTTTAAGGGGTTGTGGTGAGTTTTAAGGGGTTGTGGTGGGTTTTAAGGGGTTGTGGTGGGTTTAAGGGGTTGTGGTGGGTTTTAAGGGTTGTGGTGGGTTTTAAGGGGTTGTGGTGAGTTTTAAGGGGTTGTGAGAGTTTAAAGGGTTGTGGTGAGTTTTAAGGGGTTGTGGAGAGTTTTAAGGGGTTGTGGTGGGTTTTAAAGGGTTGTGGTGAGTTTAAGGGGTTGTGGTGGGTTTTAAGGGGTTGTGGTGAGTTTTAAGAGGTTGTGAGAGTTTTAAAGGGTTGTGGTGGGTTTAAGAGGTTGTGGTGAGTTTTAAGAGGTTGTGAGAGTTTTAAAGGGTTGTGGAGTTTTAAGGGGTTGTGAGAGTTTTAAAGGGTTGTGGTGGGTTTTAAGAGGTTGTGGTGAGTTTTAAGAGGTTGTGGAGAGTTTTAAAGGGTTGTGGTGAGTTTAAGAGGTTGTGAGATTTTAAAGGGTTGTGGTGGGTTTTAAGAGGTTGTGGTGAGTTTAGAGGTTGTGGAGAGTTTTAAGGGGTTGTGGAGAGTTTTAGGGGTTGTGAGAGTTTTAAAGGGTTGTGAGAGTTTTAAGGGGTTGTGGGTGAGTTTTGAGGGTTGTGAGATTTTAAGGGTTGTGGTGAGTTTTAAGGGGTTGTGAGAGTTTTAAGGGGTTGTGGTGAGTTTTAAGGGTTGTGGTGAGTTTTAGGGTTGTGGAGATTTTAAAGGGTTGTGGTGAGTTTAAGGGGTTGTGGAGAGTTTTAAGGGGTTGTGGTGAGTTTGAGGGGTGTGGAGATTTTAAAGGGTTGTGGTGAGTTTTAAGGGGTTGTGGAGAGTTTTAAGGGGTTGTGGTGAGTTTTAAGGGTTGTGGTGGGTTTTAAGAGGTTGTGGTGAGTTTTAAGAGGTTGTGGTGAGTTTTAAGAGGTTGTGGAGAGTTTTAAGGGGTTGTGGTGGGTTTTAAGGGGTTGTGGAGAGTTTTAAGGGGTTGTGGTGGGTTTTAAGGGGGTTATAGCCATCGAAAAAAATCAACCATGTCAACTTTGGTATTGTTGTTGTTCACTTTGTAACTATTGTTCTGGCTAATTAAATTTTTCTTCATCTTTCTTTCTTTCTTTCTTTCTTTCTTTCTTTCTTTCTTTCTTTCTTTCCTTCTTCTTCTTCTTGTATATCCCCCTCCCCACCCCCTACTTCCCAGGTTGCATAACGGCATTAAACACAGATAATCTGAAGTTGATTCCATTATCTTTGTAACTGTGATATTAGTAGACAAGGTTTTTGACGTGTGTGTTTACTGTGTTTACGAAATCCCTTGGTGTTTGTTGTTTACAGGGACCCTTTTAAGACAAATATCCTGGGACTCTGTAAACACACACATCAAGGGATTCTGTAAACACACTCTTCAAGGGATTCTGTAAACACACACATCAAGGGATTCGAGTCAGCTTCTGGGCTTAACATATAATCTGTCTTTGCATTTAATATACAGTATATTTTACCTAATTTTAGTGCAAGTGTTTTATGTATTGTACTGTATGTGACAGAATGTACTGAAAACCTGTGAAAATATTCTTTCTCTCTCTCTCTCTCTCTCATTTAAACAAAATACGTGGCCACACTTAACGGAGGAAGGTGGCTACAGTTGACTAAACAAATTGCCACCTTCCTCGGTTCAGTGTGGCCATACTTTACATAATAAGGTGGCCACACTTCACATAGTATGATTACCACATGTCACATGGTAAGGTGGACACACTTCACGTAGTATGATTGCCACGTGTCACATAGTAAGGTGGACACACTTCACGTAGTAAAGTGGCCACACACCACGTAGGCAGAGACGGGCACAGGTTATCATATCTGTATAAACAAGTGGCCCTGATAAGAGAAAGCGTTATCTAGCTATATGCAGCGTCCTCCTCACTACACTACCACCAACTATCACCATCACCACCACCACAATCACTGCCACAACAACTTCCAGAACTACCGTCACTATCACCACCACTACCACCATCCATTCCCAAACCATTATCCATCACCATGACTATCACCATCACACACTATCACCCTCGCAAAAAGTAGTATCACTACCATCACCTTCTTGACCATTTATCACACACAGACAGACACACACACACACACACACACACACACACACACACACACACACACACACACACACACAAACCTCCAAAATTGTCATCAGCTAAACCTCCCTCCACTCGAGGAAGAGGAGGAGGAGGAAAGGAAGAGGAGGATGAGGGAAGAGGAGGAGGAGGATTAGGAAAAGAATAAGGAAGAGAAGGAGGAAGAAGCAAGAAAAGAAGAGGAGGAAGAAAGAAAAGGAAGAAGAAAGGAAGAAGAAGAAGAACAGGAGGAGTTGATCTTGTTAACTGACACGACGGAGCCACACACTGTCTTATCAGTCTGGTTCTTTATCAGTTCCAGCTACATAAGCCATCAACTACAGTACATTGCTTTGGTCACCTTCCACCAACCTCAAATAAAACTCTCTTTATTTTAATGTTTCTAAATGTATAAATAAAATAAAATAAAAGGCTTTTTTTATGTTTCTTAAAGTATCAATCAAATCAAACCGTTTTTAATAATTTCTCAAAAGTATAACTTACCATTTTTTCTTAATTTCTCAAAAAACTACAAATCAAACTTTATTTTTTTAGACACAAAAAAATGAAAGATTTTGTCAAACTTTACACTTTAACTGAGGGGATTTTGTCCTGAGGGATTTTGTCCTCTGAGTATTTTGCTGCAGGATTTTGTCCTAGGGAAACATTGTCTTAAGGGGATTTTGTCCTGGGGAATTTTGTCCATGGTGATTTTGTCCTTGGGGATTTTGTCCATGGTGATTTTGTCCTGGTGATTTAGCCCGGTCTTCTTACAAGTAATGTGGGAGATTAATACTCGAGGCACTCATCAACTAACCATACCACCCAAAAAATTAAAGTACTTGTGATAAAGATGCACTCATCCTTGGGCCTTATCTGTACCCATGATATTACTCAAGTGGGTCACAACCTCTCACGACTTCTTACAACCCCTCACGATCTCTCAAAATCGCTCACCTCTCAAAATATATCACAAACTCTCATGGCTTTTTACAACCTCTCACAATATCTCACAAACACTCACAATCTCTCATACAATTATCCTCTTTATCCCTTTTACCCTTACCACCCTGTCATCCATTTGCTGTCATTTGTTTGCTATTAATTGTTTGCTGTCATCCATTTGCTGTCATCTGTTTGCTGTTAATTGTTTGCTGTCATCTGTTTGCTGTTAATTGTTTGCTGTCATTTATTTGCTGTCATCTGTTTGCTCTCAATGCTGGAACATCCCATTAAGTCACCGAAGGCTACAGTCTTATAAAAATCTGTGTATTTACCCCGGCAGAATAAAATAAATCTTAATACCCTCTACTTTTATAATAGTCGATTAATCAACTGTGGACGTTTACAAATGGATGGATGGCTTCCGCTAATGACGTTATGATTGGTCTCCGCCGAATACCGACCAATATTATTGACAATGACCTTCGCTTATTGTCCACCATTTTGACCCTGACTTGTATTTTCACATAATCAAACATTTTCCGATAACTTTGAAAAGAATCACACGAAGGAAACAAAAAAAACTATAAACAATGCAAAACAGACGATTGACATTACCGGGTATCACGCCATAATACCACCCCGTACAGTACACACAGGTATATAAAGACTTACCTTGGCCCAATGAAATGAAAACCTAAAAAGTATTGGAACTCACCTTAAAATCAGTCAGTTGATGAAGAATACAATCTCTAAAAAATTTACACAAGAAGAAAGCCACAAAGGAGTGACACAGCCTTCGAGCCCATTTTATCAATACAGATCCTAACGGCCTCGGAAAGTGAGTCAAGGACACTCATCTTTCATCTCACTTAACCCATTGATTAGATGAAAATGAGAGGATTAACTCATATCCTTCATGAGATCTTTGCATTACAAGCAGTTACTTATACACAGAGGCATAGACAGACATATAACTGATAACATGGTCCAGAGGCACAGACAGACAATGATAACACAGGTGACATCAATACTCGTCAATCTATGTCTGGGTTGAAGGGCAAAATCCGTCAACAGTGTTATAAGACAAGAGAGGGTTGAGTCTACTTACCGCCTGAGCTAGTTGTCGGTAGTTGCAATCATGTAGATGGGCGGCGTGGGGTGAGGGGGAGGTGACCACCCCATTCTGCGGCTCGACCCAACACTCGGTAACAATCTGCATCTCTCCATCAGCTTCCACACTGTCTCCCTCCTCCCAGTCTTCATCTACAATACTGTAACAAAGGGAAATATACACAATTATTACTACTATACATTAATCTACTATTACCTGTACTAGTCAGATCATTTTCTCAGAATTTATACTTAACCCTTAATAAAATCGTCTGGTGTTAGCTAAATAAAATACTAAAAGTGGCATTCCCTAAATAAACATATTAAGAGAATTTATGTAAGTGGATTTTTAATAATATCTAAGATAGAATTAACACAACAAATTAATTCTAATATCTATCGTTTTATTATCTTCTCTCCTCTCCTACTTTTGTGTCTCAAACACACATAGGGAATAACAGAAGAGATGTAAAATAAGAGGTAGAGATGGCTCCCTCCTTCTCACACACCTCCTCAGGGAATAATATGAACTGACCAGACATCAACGGAGTAAGTGAGTAGGTTGTGAGTCAGTTTAAAATGAAAGCCTGGAGTACCTTACCTATCTCTACTGCAGTTTGTGATATGTGGTGGGAATATGACGTACTGGGCCACGCAGGGGAAAGTCGCCAGGCCACCTTCAGAACAAGTTTCCATCAGACCTTCACCATCGCTCTCATTCAATTCCAACTGTTTAAAAAAGATCTTGGTTAATAAAATGGCTCCTCCTCTACAGTATTACATGAATAAAGTAAACACAAGATTGAAATCAATCAAAGTTATATACAGTACTGTACCAAAAACAGGATTTTTAGACACAATGCGAAAAAAAGACAAATCAGTATTTCTTACCTTCATATCAAACTCTCGAACCATCGTTATGATTCCATTACACGAATACGCAAAGTTAAAGCCTTCTTGAAGTCGTATTCTGTAAAAAAAATAAATAAAAAATAAAAAACTTTGAATTCTTTCTTTTTCATACACAATGTTTATAGTGTGTTACAATTAGTAATATTAATAACTTTCTCTCAGCACAAAGTTTATAAGGAGTCTGAAAGGTGTGGCTGACTAGTATGGGATTATTCACAGACAATTAAAAGGAATCTCAATTATTTCTCCTTCTGTAATGCTTCCTATGCCTACCCGGGACTAACCTAACCTAACCCACCCTGGTCTAAGTTAACCTAAGACTACCCTGGTCTAGGACTACCCCGGCCTAACCTAACAAGCTCCTGACGTGTTTATGTTGAGCTGTGTGATGTGGCAGAGGTGAACCAGACAGATACCTTAGGGGCCTTGTTATAGAAGAGAAACGGTGATGCCAGTTAATGGAATGAGCGACAAGGATCACATCAAGATTAACCCCCTAGCTTATTTCACCTACTGATTAAACACCCTGGGAACAAGGTTAGCTTAAACTAGGTTGTGGTAGGTTAGATTAGCTTTAGGTTAGGTTAGAGGTATTAAGCAATAGATGAAATAAACTGGGGGAGGGTTAATCTTCATGTGATCAAATAAATACCAATAAATTGAGAGACAGTGTATGCTCTTGATTTTAACTAGTCTACATTATTGAGGAAAAAGACCTACAAGGGTAATAATAATAATAATAATAATAATAATAATAATAATAATAATAATAATAATAATAATAATAATAATAATAATAATAATAATAAATAATAATAATAATCCTTCCAAATTCCCTTCATTCAACATTGTCCAGTAAATACCTAGAGAGAGTGTTGAGAATTCTGGCCACAGCATTGAGGGACACGGCTGGAGCACAGGGAGCTTGTACCGCCCAGATCCAGCGTCTGTGGTGCAAGTAGCGGGAGAGGAGAGCCATGTTGTGGGTGGCAGACTTGGTTGCCCCGAGTTTATGATACACGGACCTAGTGGAAGAGCTGTTGGGGGTTTCCGGTACAATATTTAATAGGTTGCTGGGCATCTTGTCATACCTGGGGAAAGAAAAACACACACAACAATGGAGGAAATTGCAGCGGGCATATAATGGATTTTTTTTTATTGTCGTGTAATTCACAATTTTTTTTCCAGTTACCTTACAGTATATCAAAAACAAATCTATACTGTACACACATTCTTTGATAAATGTTTCTTTACCTTCGTCCCTGTAAGTAAGTACTAATCCAGTGTGTGTGGTTGTGTGTGAAAATACATAAAGCTACATAAATTGATATGCCTGTACTGTACTACAATCACACACATATACACACACAGTTTTTTATTTTTCTCTCAAGATTGTGTCAGGTTAATCAACAACACAAACCTCAAGAAAGGAAAAAAGTTATAGAAAAATGATGTAAAACAAATGTAGAAAAGTGACCAAAAACAACTGAAACATCAAGTAAAAAATACCCCCCCAACTCTTCAACTTTGATAAGGAAGAAACAGGCTCAATTCAATACCATCCCTGGTTACTTGATTTCAATTTAGCTCCTCAGAATTTATTTTACCAATCTTTCGACCTCAGCTCTCAGCAATACCTTTAGAAATGAAATAATAATATAACCAACCATATAAGGATCTTCTCAATTGGCTTGTGGGTGATGACGCAGCAGGGAATGTTTGAGGCCACTCGGGTGAGAAGTGGTCGTACTACTGACGCCCTCATGGCACTGGACGCTGACAAGGTCATATCGTCACCCAACTTGTCCTGAAAACATGATTTGATTTTATTAGCATCAGTCATACATAAAAGAAATTAGCAGAAGCCTTGTATATCTCCCATCTCAAAATGATAAACACCTCACAGAGCAATGGGTTAAATCAGACTGACAGCCTTATAGTTGAAGAGAAATACCACAGAAGAACAAAACTTTTACAACAATAACAGTAAATAAATGAGAGCAAATGAGGGGAAAAAGGTGTATAAGTACAGAATTTGTTCTCTTTTTGCTCCATTTATCCCCACAAAAGTTTAAGGTTTGGTGTAAATTGTACTCATAATAGTGCAGGTAAACACTTTAAGGAAAGACACAATTACACACTTAACACCTCAGTTTTAACCTGTACCTGAGATTGGTGTATGGCCGGGGGTAGTGATTTGCTGCGCTCGGTAAGACCCACGCGTGATGGGAAGGTAAGTCCTTGAATCCTCTCAGAGATGTGTCCAACCAACTGAAAGTATAACAGTTTAGGTCATTATAATTCTCTAATGCCATAATTTCAGATTGTTTCAGAATCAAGATTAGGATTTACTTAAAATAAATGTGATGAGTTTTGAAAAATGCCTGTAATCAGTTTTCAAGCTGAGTATAAAACAAATCTTGCTCCTTTACACACACACACACACACACACACACACACACACACACATACTCTTAAGCTTGATATGTCATCCAGATCTTTAGGAAATTAAATCAATATCAAACCTGTTGGAGTCTACACATCTCATCAACAGCAACCTAAAGCATCATCCCTCCAACATAAAACTCATCTCACTCTTGGTCTCATACACAATACTTAAAAGACAGACAAACAGTATGGTCCAAGTGAGGAAGAAGAAAATGTCTACATTTTAATAGCTGTTATTTCTCACCTCAATGACAGTAACTCAGCCATGACAAGTGCTTATTGTCGCCACACCACTATGTCACATTAAATGTAAATATAACCACAAAACATAAAAGCGGCGCACTGTACCTGGTTCCTGACGTGTCCGGGTGTTCCTCCGAGGAAAGCCAACCGGATAACAAGGCAGGGTGGAGGCTTGGACGTGATCCTCACCATAAAGAAAGAGATGGGCTGCTCCTCTCCATCTCCCTCACTGGTAAAAATATTGATTTCCAGTTAAAAGAAATGTCAAATTCTAGAATACTTCCTTATCTAAAGTCAGTACGTCATAAACCATAAAGATATCCAAGACCTTGTGGTGAAAATGCAAAACTAAACTACAAGGATTGATTAATTGATTGAGGTAATTACATCCCTGGTGAAGCAACAGTTTAGGTCATATGTTGCTGAATTAAAATAAAAACTTAGATGACCTTATTCATGGTACAAAAGTTGTACACATTCTTCATTTGCAGTTTTAACCTTGACCTAAAAACTCTTTCTACCATAAAATATGACTTACTTGTACAAAAACTTGATATAGGAGTCATTCTCTATCAGGATAAAGTCGCACCACTCTGCCAACAGTGCCGTGAGAGCCGACTCTGCCTGGCGACAATGTACAATTCCATACCTGGGATTCATAAACACCCATCAGATTACTGAAGATCAGGAGCACAAGAAAACACCATCCTTACCTATGACCTAAAAACTCAAATGAGAAACTGATGGGAAAAGAAACTCATCAGAGACTATGAAATTAAAATTACAAATTCTTTTGTGTCTGACAAATATTTCCTAGACTTTAACCTCTCTCACAAAAAAATTGAAAGACTAATAATAATCACAATTAACTATAAAATACATTTCATATAATAACAAAAAATAAAGGAAGATATAATGAACTATATAAGACTAAACAGATCTATAATAACTCTTGAACTTTTTTTGAGAGATAAAGACTTAATGTGTAAATCCAAAATACAAATGATAATTATACTAAATAAACTTATTACAGACCTTCCGCTTGTGTTGGTCACGTGCAGGTTCTTGGGAAGTGGATGATCGTGCTCCAGTATAACACCGATCCGATGAGTGTGCATCCACTTCTGCCATATGTTGGAGTCCAGCATACAAACTGGCTTCCAGAAGGTTGTGAATTGTGGGAACTGGTCACTGAAACAAATAACCATACCTCCATCGTTAACCCCCTTCAGTATGACGACTTAACCCTCGAGTATGATGATTTAAACCCTTGAGTATGATGTCTTAACCCCTTGAGTATGAAACCTTCCTGAAAACCCCTGTGATTTGTGATTGGCAGAAAATGAAACTAATTTTCCCATAAGAAACAATGTATTTAGGGGAGAATGTGTTCCTGGCTGGGAAAACTGGGTGTAATGTACTTGAGCTGATTTATTGTACAGACACACTTATAAATACAATAAAAAATACAATTGAGAATGAAATATGATAAACAGATCAGGGTAATGATCAAGAAAAACATAGGAGTCTATTTTCTTACCTTGTTGCATCAGATATAGAATTAATATGGCCAGGGTTACGATAAAACACAGGATGTCCTCTCTTGATGCAGTCGGGGATCTTGAAGTATGTGGGATTTGAGGCAAAGGACTGAAGGCCAACCAAGAGCATATCAGTATCACGCAGGTGCTGTAAGGTGCTCCAGTACTTGGCTACCATGCTCTGACGGTACTTAGAGCGAAACTGACGATGAACGTCACTCGTCACATCGTTGAGAAATTCATACGTTGCTGTCGATTAAAAAGAAGATGATTTAAACAAGGCAGAGATTTTCCTTCTCACAAAAATCTCACTCTAATCACAAATCCTTTCTTGTACTCAAAATCTGGCAAACTGAATGCATTTAAAAACAGAATCTAAATGTACTTCTATTCAATGATTTTTATTTCTCAGAATATGAACATCAATTGGTAGAAGAAAAGTATTGAAGGTAAAAGGAAAGAGTTTAAACACTTAGAAATCCCCCCCCTTTACTTTATCACCCACACTTAAGACAACTTACCCTCAATCCAGACTACAGTGTTTAAAGATGACTGTGTTGGAGGCCAGGCAGATCTGATGTGGTATTCAATGAAAATAGAATATTTCCAAGGAAGAACTAATACCAGCTGAAAATGTACCAAAAATATAGTATATACATAATGTTATAAGATAAACACAAATACATGACACAAAAAACATCCCAAAATGACCTAAATTATCATCATTATTATCATCATCATCATCATCATCCATCATCAATCAGTCATCATTATCACCACCATCAGACCCAAAATCCACTGGTAAATATAATTAGATTGGGAATAAAAACTTATCGAAGCTTCTGGGGAAACGGTACCAATGTCCATCTATTCCTTCAAGAGCCACTGCACTAGGGAGAGGCCACAGATGTAAACAAAGCAGCGAGCAATCCCATAATAACTCAAGAAAACATCAGGGAAATTCAAGAACACATCCGGGGAAACTCAAGAACACATCCGGGGAAACTCAAGAACACATCCGGGGAAACTCAAGAACACATCCGGGGAAACTCAAGAGCACATCCGGGGAAACTCATTAATACATCCAGGGAAACTCAAAAACACATCCGGGGAAACTCAAGAACACATCCGGGGAAATAATCAGAAACAAGACATAACTGGGAACATTTTTACAGGGGGTTTTAGGGGGAAGTCTTGACATGAGATTACTTCAAAATTTCATAACATTAACATAATTTTAATACATCTTATTACATCTTTATATTATGCTAACTTTATGGCTGGTTATATAATATCATAAGTAACATTAACAAACTCTACTTAATTTTTCAGTACATTCTAATGAGATAATTCTGAAGACACAAATACTCTTATTCTTGAGTCAATAATATTCTAAATTTTCTTAGAGTACAATTAAAGGCTAACCTGTATGTGATCCTCAGCAATGGTGACCTGTTTAATGGCATAACCTTCCCTAAGTCGACATGACAAGACAGCGTTCAGTGTTGTGTTGAGCTGATTCTCTCTCTCCTTCTTCCTCATAAGCTGTGTGGCTTCTTGGGCTACTGGCAGCAGGCTGTAAAATCTGATATACAGTATACACTTAATTTATTTTTCTTCATTATATTCAACTTGCTTTAAAATATGACAGAGATTACTTTGGAGGAGATTAACAATGAGTAAATACTGTACCGGTACTAGTCTTTCTTATAAAGCACAGTACAATACAGTATTTATTTTCTAAACTTTATGCTTGTAACTACCTTCAATTTTCTAAGTTCTCTCCACTTTACTAAAATATCTCAAAAAATCAATCTTAAGTGTTTCATATACAAGTTAGGTCTTTTACCAGCCTCCCAATTTGAAAATATATATAAATTCAAAATGCACAGCTAAAATATCCACCAACAAATATATACTGTATACATATGGAATTTTTTTTACAGTGGAGCTCTATTTCAACCACAAGAAGGAGTCAGAATCTCTAGTGAGAGCCTGGGAATACAAATTAGTTCTTTACCACCTAATAAGACCAGACGCAAGGACATATAAGTCCGTCAAAAGAGTGGATTCCTGGACTTGAATTCTCAGGGATCTTTAAGGTAAATCTTCTTTCTAATTGGGAGGTGAGAACCCATTTAACTATCTCACTTAAAACAAAAAATAAATAAATAAAATGGTGACCTAAATAACCAGAAAATTAAGCTGAAACTCCGCTATATGGAGTGAGGAAGAAATTCACATAGAAATCTTTTAAAAGCACCTGCACTGACTTACCCACTAATTCCCTCATATCCAGTGTCTACAGAGAGGCCATGCATAAACTTCTGAAAGCCCCAAGACAGCAGAGACTTGTGGTATTCATTCATATGATAATCATAATCATCTCCCTGGAAAAAAAAAAAACACAGATACTCAAACAACTATATAACAAGGCACATAATAAAACATCTTCAGATTACACATGTATACTCCTCCAAAGTTCATCTCTCAATACTCACAATTGGTGGTAGAGTAGCCAGATATGCCCCACATGTAGCCGTAGCTAAGAAATTCATGAGGTCTGAGAACGGAACATAGCCTAAAGAGGCGTGGGGGTAGTAAACAGACCCCAGTTGAAGAAAGCTACAGGCAATGGTCTGATTCCTGAGCTGCACAAGTAACGAGTCAAACACTGTAGCATCTGGGAGACTTATTACCCCATCAGTGATTACCACAACACCTGCAATAATTACATATCAAATAAACTTCCATATAATAAATTAGTGTCTCTAATGTTAACTAATAAAGCTGGATTAATTTGTTCTTTAAAATTATATGAAGTACAGTATTTTCAAAGCCAAACCTACAAAAGAATTATATTACTACAGTCTAAATCCCACTCCTCTTGTACTGTAATTGTTAAGATCCACTACACACAATACAGTCAAAATAACACAGGACCTTAGGGCTGTGTTGTGGAGATGAAGCACCACAGTAGAATATACATAACACAGCAGTAAGGATTAAATGGATAATAATGAGTAAGGGAAAATTTATACTTCTTGTAAATCCTGTCACTCTACAAGGAACTCAGGAAAGATCTTTAATAACTTTGAATCACCCGAGAAGTGAAAATTAAACAGATTTATCAGTTATTTATGTTTACTAAGACAGTTTACCTGCACTGCTATTCTCCGGAAGCAACTGAAGAGCCACGATGCCATATCTCAACATGTCAACGAAGCCAATATCCGGGGAGACCATCGGGTTAGTCAGTGTAGTGGGCCCCAGGATGATGGCTTCCTCTGTCATCTTCTGTCCAAGCTCAGATTTTTCACGGGTAAAGTCCATCTGGCCATATGTTTGAGCTGTGGCCTTTTAAATAATACATCAATTAAATACATCATCCAATTTTCCAACATTACAAAATCACTACTTGTACTGTATCCTGAAAAATAGTAAAAATGGGCCATAATGTATTTTCAAAACCTACAAAGAAATTAATTTATATAAACATTAAAAAACATTATTAACCTCTTGTGTACAGGCCCCCCTCTCTGTTGAATAAAATCGTCTGGCATTAACCAAATAAATATTAAAAGTGACGTCCCCACAGTGAAGGAGTTAAGCTATTTATTATGCTAAGGGTTCTCACCTCTGCCAACTGTGTTTCAAGTTTGCTCAGCTTGATTTGTATACTGTTGAGAAATTCATCCAAGTTGCGCACCATCAACAGCCACCCCTGAACCAGCACTTGTTGAGACTGGGACTTGAAGAACGGTGTGTGGGCAATAATGGTCAGGTACACTTCAGGTTGGAACAGCAGTTGACTCCCTATAAAAGATAACATGGTATTAATGAATCATCAAATACAGTATACAAAGTACAGTACCCCAGCCACTGTATTCATATAAAGATACTACTGTACTGTACTACATCTTATATATTTTACTGTACTATGAAGCAATAAGGAATTAATAACTCTGTAGTCTTGATGGTACAGTGGCAATACTGAAGGACACCCTGGTAATGCTGCCTGGAGGAGGAGGAGGAAGAAGAGGGGGAGGGAACTTGCCCAACAATATGACCCAAGTGGTGGCATCAAGTGTGGTTCTCCAGCGCTGTATTTACTGCCTGTGGTCTTTACCTAGATTCACACACTCACACAGGCAACATCTCTTGGTTTACTTTTACTTTTCCTTCTATTTCTTATTTCTACCTTCTCTAACTTGTCTTTCTATTGTTCTTTTTCCTTCTACTTTACTTCTTTGACATTTAAAGATAAAAAAGCACTGGAAAACATTGAAAAACATAAGAAAATCACAGAGTATTACCCATACAGTATTAAATCTTTAGTGCTGATAAATCATGCAAAATCCAGATGAGTTTACAGAGTGGTCGTGAAATAACTGACAACACAGGTGGGTCTTTAAATGTCTTGTGAATGTGTCAGTTATTTCTCCCCCACCCTGTACAGTACAATATAAATAACTCATCCACTAACCTGGTACATAGAAAGGCCTGACAATTCCTTTTAAACATTGTCTCAAAGTAGTGAAAACTTCATCTAACACAACTCTGCCCTTTGTCACGTCCACAATTGACGTAGATGGCGACAAGTCAAGGCAGAAAACTAGACGATATTTGCGAGAGAGGAAGTGAAGTGTTGTGCGCTGTGTGATGCGGTACTTATACAGGTGTGATGTGTCATAGTCCCACTCCATTGGTATATCTAGAGGGATAACTGACACAACCTCCAGTTCCTCTTCATTGTCACTCTGCATATAAGAGAATACATTGAGATATATGTAAACAATTCTACATTTTTATTACCATGTGATCGTAAACTGGCAGATATGTTAACAATTCAGTGAGATATTAAATACAATCTTTATGAAACACTAAAATATGAACATTAAAGTAATCTGTGTAATTTCATGGGTATTTAGAATATTTCAACCTATAGTATTTCCTAATAAGTCTCAATGACCTGGTTAGCTAATTCCAAGTCATTATCCCTGGTATTATTATAGAAAACCAAATCATTCTTCTTCTCACGAGTTTTTCTCTCCTTGGGAAAGTGATGATGGAATTTATCCGCCTCAAGTACCACTCTGCCCGTACATTGCGAGAGATGCGGTACTCCTTCTTCATAAGTATGTAAACATGCTCAGCTTCAAGGGCCTCCACACCCTGAAATAAAAAATCCATAATTCAGTATCACAAACACAGAATACAGACCTTATCTTCATCACCATCATCATCATTTTACAGCCATTTTCAACACCTGTGTGGATTAGCCCTAATAGTTATAATTTTCCTGGATAACACCACCATTCTACTCTCAGTACCTACAATTTCCTGCATCATTTATGGATTATTGGTGGACGTTCATTGCTAAAATATCTTTATTCTGTGATTGTGTTAATTTTCTTCACCCAAAGTGAAATATAGTAATGAAATCACCTTCAATCATAAACTAAAACACATTTCAACTTTTTCTCTGCTGACCCTGGATTATGTTTTAATTCTCCTTCAGCTAAAAAACATTGCTTCAAGTTTACCCTAAATACACTAAAGACAGTCATTTGATTCATGAAGTTGCAATATACAGTACACAGTGACCTCAGACCCTGTATTATATGACTACTGTTTCACCAATTATCCGCTGCTAAAATACAAACATACATATTATACATTATGGATATTTGGGTCCCATGATGGCAAGGAACCCAAGCTTATTTAACGTAATGATTCAACATCCTAACCTAACCTCCTCTAACGTAAACTAAATTAGCCTAACCTCCTATAACCTACACTAAACTAAACTAATCTAACCTAACCTAATTTAACCTAATATGTAACTTCTTATTAAGGTTACTTCTTATTTAGGTTAAGTTTTTATCCCAATGGGTATCTCGGATTTTTTTACATTTCTCTTATTTTAAATAATTTGCTCTATTTTACATTAAGTTTGGTATATATTGATGAAATCCATAAGGAACCAAGAAGAGTTAGTGTAAGCATGACCTTGTGAGGACAGGTCATGGAGGGTGTAACAACAGACCTATGCCATAATAACATTACACCATCACACATTACCTAAGTCATAACATACATCAAGATGGCTGAAATGAGATAAAAAATACTGTTTCCTAAATATATATAAATCTATGAGTGATACCATTAACTCTGATAATAAAGAATAGATAACAAAATAAAGGAGCAGTTTTGTCATATTAAAGGTCTTATCAACAAGGAGTCTGTGGGCTGGTAAATACCTCCACTACCTCACTCTACACCACTGTTGCTCTGTTTCACCAGTTAATACATCCTTTAACACACTATACTGACCTCCTCGTCTGTTGACCTAGGTTCATTCACCGTTGTCATCTTGATATAAGACTAAAGAGACCCATGGGGCCGTGTCTGCAGGTTGTTTACGTGGTGGGACAGCCTCACTCAACCATGAACAATAAATAAACCAACACAATAACTTTAATTGTCATAATTATGCCAAAGGACGCATTTCTTATCTCTATATGTAATTTAAAGTTCCTTGGCAAGTATTATATTTTATAGATAAAATTATTTATTAAGAGAATGAAATAACTATCATCTCGTCTCCCCAACCCTTGAACTGCTCCAGGGGTCGAGTCATTGAGTCCATGTGTTATTATATGATCAGTGTCTATTTGTAATTGTTGTTCGTATCCATATTTTGTAATTTACTGTACATCTGATATTTTCCAACTGAAATAGATAAATAAAAGCTATTACTACTAGTTATATATCATGGAGTAGAAGAAAACGGCAGTGGTGGCCCCGAGTGATAGGCGAGCGGTGAGGGCCTGGGTGTGTACCTCACTGGGAGACACTCATGTAATACAACAGGTGAAGGAAGACACACCTAACTCCATAACCGGCAGTTAAAGAAGAAATACACGTGGCCTAGTGAGTTCCACTTAGTGTATATGTTATACTCCGAGTGTGGTGTGTTGTCCACCGTGAAAAAGGCGTTATTTATTTATTTATTTTTAATTTTCGCCACCTATCAGCTTACTAGCCGGGAAACCTGACATTTTTGGTAGTGAGGGTCACATTTTATAACACACTTCCCACTTGTGTCTGCCCAAGGCTCGAACCCTTGACATATGGTGAGATATACTGCACACCTTACCACTGTACAGTACCACCACCTTCACGGATAACCCAGGCCTTATCTCTAACTGGTATTGTATTTCTGTACATCTAATTAGAAGTTGTCAATTAACATTAACTGATTCTGTATCATCAGAGGAATATTTTTACATAAAATGTTCCCAGTACAGTATAGTACAATACTACCAATGCAGACCAAGTATAAACTTTACACAGTACTTTTATCTCTTTTTATTTTCAGGAAAACTCAGCAGTCACAATGGGAGGCTTAAGGTGGGCATTTGGTCCCCAGCTTTTAAGACAAACATCAGCATCAGTAGTACCACGTCGTTTTTTGCCTGAACGTAAGTATATGCAGTACAGTACTATATACTGTAAATAAAATTACTGTATATACCACTTAAAAATATAACTTTTGTTTGTATTTTTATCTTTGCTAACACTTTTCAATATGGATACAGTATATAATCTTCACCCTTGGCTTGAAACAGTACTGTACTATATACAGTTCCTCAGGATTTCTCTTAGAGCCATTTTTTTTCCTTTACAGCCAGAAAACGCTTCTACAGGAATGTAACAGTAGCTGGAACAAGTGACACATATGAAGTGAATCTTGACCACCGTAAATTGAAGACACCTCTTGGAAATATTTTTAATGTAAGTCAAGTGTGACACTGATTAAAATACTTATTGTGTATTTGACTTTTTTTTCTTTTTTTGAGATACGTAGGAATGTTGCCTATGCTGACCTTAAGCTAAAATGCTGGTCCACCCGTGTATTGACAGTACTGTAAATTTAACTCTTTGACTTTGGTAAGTATTAATGACCACTGATCAGTAAAGTAGAAAACATCTTACACAACTGTTAAGACCAGGGTATCTGATAATACTTTAGAGAAATAATGTTTAATAGGCACATTTATTAACAAACAAACAAAAACTCTTAACACAAACAATAATGTTACAATAAATTAACACTACTCCTGTCCTGTTAATTAAATTCAACAGGTAAGGTCCATCACTCCGCCCCTAGTGAAGAGAAGTGTTGGTGGACGGATCCTCTCTAGTCTGGGTTCTCCATATGAGCTTAGAACTCCAGCACAGTTGTAGAGTTGATCCACAGTGTATAGTAGATAGTAGGGTTCAGGTAGACCACATGAATAGTTAAGTCGGTCCACTAAAGCCAGGAGTTGGAGCAGAGGAGTGGTGTGGCTTAACAGGAGTGGCAGAACCAGGTGGTAGCTGATCAGACCAGGTGGAACAGATGTCTTTTGCTATTTGGCTATTTTCTTTCATCCTCTTCGCCACTCATCGGCTTGTTAGCCGCTTGGGCGATCGGTCACGTCTCTGATTACTTTTCCTTTTCATTTATCTTCTTCACCTAAAGATCGGCTCGCTAGCCCCCCGGGCGATCGGTCACATCTCTGTCACGCACTGTTGGCAAATACTGGGCATGCACTGGCTCCTGAATGTACCTGAACCCGCTCCAGTGTTGGTCAAGTCTTGTCTTGAAAGAGCTCACACTTGATGCCATCACAACACTCTGGTAGATTGTTCCAAGAGTTCACAACTCTCACTCCGAAAAAGTTTGCCCTCGCAGTTTTCTGGACTTGCGGCTTCTTCAATCTTGAGCTGTGACCCCTTGTGGGGCGAGCGTCCGCCAGCTCCAAGTAAGGACACTCAACTGAGTAGTGCCCCCTGAGATGCTTATACACCTCAACTAGGTCCCCCCTTGCCCGTCTGTAGTATAAGCTAGGCAAGTTCAGGCACTCCAATCTCTCAGGGTAGCTGAGGTGCCGAAGTGCAGGCACCAGTCTGGTGGCCCTCCTTTGAACATTTTCAACAAACTGACAGTCCCTAGCATATCTCGGGGACCAGATGGGGTGACAGTACTCCAGATGGGGAAGCACTTCACTCCTGAAGATCGTTACGAGGGACGGACCGTCTACATATCTCAACGACCTTATAAGACCCAATAATTTATTTGTCTGATTTACCTTCTTCTCGCAATGGCCCTAGAACTTCAGCTCATTGTCAACATACACACCTAGGTCCTTCTCACACACAGTCTTAACTAGTGCAGTTTCTTCATCCTGTTGGGACATATAATACGCCTCCTTAACGTTGGTACGCCCCAGGTGCATCCTCTTACACTTTGTGACATTGAATCTTAGGAGCCATTTCTTCGACCATTCCTGCAGCCCACAGAGGTCCTTCTGCAGTTCTTCACAGCCCGCTTGGTTCTTAATTTCCCAAAATAACTTGGCGTCATCGGCAAACATTTGTATAGAGGAGTGTATAACGTCAGGCATGTCATTTATGAAACAAACTACAGATGACGATTTCGTACCATTAATCACCACACACTGCTTGCAGTAATGTAGAAAGTCTTCTATCCAGGCTAGGACATTTCCCCGAATTTCGTACCCTTCCAGTTTGATTTTCAGCATTTCGTGGAGTACACTGTCGAAAGCCTTGGCAAAATCTAGGTAAATATTGTCGATATTACCACTCCGTTCCTGAATATGGGTCCAAATATCCAATACTTTGAGCAATTGTGTTAAGCAGGAGCGCCCCGGCATAAAACCGTGTTGGCAATCTTTTATAAGGTTGTTTCGTATTAGATGTTCCATTGCGGCATCTCTGATAATACTCTCAAGTACTTTACATATTATGCTGGTCAGGCTCACCCCTCTATAGTTGTTCGTGGAGTGACGATTGCCCTACTTGAAGATAGGACTCACATAAGCCACTTTCCATTCACTGGGGACCTTTTGTTCATCCAGGCATTTACAAAACAGGATCTTCAGGGGCTCTGCAAGCTCGTTGCACAACTCTCTTAGCACTCTAGGATGCACCATGTCAGGTCCGGGACTCTTATGGACCTTTAGCCTGGACAGTTTATTTCTAATACCCTCTTCTGTGAACACAATGTGGGTCAGTGCTGTGTCAAACCGTCTGTCCTCAAACGCAGGAAGGTTAGTTGCATCCTCTCTTGTGAACACCGAGGAAAAGAAGCTGTTCAATGCCTCAGCTTTATCCTGGTCAGAATCTGCATAACTACCATCCACCAGCCTCAGGTCTGATACTCTTACTCGCGTTTTCAATTTCGACTTTGCATAGCGGTAAAACGCCTTTGGGTTTGACTTGACCTTGCTTGCAACCAGCCTCTGGAACTCCTTTTCATCCCTCCTACACTCTATCTTTGCTTGGTTTCTGGCTCTTGCATACATCCTCCTGTCTTGCTCATCGTTTGACCCAACCCATGTCTTGAATTTCTGGGTTTTCTTCTTAATTTTGTCGACCGCAGCATGGTTCATGTGTAGGGATCCCCTCGTATTCCTAGAAGCACTGGGTTTGGTCTTGGGTATATATTTATCGATCAAATGGGTCACTTTACTAGTTTTGATATTCAGCGTAGTGTCTGCGTTCTTGTACCTTAATAAGTCAGGCCAGTTGATACCCCTTATCTCTTCCCTCATCCCATTGTAATTTCCCTTGTAATATTTGCACCTTGGCCTGGCCTTATCTTGAACTAGGTAACAGTTAAATCTGAATGATAACACTATATGGTGACTGGTGCCAACTGGGGCAAGGTGTTCCAGTTTGGCCACCATACCCTCCTCATTTATTATGATGAGGTCTAGTGGTTTGGGTGTTTGCTCCCCTCTGTAATGTATCGGGTCTCTAACATGATGGAACAGAAAATTATCTCTCAGAGTTTCTACAAAAAGAGTAGCAGGGTTATTCAAGTCATTCGGGGTGGACTCGTTTCTCTAGTCGATGTCGCCATAGTTAAAGTCCCCCATGATAAGGAGGTGGCTAGGGTTTAGCATCGCCGCGTTGTTTATTAAGGTTCTTAAGTTCCTTTGATTTAGTGGGCCACAGTTTGGGAATCTGTAGATACACCCGACGATAAGTAAGTCCCCTCCCTTTAATTTAATTTTACACCACTTGGACTCTTCAAAAACATCCTCTCCCTGTACCATCGCCTGGCTGGCTCTAAGGTCTTGCCTAGCGTAGATAACCACACCCCTCTTGCAAGTTTCTTGAGAAAGGTTCATAAATGAGTCATATCCAGCAATACTGAACTCACATTCCTCTGGGTCGATTCTCCTGTTCTTGTACAACAGTTCTACAACACCTAAATTATCTGGTTGGTGTACTCTTAGTATTGTTTCAAACTCCTCTCTCTTATCAAGGAACGTGTCAGTATTAGTGTACATGACATTCAAGCCAGAATTTGTTCTCGGTAACGTCTCTGCTCTTAGTAATAAACCTGCTCCCTCCCCCCCCATTCTCAGAAGCTGCTGCATTAGCTAAGTACAATACACTGTATTTTGCAGGGCGTGGTTAGAAATGTCATTGTTTACATGGCGCTCGCTTCCTCCTGTCCAGTAGGCTAAGCTGGTGCCGCCTCCTGGGTGGGGGGTTGAGTGGGTGGAGGGTGCACTGCTGCCCCCTGGCCCTGTGTCGGCACACTTGTTTCCACTTCCCTCCCCCTGAGTATAACCCATGTACACCTGTCCCCATTCCTCCTCGACTCCTCCCTCTTCTGCTTCAAGTCCTGCAGGAGCTTCTTGTGCTGTTCCCTCTGCATTACCGTGCGATCTGGGTGAATGAATACATCCCGAAATGCCTCGCTCCTTGCTAAGTTTTTTGCCTGCCGAATAACTTGCCATTTCTCCTCCTCACTCACTAGTGTGATCCTGAGGGGGCGAGGCTTAGCCCCCTGCTTTTGTCCCAGCCTCCTTACATCCTGAGGGGTTGATGGAATCTTCAGAACCTCTGTCCAAATATTTTGAAACAGCACCTTATCGTGTGTTTCCTTACTCACAGTTCCCTCCGCCTGGCTCTCTGGGACTCCAAAAACTATTATACAGTACATTGTTCTTGCACTGGAGACATTCCTGGTGTTCCTCCTCTCCCCTAACGGTAGGTCTGTTAATTTTCATTTCTTCGACACACTTCTTCAAAGTCCCAAGCTGTTGTAGAACCTGTTCTGTTCCTGCATTACTCTCCGCCCCCTCCCGTGGCCCTGCTAATACGTCAGCATAACTCCTCTTAGCAATCACCTCCATTCTATCGGCTACTTCCTCAGTCTTAGCAAGGATCTCTTTCCCAACTTGCTCCAGTTTGGCAACCAGCAAGGCTCTAGCGTCATCTATTTTCGTCCCTAGGGAACTCGTTCTCCTTTGGCTTGCAATCGCCTCTTTCACCTTGACTATGCAGTCAAGGCAATACCAGCAACAGCCTTCATGCTTTACAGCAGCTTGCATCGTCCTAAATGTTGCATTAGTCAGGCCTGTATCCTTCATATGCGACGTCTCCCTGCAGTATTCACATATCAAACTCATGGTTGTTGTTGTTGTGTGGGGGGTGCAGACTGTGTATAGATCTACACCTATTTAAAAAAAGTAAAGAGAGAAAAAGAACAGTACTTAGCTACTCTCTGTTGCCTATAGAGTTGTCGTCTGTGACTGCGTACACTGTATCTCCCTGTGAATGGTGTATTGTAGGCACAGTTTCAGTCCTTGAGAAAGCACACAAACAAAATAACATTTAAAGTCTCTGTGGCACCTATGACACGACTTGGTTTCAGCTGGCACGGTGCCTTTCCAGCTTGCTTGCTAGTTAGCGCTCACTTTAAGTTATTTACAACTTCCGCGGTCACTGATGACACTATGAACTATCACTGTATACACTGTATCTCCCTGTGAGTGGTGTATTATAAACTCAAGTAGAGTCCTAGCAAAGAAACACACCAGAAATATTACAGAGTAAAACTCCCCAAAATATTAAACAATAATAAACTCAGTAACCAAAATTTCTTCCACTTATAAATCACCACGACAAAAAACAGGAAAGAACACCACCAAAATTTGGGAACGAAGCTTACCTGTGCTGTCAGTGACTGATGGGCATGAAGTGATCTTTCAGGCACTTCCCTTCACCAAACAAACCTTGTAAGGAGGACTCAAAACAGCAAGACAAAGGATAACACTGTTGGGTAGTTTAATTTTCACTCAACAGGTAGTGCTGTTAGATGACCTCACAAAGCATGTTACAAGGATAACTAAACAAGAAAAATTTAACTATTCAAAATGTTTAAATTCTAGGAAAAAACTGTAGTTGCTTCACTTAGGATTACAGCACATTTTTCAGGTCATTTCCTAATGTCGTGCCTTAATGTGTCGTAGCTTAGAACTTCTTTGATTTTAAGTTCAAATTAAGAAAGACCTGGTATGTATAGGGAATAATTGTAGACATACTGAACAGATGTGTAATGATCATGGTAGTACTGTATTGATATTTGATTATTATTCTCTCAATCTCCAGGTTCCAAACTATGGCCTGGCTCTGGCTATTGCTCATGAGTGGGTAGCAGTGAAGGAGAAAATACACCCGAGTTTCATGCATTTGGTGAGTTAATTATTGTACCTGACTCATTGCAATTAACCTGGAACTGACTGAATAGATTTTTATGAATTTTAAGGCGTTCGTATTAATTAAGCGTATCTAATTTTGTCACAGTAATTTAGGTATTTTTTAAGTTTTTGTGAATGATAGGGTATATAACTTATTGTTGGGTCGTGGTACAGTATACTATCTCTCTTGCTGTCACTGATGATATGTACAGTGCAAAATTTATGTTATATAGTATACAGTATAATGTACAGTAATAACTTTGGTATTTATCTATATTTGTCTACACACACAGGCATGTACTCAAACATATACACTCACGTTTTCACTCATTCATCGTATACTGTATTGGCTTATGTGTGTTAGTTGATTTGTTTTATATTGCTTCTTTTTCGTTATTAGTTTTTTGTTCTATTTAAAAAGATGACATTAGACTGTACAGACCATTTGCAAGGTACCATGTGAGCCACCTTCTATTTATCATGGTGTTGGAGGCAATATCAGAGGACTTTAGGACTGGCCTGCCCTGCCCTGGGAGTTGTTGTATGCTGATGACTTGGTGCATATATCAGTAGTAATGAAGAGGCGGTGGAGAAATTTAAGAAATAGTAGGGTGAAATGGAGGCAAAGGGCCGGAGAGTAAATGTGGCAAAAACAAATGTACTGTATTGATTAGTAGTGTGAGTGAGGAACCCATGGTGAAAAGTGTAAAGTAGCCATGAGCTGTCTGCAAGAAAGATGTTGGCATCAAGTCATTACTGTGCAACAAGTATGGAAGGTGGGTACACAAGAGGTGCCGAGGAGTTGATGGCAGACTGCGGGATGTTATTGACATTAAGTATTCTGTATATGCAGGTAACTAAGTGCCCACAGCAAGACTGGAGAAATTCAGCATTACGGATAATGTGTCCCAGAACTGTGTTGATGAGTTCTGTAACCTGGATGTAATGATCAGTGCAAATGGATTCAAACCTTTATATACAGTATACTGTATAGACTTTGAGAGTCAGTATAAGCTTGCAGGAGAAATGAAACCATTCACTTCATCCTTCATCATAAGATTTAGCATATATGATTATGTTGTATGTTTCTTTAGTGTTTTATTTCATCTTTACAGACTGGCCTGGCTAATACTGTCATAGACAATCCAAGTTATCAAACCAAATGGGATGTTATCAATAAAACTTTGGATTACATGGATACTGACACGGTGCTATTCCGAGATGACGTAAGTGGTGGATTAGTGTACAGTAATTTTATATTTTTCCCTCTGTCATTATGTGTAGTTCAGGGGGTTCATTTGTTTATGATGCTTCTTGTTTATCCAGTAACTTTACCATATGACTGGATATGAAACAAATTGGCCAAGACTTGCTTTATCCTGAAGTCCTTCCGTGGCTTGATGGTTCATGTAGGGATAACTTGTATGTATTTATTCATTAACCAATTGTTTCTTTGGTGTCTAGGTTAAGGTACTGTACTGTATTATTATATTTGGAGACTTACTTAACCTGTAGGCCTACTGTTGCCTTATAGATGGTTTAGGTTTCAGTGTTGTCTACCTTAATATTCTTCATTCTTAAACAACCATTCCACGTGTTGCCATTGCAAGTTCCGTTTCTTCTTCACTCCCAGTCCAAAGTGGTTTTGTTCTCTGTTGGATTTTGTTCAACATGGGACATAGACTGAAAGTATAATATTGTTTCATACATACCTGAGTGATATTGATTTTTCCACTCAGTAGGGAACAAAAATCTTTCATATGTATACAGTATAAAGATATTTTGTTGTTATTAGTAACTGTTTGGATATTGCTACATGTTAACCTCCTTTTCCTGTTAGTTTTTACTTATGATTTTCACCTGTTCTTGGAGATTTCTGGCTCTTGATCCTTCTTTCTCAAAATTGGAAGAGGAGTCAAGATGATACATAGATAAAAGGGAAGTTAGAAATTATTATGCTTTCAGACTACTTAATTCTTGCAAGTTTAGGTTGTGTTGTTGATCATAATATCTTCTTATTAACACTGATATCCCTCAGCGGTCAGATGAATTCATTCAGCTTCAAGCAAAGGAGTGGGACCCAGTTCTGGATTGGTTTAATACAAAATTTGAGGTAAACTTAAAGCCTTGTGGGGGACTCTTAGGGGCTAACATACCTCCACCAGCTCGTGAGGCCATCAGACGTTACCTCCTCTCCTATAATATGTGGGCAGCTAACGGTAAGTACACTTCCTTAAGTAGAAAATAACAGAACAATAGTTAGAATGCTTGATAGGAGCGTCTGTGTCTTTATTCTAGCCACTGTTTATTTTAGTGGTAAAAAGCTTCAGAGAAAACAGAAAAGAAAAAGCAGCCGTATGTTTATTTCATTTGCCGAACAGTAACTTCAACCTAGTAAATTGAATATATAAATTAGAATGTGAATTTTTACCCCTTTTTGGACAAATCCTGCAACAGATGCAGTCAGAATTATCAAAATTTTACAGCTCCATCTACAAATGGTTTTAGGAATATTTAGATATGTATCAGGTACAAATGTTTAGTGTTTAAAAATATTCTAGGAGGATTTGTGGTAATAGACGAGGGTTATTTGGCAGATTTTGTTTTGTACCTACAGTATTTATAAAGTAAGATTGGGTTTGTAAAGAAACTATTTCTTGTTAATAGAATTGAATATTACTGTATTAAACTTTTTATACACCTCCTAGTTATCTACTTATTTTTGCTTTATGTTTGCTTTCAAAGATTCAGGGAGAAATTTTACATTCAAACTGGAATGATTAGAGTCCTCTATTTGCTGCCTCTGAAAATATTTGAATTACTTATTTTTAAATACTAATAATCTGCCAAGCCGGAAAAGGGGCAGGGTTATGTACCCTCTGTAGTCAAAGAGTTAAAAACTAGATTGGTTCCATGATTGTTAATAAATTTTGCATTCCTTACCACTTAAAAGATGAAAGTTTACACATGTACAGTGATTAGAAGTGTTCAAAATGATACACTCTTGTTTTGACAGGTTTTCTTTATGGTGTCGAAGCGGTCAAGTCGGTTATCCTGACAATTGCGGCTGCAGAGCGAAAAATTTCCGCAGAAAGGGCAGTTACTCTCTCAAGATTAGAAACAAATTATCAGGTGAGATAATTTTGAAAAGTTCACAAGTAAAATTTATGTTCTGAAATTGAGATCCTGGGTGATGGACTAGTATAATTTTGTAACTATTGTTGCTGTGTTTTGTACACATCTCTGTTTGCATCTTTATTGGTGTGTGCACATCATCTTCAAGCTAGTAAATAAAGGATTTTTTTAGTCAGCCATGTACCTTAAAATAGCTTTGTATACTTTATTAATGATTAAATTGTGTTTCCCTGCATGTAAAGGGAAAAGTGATGAGAAAAAATGCAGAAATCAGAGTGAAATAAGTACTGCACGTTTAGTGTACAGTACTGGGGAAAGTTTATAGTAAACTTATTTTGAGAATTATGGGAAAAACATGAATGCATCAATGTGGGTTCAATACATAACAACTGAGAGTGTATTAAGTGTTTGCAATGCTATAAAAAGTATGAGTGATAAGTACCTAGAGAAAGATTTATTGAGGGCAGACTGTGGGATGTTGCTGACTTTAAGTGTGTTCTGTATGTGCAGGTAACCAAGCTTCTACTTTTATTGTTGGTAATGGGACCTTCTCTCCAAGTGAAAGAATGCATGTGGCTGGTGTGAGAAGTGTGATGTTGTATGGCAGTGAAACAAAAGAAGTTTAAAGCAGATGTCATAAGTAGACCTGAGCAAGCTGAAATGAGAATGGTAGCAGTAAAGTGGATGTGTAATGTGACACTGAAAGACAGGGCAGGAGGGTGTTGAGAATATTAAGAGTATTGGTGACATTCTGTGTAGAGGCAAGCTGAGATGGTATGGGCATGTGGAGAGAATGGATGTGACCAATTGGATCAAGAGGTACATGAGCCTAAATGTGGAGGGGTAGGCCAAGAATCACTTGAGGAGAGGTTGTAAGAAATGACATTAGAGTTAAGAAACTGACAAGAGACCATCAGGTAACTGTAGCTAACCCTAACGTATGTGGAAAATGCTGATGATATATAGATCTAGAGAAAGCTTATGATAAAATTTATAGAACAATGGTATTGGAAGTGTTCGAGAAATTGTTTAATGCCTTCCAACTTTTTTTATAACATCATGCATGAACAACAACCATTCACAGTTTCTTCTTACTCATTTATAGCCTTGAGGACATTTAGCTTTCTGATTATGACAGAGATTTGTTTATGTGCAAAAGATGTCTTATACTTTAATTTTCTTTCAGACATCACATTGGGGAGCCGTAGAATGGGCTCATGATTTGGAGAAGTACGACCTTGAGTCCAGATTTTCTGCTGCTTTACTCTTCATACACTTCAATACTTGGCAAACTACTGTTAAACAGAAAGCCAAGCAGTGACATCGTCAAGATCTAGTTTGATGTGTTTATACTTCGTAGAATTGAAATGTAAGTGCATAACACATTTTGTCAATACTAGTCTGTTCGCTTGCAGCTGAGGCCTAGGGTCAGTTTGCATCAAGGCATCTGATTGATTAGCAGACAGACACCTGAAGAATCACTTCAGTTCTTGATTATTTAATACATCATATTTATGTTATGATATTTTATGGGATGATCATTTTCTCTGTTGATCTCTAATAATTTCCACACTTGGGGAAGCAAAAATTACTGTGTGAAATGCTCTGGTAACAAAAATCTTGATGAGAATAAGAGAAGAGTACAAAATTTCAGTAACCTCCTTCACCCTGCCAAGCACTTGGCTGCCTTGCTACTAACTGACCCTAGGCCTCCATTGCCAGTGAATAGACTATACCTGCATATATATTAATTTTACTTTAGTTATGAAGTGTTGTGTGTGAATACTGTATATGTATTGATGTGTTTTAATAATGTGGTTGTTATTGTTTGGGTATTTATATAAAAGAAAACTTTTCAGGTTTTTTTTTTTGACCCATTAAAGGAATTGAGAGAGAAATATTTTGCAGAATCAATGCATAATGAAGGACACTTACTTATAACCTGCACAATGACTAAGTCAGACAAATGTGGAGCACATTGCACTATGGCTGCACAATGTTACCTCTTAACACTGTAAATCATCATGCTTAAGGGTTCGAGTCATTGTACTGTACTTGAAAATGTCATAATTGTACTCAAGGGGTTAACCTTCAGTGATATCTATGATTATTAGTCTCCATTTTTTGGTGATAGTTCTGACAGTAGCTGATCTTTGAATTAGATCCCATAATCTTAGATTACAGTTCCTTGATTCCTAACCCAGAGGCTTTGGGAGCATTATACATTAGTCACTCCAAACAGGCATGATTATAAATATCTAGACATTCCTTATTTGTTAGCTTTAGGCCTTATTTAATGACTGTCCAATTTATTTTATTTTACAATAATCAATTATTAAACATATACCGGTAATGAAGAGTAATATTTACAAAAGCCAGTACAAATCAGACAGATAATGCCAAGGCAGTTTGCTAGCAACTATTCTTGGAGGATATGTTTCTGTGATTAACCTTTGGTAACAGTTTACTTACATTTATTCAATACATATATTGAATGAAATCTGCTCATCTGTTAATATAAATTCATCATTATACAGTATTGGTCAAAAAGTAATTACTGTAGTCCCGCTGATGACCTTTGAAATAATTTCACCAACCAGTCATTATTCACTTAAATTTTTTATTGGTATACAGTACAGTATATACATTAGGAATAGTAATAATAAAACAGCAAAGATGATATTGATTGAAAATATAATTATTAATTCAAATTCAGTAACATATAGTATGTGAATAGCTCTTATAGTTTAATATATAATTTAAGTTAAGTTATACAATAAGTCTGATACAATCAAATAGGCCTCACATATTTGACTCTATAGATCATATGCACCGGATCCAAAATATTCAATATAAACTATTGCACAGGACTGAACACAATATATTTGCACACTAAAAATTATAAAATTGGCATTGTAATTAACCAATTAACTGGCACCAAAAATCACAATAACTTAAAAATTATATTACTGAAGATTCATGCATGCAAACAGAAACAATAAACCCCAATGACTTCAGATTTGATGGGGACATCTTTAGAAAGTATAAACTGAACATTCACTAATTTTCTGGTCTTGTCAACTCATTTTAGCGATGCTGCAACATTAGGGCATAAGTGGGACAAAACCTCATGGTGCTGTTGCAGCATTTAATGAGGTTTTGCCCCACTTATGTCCTATATGTTGCAGCATTACTAAAATGAATCGACATTCTTGGGATGAATATACATGACAATCCCTCAACCAGTTTTTTAAGTCACAAACAGCACCACACTGCAGTGCTCAACAGGGAGGTGTGGCAGTAAAATTAACTTAGAATATTGGAATTACTGTAGTTCATTTTACCACCACACTTCCCTGTTCTTCGTGACTCAGTTTTTGTTTTTTAAACTATGGTTGTAAACATGACAATCCCCCATCAACGGAAGAGGGGTGATTAAAAGTCCAGACATTAGGGTCTTCCATAAGCGATGTCTTCACGGACTACTGTATAGTCTGTTCATTTGAACTTTGCAACCGAAGCCTACAGTCAGTTTGTAGCAAGTTGTAGTGACCAGCCAATCAGCTGCCTTGCTACAAACTGACCCTAGGCTTCAGTTGCGATTGCAAACACTTATTAATAATTTCATAAACAATTTATTATTAACAAGCTAAGATTACATTGTTACACTTTGGATGGTGAATATCCCTTTTTTTTTCTAAATCATGTAATACCAACCCAATGACATACAAATCATCATTAACTAATCACTTGTGAACTGATTTAACATTAGCACAATAGGGTATTGATACCATCATCTGCCAATGAAGATATATGACTACGTACTTACAATTCTGAGTTCTAAATTTTGCAACTCGGAATTATTTAATACTGCACATTCTAATAAAATGCAGTAGTCATAAAATATTTGAATGGATACAAATCTAGACTCTGGTGGTTTTGTTTAATTCTTCATTATTAATGAATATTTGATTTGGGAAGGACTGGCATAGAATAAAAAAGAAGTTACATGGACATTATGATACAAAATAGGTACAGGGTACTTGTAATTAACTTGACAGCGACCATAGTAAGGTAGAGGTACATATCTTATGAATCAAAACATTTTTAAATTTAGCTGTAATTATAACCTGTCCTATAAAAATCATCACATGTCATACTTCATCCAGTTACCTAAAGCCATGGGGAACGTTAATCCTTAATTTGTTATTTCATCAATCTGTATTCATTATAAAACACTAGTAGCATCACTGTCACACAAAGCAATGCTACATTTTATGTAACCTTTATCAATATAAGAACATTAATAAAAAAAATATATAAATACCTATCTAAAATTCTTGCTCAATCTAAGTAAATAAATACTGTGTGTATGTCAATGAAATAAGAAAAAATCATTAAAACAACAACAGTACTGTGTACATACAGTAGCTATCTTTGTTAATTCTGAGTGTTCCTAATACTGTACAGACTAAAAAAAAAAAATACACCCTGTATATATTTAAAAAAATTGGTAATGAAAGCAGTAGCAGTGAATATATTTTTTTTAATTCCTGCCACAATACTGCAGTAACCCTGCCTCTATATCTAAAACAATTCATGAGGATTAACAAGCTAATATACAGTAAAGCACGGGTTCTAAATTAGGGGTAAATCACTCGTGAGGGGTAATTTGACATTTTTTTTTTTGAGGGGGTAATGCAGTTGAATACAGTGTACATGATTATATACAGTATATATATATATATATATATATATATATATATATATATATATATATATAACAAAAATCCAATCTAAACTGTACACCAAATTTGTGCATATATGGTTCCTAGTTTATTTCGGGGTAACAGCCAAAACTAATAGAGAACCCCTGGTATAAAGAAACTAAAAAGATGAGAATCTCTAACTACTCACTAACTTAACTGTGGTGTCATTCCTAGCTGAAAAAGGACCTGAGGTAACTGACAGTGTATAATCTCTAAATCTTGTGCATAAACTTATGTCTCTGAACTACTGCACCTATATCAATAGAAAATATTAAGTTAATATAAGACAACCCTTTGCATACTGACATGGATAATAATTTGTTAAAACTATTACAAGAATGTTTGTATGTAATCGTTAATGTATCACTAGTTTCTCTGGTGTCTTAGCCTTACAGTACAGTGCAAACTATGTACCATATATACATAGAATGTGTACAAAGGTAAAATCATTCTATAACTGTACATTACAGTTCAGTGGTTTCATAAAATTTATAATCCAAAGATTAAACAGGAAACACAAAACTAAAGGTATATAACAAAATTAAATGCAAGCAAAAAATCTTTAACATATTATACGGTAGTGAAGGATTTTTTAACTCTATATTTCCTTGAAATTTCCTTTTTAGGTCTCTTATAGTACAGGGTTTTCAATATGCATTTCCTTGATATTTTCCTTAGTACATCTCTCCCAAAACATTGGTTGTATCCATGATACAAAACTCATCCTACAGTTTTTTTAAGATAATCAACCTACAAATGCATCTCTTAGTTTTAAGACTACAGTACTTATCAAAGGAGAATATAAAAGAGACATCTTCATGCAAACCATATTCCTAGTATCACGTCAACAGAATATTCCTCCATAAAAATATATCTATACATTCAGCCTTTATTAACCAAGTCAAAAGTATTACTTATGTTACATGGCCTTACACCTCTCATTATTGTTAAGGATGGATTAGACGAGAAAGACAAAAAACCAAAATAATAAATATTCATGCTTTCAAAGTCTTAACAATAGTAAAGTGCAGTATATACCACTACTGCATATATTTTAATACTTTAGAAAGTGGAAGAAGTCTGCTCACTACTTTGTTTACTGACTACTTCGTGATATTCATAAAACTAATTGATATGAGACACCTTTACTACAATGTATTTTCATAGCTACTTAATAAGATTTCATTGTGTTAATAACATAATGTTATCTCACCATTCAGCTAACAGTGCAGTCCATGTCTCCATCTTGTGGGAAACAATTAAGAGTAGAAGTAACTGCTCGGATCATGTATGACATAGTGCCATAGCTTCCTGATGGTGCACTGTCATAGAAATGTAGACAGATATAAGCAGCACCACCGCATGCTAGTCCACCCCCAACTCCTGGCTCACGTTTATCACGGGCACAACACAAAGTTGCATCGCCATCTTGCTGTTTCTGCAAGTAGTACGAGGTAGCATTAGTGTTATATACCTGCATACTTTAACATTGCATATACTGTAATAATATCCTCTTTGTATTACTTTACAGTACTTGCATTTAAAAATTTCCAAGACAAATAATTTACCTCTGGAAATAAAAATGGGTACAGTAATGAATGGAATAGAAGCAATTCTCTTAATTCTTTTAAAAATAAAAGCAGTATTTGTTTCTGTTCTTCATATATGAGGTTCATACCTGATATGGAATTGAAATTTTTTTTGCAGAAACTAATCACTTATATGAATGACCATTAAAAAAAATATATATATATATATATATATATATATATATATATATATATATATATATATATATATATATATATATATATATATATATATATATATATATATACAGTATTTTTTTTTTTTTTTTAAAACCAGCCAAAATTGTTTTAATTTACTGTACAGAGCATACTACCTGATCTGTGAGGAAAATGTTATTAGCCACATGAACTATGTCCTGAGCCGACACAATATCACCAAGAGAGTCTGTTTTGTGATATTCTTGGACAAGTGACAGAACCATCAAAGCCTGAAAAAGAAAGATAAGGTTTTTCAGTGAATTATAAGCCACATTCATAATTTAAAAATCTAATTTATTTCAGAACCATAAGTACAAGTATAGATAAAGCAATGGAGTAAGGTACTAAACAGTGTTGTCAAAGTGATTAACAGTAAGGTAGTGTTTTGACCTAAATATGAAAGTAATTATATCTAAAAACTATTTAATCTTGTCATTAGCAAATGTAAGTGATATCTCCATTCGCCAGAGTAATTGGTGCAGTGCACTTCCGGGAATGAGAGATTTCCGGGTAACAAGGCGACTCTCTCAAAGCCGGAAAAAATACCTCATCCCTGGAATTTTCCGGGTAACGGAAAAATTTTCTCGGGAGTTCCAGAAATTGCCCATTACATCACCTCTCGAACCAAGAAAGAACTCCCCCCATCCCCGGAATTTTCAAGGTTTGAGGGATTCCAGCTAACGGAGATATTACTACACTGCTGAGGGCAATGATTTGAGTGTTGCATCATTTTAAATAAGCAACAAAAAGTTGAATGAGAAATTACAACAAAGAGTAACACTTACCTGATAAAATGTTGAGTAAAAATCTTATACCCTGTACTGTATAATTAAATGTAGGAAATCCCAATACTCCAATGCATACAATGTTCTGTCCATCAGGAAAAACATTATTTTCTGATACAAAGACAAAAAAATCTGAGTAGTGATTGAAGGGCATTGGGGAAAAAATAATCAAATAAAAATTATACTAACCTCAACAACCAGTTGCCTATATTCTGGTTGAGGAATGGTATTTAGGACAGTTTCCACCTCAAGTGCAAATTTCAGTTCACCTGCTGTCATCTGCAAACAAAAATTTTACACTTCAAAATAAAAACCACAGAACTATTATTTTAATATGGACTAGCTTTCAGGCATTGCAAAAGGGCTATGGATATTGCTAAAAAAGCTAGTTCAATTCCAAGTTCATAAGAGATGTAATAGTTTATACGTATAGCTATCTATTTAAAATGGATGGTTACATGAATATTGATAAACCCATACCAAATGGAAGGATTTTTTTTTCTTTAGGTATGGGGAAAGTTGTGATAGTGGATTACTTGATAGAGTTTGATGCAGGAAGAGACAGAAAGTGGGGTGAGATGATTACCAAGAAGAAAAGACGGTACTAAGATATCATTTAAGTGTACTGAGCTCTATTAAAATTGACTTGCAATTTTTTATTTTTTTTTATTTACAGATCACAATATGTCTAAAGACAAGACACACACACATCTGGTTACTGTTAAGAACATTGTACAGTGTCATCATTTCAAAGTAAGACAAACATGAAATATATTTGAGCTACTACATGACTAAACTGCTGGCCTGACTGAAATATCACCACCACCCTTTTATGGTAATTTTCCACACTCATGTGGGTTAGATTGGCCTTGTTTACCTGAATAACATGTAGGAACTTACCTCCTGAGTAAGACTCTGTGGGATTACTTTGCCCTCTATGTTGATTCCTCGGCACTGTAAATAAGTTGGTCTTATTCAGTACACTAGTACAGTATATAATTATAATTATGTAAAACCATACCATTGCCATACAGTACTTAATTTTAGTACAGTACATACAATGGAGTTTTTTCACTAAATTTTATATCTTCATGAATTAATAAAGTAAAACTGAATGATTAATCCTGAAATACAGTACCTATAATCTTTTATGACTGAACCAGTACAAAGTGACTCCTGAATTATCACATCAAATCCATAGAGTTAGAACTTATAACAAACTTAGACATGAGTGGCTGGGGCAAATTCATCATTTAATTAACGTACACTTTCCCATCACAACCATATCCCTAAAAGAGGTTTAAAAATGAATTGCCATACCGGGTAGGTAGAATGCAGAAGATGCATCACATTGGTACTGCATATGCACCTTGCCTGTCAAATGGGTTGGCCAAATTAGATTCCATACCTTTTCCTCCTAATTATCTGGAGGCCATGGGTGAGGACTGCCAGTGTTGGGACCCCAGCAAAGAATCCTAGATCTAGAACTTTGGTTAGTGTGATGTATTGACCCACAGTTCTAATGATCCCTGTTTGGGACTTGGTTGTGTTGGGAAACCATAATTAATTCATGAATTACCCCCTGCCACTAATGTATAAGGGCTGCCAGAGTTAGTCATCTCATGTCATGAACTTAGTACAGTACAACTGTAAATGTTGCCTTGGGGTGTCGTCATAAAAAATATACAAATATGACTGGATGATACATGAATAAATTATGCATTATCTATAAAGATCATATTAAACTAATCAATACAAACCTTCTCCAGAACTTTCCATATACGTGGATAAAAGTTGCGTGGAACACGATTGAGAGCACCATCCAACCTGCGACGCCTTAGCCACTGACCGTAACGATCACCTTCACTGTCATCAGACTTTCCTTCTGTCATTGATGAACCCAAGAAACTACCTATTGCACTTTTCTAGAATTCAAAAGAAACATATGAGGAGCCGTTACTAAATTATTTTTATTAAACTTAGATAAACTTTTATTAGCCATTTTACACGGATATCAATAGCACTGTAGTACTACCATCATGCTTTTCACTCTTTTTCTAAAAACTAATATTATTTATAAACAAAACGGGTGTTTATGTATACACCAAAGGTGTAGTATTGTACCTACCTGATTGGTCACCTTAAAATTATTATTTTAAGTATTCAATTGGGTCAATTGGATAGCTTATGAAATTATGAAGGTTTCAGAGTACTCACCAGAACCATATGATGATGTAGAAAACGAGCTTCACCAATAGTCCACCACCCACTGCACAACAGTGACCATATTACCCTATATAACCTAATCTCAGAACAGCATAGACTGAGGCTTTACTGACTACCATAAACCCTTTTTGAACATGTAATTCCTTACTTTATCCCTATCTTACTTAAGACTGTTTTAATTATGTTACTCATTGCTTTAGTCACTCACGTTTACAGTTTAAAACACTCATTCATACCCTTTTAATCACTGACTTCTACTGTTTTAGTCACTCTTCACAATCACTTAAAGTACTTCCATCAGGTGTTGCTTTTGACAAAGTCAAATCTCCTCTTAAATTCTTTCTCCCAACTCCACACAATACAAACAAACTACAGTGACAAACTCCCATGAATGAGACCCAAACTGGTAAGGTTCATCAGTTGTGTATAAAGAACTTATTTAAGGGATGGTTAGTAAGATATGCTACAAACTTTGTAGTTTTGACAGCAATTATTTTGATAACTTCTTGCACAGATGTTTTGGTTGTGCTTACCCATCACTAATTCACTGCAGTCACCACCTGGGCTAAAGCATTTGTTCCAAAGGTGGTTTTTTCCATGCCAGCTTCAAAGAAATCCAGGTAACTATTTTCTGGAATTCTGTGAATCTACTGGTGGAATTTTATAGCATGGGCAACTGTTGATGCAGTTGCATACTGTGCAACACAGAGTAATTGCAACCATCAGTTGAAAGTCTTGCTTTTAGGCCCAAAGCTAAATAACAAATATCAACTCATTTGGAAAAGCAAGGATGTTTCTAACTGGTCCTATTTGTTGTGGAATGTCCCTTTGTCAGTAAAAACATTACTGGATAATAGTGATGCATGCAAGTCCCATCCTTCAGGATACATATTACTTTCTTGAAAATTAGTTGGATCAATGTAGCAATTAAAATTTTCAGTGCCAATCCATCTACAGCATTATATTTACAGTACTCATCTTCCTCTTTGAATGGGAGGGGTCAAGGGAGACAATCTTTTCAAAGGAAAAGGATGGGAAATATTAAGGAAGAATGATGCAAGAAAGTTGTAGAAAGCAACTGAAAGATTTGAACCATTTTGTGGAGATACAGTATATCCAAACACACACACATACACACATCCTCATACTGTATCTTCAATTTACATTCACAAGATACATCATCAATCTTTAACCACCTGGATATATTTAGAAAAAACACTATGATGCAACCAGCCAGTCAGTTATTTAAATAAAATAAAATCCTGAGAGAGTAAGAGGTAAGAGCACAGGCTATTTGGAGATGGGGATTATGACAATTAAAAACTTTACTCGGAGATACCTATAACATTCATAGCAATTTATATCATGAATCCAAAACAGCTGAATATAAACCTGAAATTTCCAACCCTAAATCCTTGGTAGTAAGGGTCAACTAAATTGACAAAGCAAAAACACAATACTGTACAAAATAAGCATAAACTTTGAATTTAAATGATCACAGTAAAAATTCAATGGATTCATTCAGATAAGAAGCACATGCTGTATGTGTAGCAGCTGAATTACTATTTAATTAGGCAATCTCTGGAGATCATTCCAGGATAATTATATAAGTACTGTAGTGGTGCATGGTACTGTACAGTACTGTACATAGAAAAGTGTTGATTGATAATCATTATAATGCTGGTGGATTCAACTGGCAATATTATTCCATTACTGGTGGAACATACAGTACTCTTAAGAGTAGGAGAAATGATGATAAAAAAAATGATCTACAAAATATAGAAGATATTTCAAGTGGATAGTCGTGTATGGTAATTATACCAGGTGTGTGGGATTATGGTAACTGCTGATTACTGCAAGCAAATATCAAAACAATGCAAAATTTATTATACATTTCTGTGATTTACTGAAAAAAGTGAGACATGCAGTTTATAGAGGAAAATGTGAATAATTTATTCTTTTATACTCCTAATGCAAGAGGAGTTGATATATATTGTATACATTACTTCAAATTAATTCTGGTTTTAGAAAAAGGGAAATGTTACACATATTTAAAGCTTATGATAACAAAAACAGCCAACTAAAACAGTAGCAAATGATTAAAGCAGATTTAAAGGGGAAAATAAAGGTGTGTATTTATGGACAATACAATATCAGGTAACTAAAATCAAGCACTGCACATGACCTCCTTATCTCACCTTCTCAGCATGCAACCCTCCCTGCCAAAGTAAAAGGGGATGAGAAGAGCATTAGTTAACTAGCTACCAGGGAAGACCTTCCTTTGTCAAATACTGTACAATGTCCTATTAGCTATTAGCAAATGTAATACAAATACAAATCAGCATATACAGTATCTACATTAATTATGCAAAGTCCCTCTTAAGCTTTATCTGCAGCAGCTGCCTATATCTCACAACCAATTTTGAGAAAATCTTTACAAATAATTTACAAAAATATCATAAAGTAAAATTTGGTTCAAAATTTTTTAAGAATTTTTTTTTAACTCATGAACGTTAACCTATAGGTACACATGTTTAATGAATCCTAAAAAAAATATCTTCATACTGTTTTCTCGTGAGAAGTAGTGTCTTTTTTAGGGTTAACGGACAACTCATTGATTCATTAAGCTCCAACCACTTCTCTGCACTTAGCCTGAATACATTATATGATTGGTTGTCAGGTTTATCAGGGCAACACATTAATGAATCACCAGTCCAATTTTTTTCCTTACCACATTAATAAATTTTCAGTCAGATTTTTCTTATCGTTTTTAATTGAGGTTAACATTTATGTAACATTTCTGACCCTAATTTACTTGAGTTACAGGCAAAGACATAATCAAACTGGTAAGGTAACTGTGATGGTGCATGACTGGTAATGTAAACAGTTTGGTGTTAGTTAGAAGTGGGGGTAGTCTGTTAATAAGTCAGCTAGCCAATACAGTGATCATGACGGACAGATTCTTCCCCTATACATTGACTGCACATTAACACAACAACAAGTCCATTTATTAAAACACATATCACTGTTTACAATAATTACACACCACAACACTACACAAAACAGGTAACTACACGTACTTTGACAACTCCTCAACACATTACCAAATTTGTATAATATGAACTTTTACCTTGTGTTTTTGATATACCTGAGTTATAAGTTATTAATATATACTGTACTACAAAACACTACATAAACTCAATGTCACACAAAAATTAAGTGAATAACCAACTTATTCTGATAAAGCTTAAATAAATTTCCTAGGCAGTTTTAATATGAAATTCCCTACAATTTGACGCATTGAACAGGATGACGTAGTGCCACATACTTTGATACTTCAGAAAAAGAAAACTGAAATCAGTGAAAAGTAAAGTATATTTTGTTGGGTACAATCACTGAGGTCTGGAAGTTAACAGTAATTGGTGCCTGGGTACCTTGTGTACCAACCAACCAACCTTACTTAGCTTAACCAACCAACTACACACACACAAAATGCATCTCAAAATCAAAGTTATTCATGTGTATGTATTTCCTCATTCAAAGATGCACTTCACCAAGATAAGTGCAAAAGCCTCAACTAAAATGAGACAATGTAGTATTACTGTACGTACATACAAATCATATCATCCTTGAGTCTTTTCACTGTATTAACAAATCTGCTGCTACGAATTTTCTTTCTCGACCCTGTAGTTTAAAAAGTTGAAGTTTAACAATGCAAAAAAATGCTGATTTAATTTCTGCCATCTACACCAATGGTTTTAGTTTTAAAAGAGTGTGTGTGTGTGTGTGTTCAAATGGGCACCCAGATGAAGAAATTACTGTTGACCTCTAGCCTCAACATGTACACACACTATAGTTGAAAGTTAGAGGCATGAATATATTCAAATAACAAAAATAACTTTCTAAGAAATATACTATATGAAAACTTATAGTCTGAGAGCTCTGTAAATTTAGGAAATATATGACAAACTGCCAAATGAGCTACAGTGTGAAATACAGCCAAGGTAAACTACCACTACACTGACAGACAAAACCCTAATTTCTAGTAGTCTTGCTTCTTCTATGGCAGACCAAGGCTAACTTACAGCATGCAATAACCCATCACAACAACTGAATACCTACTAGCATGTAGGATATGAACATTTTTACTTGATGCCCGCTACAACTGGCACATACTGAAGTTTATTGCAAATCAATAAAACAAAACATTGATTACATTAATTTATAAGATTTTTAATACAGTACACAGATGCTATCACCTGTAATTCCATTGAGTCTGATTTATAACATAAAACAGTACTTTCATATAATTACATTAAAGGTTTAGTTAGATAATTCTTACCTTGCTGAGCTTGCTGGAGCGACTGCTGATGAAGAACGTCCCACTGCGAGCTGAAGAATACAGACATGGTGTTAAAAGTCACTGAAACACTTTTTATGTACAGCAAAAAATCATAACAGTACAGCAATTTAAAAAACAAAAACAAGAAAAAGATAAAAAATATTAAACCACAACAGTTTTACAGAGATACTGTACGGGAATTTTTGTCTTTTATAGTACAGGTGCTCCTCTACTTAAGAACATTCAACTTACAAACTTTCAGAGATACAAACATCATCACCTGCCAGAACAGGTGTTTAATGTGGATGAGACTGGATTATTTTGAAAAAATTCCAGATAGAACAAACATTACCTAAGAGGAGAAGAGTGAGCCAGGTCTTAAGGCTGTATTAAAGGGTATAGCTGTACTAAATCTCCATAATCTTTTCATTTTTTACAATATGTTTGGTATCTACAAGAGTAAAGTTGGCCTAACAAACAAGCCTCAGGAACGTAACTCGTTCGTAAGTAGAGGAGCACCTGTATATGTCTTGAAAATGCTTAAACAGGTACAGTATATACAGTATCTAATCTCAACCTGGTCAGTTGTTTATATATATATATATATATATATATATATATATATATATATATATATATATATATATATATATATATATATATATATATATATATATATATATATATATATATATATATATATATATATACACATATACACACACACACCCATTACAATACCAATATTCCACATTCATCTATTAATGCTGATATTTTCCTGTTCTTATTTTCTTCCCCCTCATATTTTCCTATCTAGTAAGAGTAACAAATTGCTAAAATTCTTACCATTGTAACCTGCTGTCAATGTACTTTGTATTTCATATCTTATCACAGAACAAAAGGATATTTTCATGGAACATTTCTAAGACTAATACATCAAGGAAAAGTACTACACAATAGTCATACAAGGAATGAAATGATCAGATAAAGTGAAAATTACTATAAACATCTTTTAATATTTTACAGTAACCTCCCCCAACTTTAGACAGACTATTTAAGGCTGAAAAGGGAGTCTGGCTTTGTTGACTTTCTACAAACACAAAATAACCTCATTTATGGTCATTTTACAGTAACTAACTTTATCCACACTCCATTATACAAGAAAGTGCATAAAATAACAATTCTGAGGCTGAGGTGTAAAAGGCAAAGACATGGAGTGGCTATGTTTTGTGGAAGGTCAGTTGGCATCACCAAATCCATCAGTTTATCGGCAACGTTTATGTGCTCGTACATTTGTTTTAACCTTGCCTCACCAACACTACTACCAAATGCACAACCCAGTGATGGAATAGAAAGTGTACACACACACACAAAGGTTAAAGTCAGGATTTCTACTCGAGTATAAACACAAAACTGAGTACCAATGGTATCCCCCAAGGCAAGCCAAATCTCACACGGATTTGAAGATGGAGAATGGTGACCCAAAGGACCAAACCAATATTTGTTCTAATGAGTGATATTTTAGTCTAATATTTTCTGATTTTTGTGGTAGAGTCTGAATGGATCGTGTGCCATTAACATAAAATGACTTAGCAGACTGGCCTAATATTGAAAAAAAAAAAAATAATAATAATTTGTTCTCAACAAGTACAGTACAGATGGTCTAGATTAGTGAAGATTTCTAGCTACCATTAAGTGAAGTCAGGTAAAGCAGAGTTTACTGTATAAATATATATCATAAATTTATAGAGTGAGAGAGAGAGAGAGAAGTGATATAAATTCATTCCTTTATAACAATGAGAAAGTATAACACATGTGTCCTCTACAACTTCAACTACTGTACACTCACGGACACACGACAGTTAACCTAACCTTACCATTTGCAAGTAATCCTTCACGTTTGAGTAAGACTGGCAAAAGCAAAAATGCATTAGATAATTAGCTATGGGTAGGAAATATAGTCAAGATGGAAACAACCACCAAAAAATAAGCTCTTCAAACAGGCAACAATTAACATATAATAACTTAAAGAAGATGTTACCCACTGAATAAAATGATGGATTCTGTATCTGTAAAATGGATGTGCACAATTATTTGGCATTTTCAATCATTTCTACAAGACTTCCATGAAAAGCTGGAGTTTTAAAGGGTTCATTCAAGCAAGTTCACATTAGTAATACAAAACAATCATGACATACACCATTAACATTAGTTTTATGAGGATGATAACATATTAACTAGGCTTGATTGGTCACTGTGGTTCTACAGAAAACTTACAATCAAACATTTCAGTTTTCAGTTTTATTTTCAAAGAAAATATTATAATGTAGTTGAAAAAATATACCGGTACTTAGGCTCCTAAGTTGATAGAGTAAAATGATCTTGTATTATTTATGTAGGGCAGGGTTCTACGAGTGACTGTAGTAGGACTTGGCCAAATAAAGAATCAAATACAAAAAAATGAGGATTGAAGGAAATACACAACTACAGACAATGCAATACTAAGCATTTCCTTGGGCAACATGCTAACAAACCTATATATTCAAGACGACAACAGCAGCATTAAAGATGTACCAACTAGCATGAAAGTGGAATCAACCTGACATAAAAACAAAACTTTCTAAAATCTATTGTCTATTTTAGAATAAATTGGAGCAACCCTAAACTACCCTTGTGAACCTTGTGTCTGACTAAACAACCTGAATATGTTCGTCCAATATTTTAAAAGCAGAAATATCAATCTAAGTTATTATCCCCAGCATATATTTTACCCTCAGTTTATTCCTGTATGATATATGTGATGTGCTTACCTGTGTTCTGGTTACTGCCTTCTATCCTAACCCATTCAATGCAGCTGGACTGAATCTCGACCTCAGTTTAACACTTTTGAAGCGTGACGAGTTTAAATACCACATATAGCACGTTATCATTGAAGGGTAAATATCACATCAAGTATTACACCAAAGTTGCGGATTAATTCAGATAAAAAAAGTAGACCATGAAGAAGATTTAAATTTGTCGGAGTAAAGAAAAATTTGCAGTCAATCAGTCCACATATGCATACAATAAATGTAGTTTGTGCCGTGCATCAGAACCCAGTGTATGAGCCACTAACCTCACCTTTTATGCCATCGATCTGGAGTAAGTGGGAGATAGTTTATTGAGCACAACCACATATAAAATATACTGTTATAAGTTGGTGCATTGACTGAGAGGTGAATGAATGATGGAAATAAGAAGAATAGGTTGTTTATGTGCGTCAGGTGTAAGAAATGGATGGACTAAACTCCCAGAAGAATATATATGACAAGGAATAGGAATAGATGTTAAAATATAAAATTAATGAAAGAAATATGGATCAAAATGACAAAACTTGTTATATAATGATATTGTGAATTTTGTGAAGCATATAACGAGACACTGAGTACGAGAATAAAATTATACTTAGCTAAGTTTATGTAGGTGGGAAAAAGAGCTAGGTAAAATCAGTGAAAAGTTGGTTACAGGGATGCGTACCAAGTTTTCCTGGAGAGGGTACAGCAGAGTATGTATTTAAGGTGCATTTTTAGTTAAGACATTACAGCTGTATTCTGAGACATAAGACTTCAAAAATAGCCATGAAGTGGGGACTATAGGGAAAGCTATTAAAGAAAACTACATAAGGATACAAGGTTACTTTCAAAACACGAAGAAAATGTGGAATGACGATGAAAAAGCAAAATTATTTATGTCAGAATTTGTTTTTAAGATTTAGAGACAGTTAGGGAGGAAGATAAGAGAGAATTACATGAAACTGTGAAGAGTGGTTTATAAATTTCAAGATGCAAAGGATGGTCATAGAAAATTAGTGTGTGTGTGTGTGTGTGAAAGATAGGGCTATTAGTATGAAGAAATATGACAGGAATAAACAGTGGAGCCTCTGCATAAACCACCTTCCAAGAAAATGAGAGGCTGTCATGGATAGGCAGATTATAATAAATAAAAAAGTCATCCACAAATTTCTGAATGCACAAAAAGAAACAAATGAATGACTACTTAAATCTACATTACCTGAGCCAATGTTGAATTCCTTTCCAGACATGATATGATGCAGCAGGTTCTTCATCTCAAAAGGTGAGAGGTTGAGGAGGTGATCTGAGGCCACATCTGCAGCACATTTGATGGTTCTTGCCAGTTCTGAGGCCATGACCTATTAAGACATACAGTACTGTACTATAATGTATAAACTGTATCCATCTATAAATTTACCTAACAATGAGGAACATTGCTTTACTGTTTGATGATGATAGCCTTTAACACACATAATATACATACTGTTTAGAAGCTCATGAAACAAGGGCAATAATGCTTAGTATTAATGATTGATATGAATCTATAAGGTCTTTCAAATATTGCACAAATCACTTCCTAGGTACATCCCTTGATCTGATTCTTCGTGACCTTTCAGAGACTGCACAAATTAATTATTTATACTTATATACTTTCAATTTAGCCTGAAAAAAAATGTAAAATAGGTAAGAAAACAGGGCAGGGTAAAGTAAATGACTCTGTACGTATAGTATAAATTTAACAAGACCGAGATAAAGAGACAGTGTTGTACCTGTATGATTAGACCCACGCGGAGCCTCAGCATCTCGTGGAAAAGACTCGGTTCAGTGCGGATGAACATTGCCAGGTACACCAACAACTCCTGGGTCAACATGGCAGTACACTCATCTGCTCCGTATGCCTGGTGGATGAGGACTCGCAGCTCGGATGAGGGAAGCGGTGCAGTGATAGTAACTTCATTGTGTGGTGGCAAGCCAACTGTCACCTGCTTCTGTCGCACTAAGAGGTCTGTTACAGCCTTGGCCAAGTCTTCTACACGCTTACCCAACATACCTGTAGGTGAAGTAAAATGTGATAGATTTTGTTTTCTGTTTGTACATACACAATGCTACTTACTCATTACTGTTTGTACTGTACTGATGCCCTACCACATAGAGGCACATAAATTTTCAGGTTATGAACTCATTGACAGTTCAAGTGATTACCAATCTTGGCTATTTCTTCAGCTAAAAAAAGAACAAATACTATAACCAACCAAACATAAAATTTGGCAAAAAGTTGTTTGAGATTTTCTGTATATCTGACAATATGTTTGTTTACTGTGTAAATTAGTATATAAACTTGATGCTTTAAAACCAGCCAGAAGCTTCTCAAATCCAACATACATTTCACTTGTCATTCCACTCCTTGTCAATACTGTACTTGCTATCAAGACCTTCACACAGTAACGTACCAGCAGTGTGTCTGACAAGAGCCCAGTGCTTGATGTGACAGGCCCTCTCATATAAGTCCTTGAGTAGATCCTTCACTGTTACTGGCTGACCTTCAATCACCGACCCTGTCTCATGACCCAGCCCAAACTGCACAACCTGGGGTCAAACAAATCAATATTAGTAACTTGCTTCTGCATTTGCTTGATAAATTTACCTCAGACTCTAGTAGTTCTGTAAACTTAGTAACTTAAAGGATGCACAGGCAGTGACATCAAACTTGCTACATAATATGCACTACATGTACTGTGCATATGTTGTCTTTACATGAGAATTTATGTATTATGTCATCAATTATGTGCAAGTAATTCTGTAAACCTAGGTACAGGGTATTTCAAACTTGTGCACACACACATAAGTTTCACAAAATTATCAGAAAGTTTAAAAAAGCACAAAATCAGTAATATAACAGGAATGCCCTATAGAGAGTAAGCATCAGAAGGCTAGCTAAGACTAACTAACCAGGTAGTGAAGGATGTCGCCTTGTTCCTCCAATGTCTCTGCCTCCCGCATCTGCAGCAGTAACTCCTCCAGGTCCACATTCTCATACACAGCATCAGAGGCCACCCTGTGGACAATACACAACATTAGTTTATCACACCACTATGGCTTGTAAGTGCTGAACTATATACCGGTAGCACTGAAATTGAATGCATATTTAACCAAGTTCTCATACATAATGGCTATAGTACTGTACCTGAATACTCAAGTACAAGAGATGATTTTCACTTATACAGTATACTGTACACAACCCCATGATCTCAAACATTTAACGACACACACACACAAACTTACTCTAAAAATAGTGTATAAACAGAAAAGAATACAGTCTCCATTACTTACACTCAGCCCTACACATTCTTACACACACACAGTACAAGCAAACATAATCAAACAGACATAAATAATATACATGTAGACAGACACACACAATTAAAGAAATTGACTTGCTTCAAATTGGTGTGATGACAGCTGGGACACCATGTCCTGGCTATATCCCACAAGTATGAAAAACTTATGATGATAATAAAGAAAAGAGACAAGACACCATTGCTGATACAAGCGCGGTAAGTGCCAGCAATTGATCTCCCTATTCAGACACACTTGAGGCAGCCACTTCCCGTGTACCCTTTGCATGGCTCTTCCTCATTAATCACAGGAGTACTGCAGGGAGTCCCATAAAGGAACACAGTTTTATATTATTCTCCAGTAATTTGACTTAAGGTTAATCCTAAAATTCCTGTACAGTATATCATAAGTTTGCTCTCTCTCACTCTCTCTTATTCTCTCCTAAGCCGCCTTCAAAAAGTTTCACAATGTTCTTTAATCAAAGGCCCAAATATCTACAGAAATTAAAAAAAAAAAGTCGTAAAAATATCAGGAACATCTTTTATCTGTCAGAATTTCTGCTGTAGAAGTCAGCACCATTATCAGCCCTTCAGAGTGTTTGTAAACACTGCCAGGAATATGCCAGCATTGCATGACTCTGGTAATGAGCCAGCTATAACATTACTATTACAGATACTTAGTAATCCAGTACTGACCTCTATGTTATACAGTGTACCTAATCCATGTATATTAAAGTCAAGCATCAAGAGTGAAGTACAAGTACAGTCCATAGAGTGGTCTAGGCTCGTTAACTTTAACCAGCATAACCTTGAAGAACAGCTCGGGTCCAGAGTAACAAAGGTTCATACAGTACCATGAATATTCCTCGGAACTTTTAAGGACGACAGGCTACTCAAAAATGAAAACAGCAGGTATTCAAATGCCACTTTATTAATCTTCAGTTAAATAGTAATTAAAGTGTTAATATTCCCCACTCAAGAATGGAGAAAATAATTATTCTTTCCATGTAACTAGTTCCGGCATGAGGTGGCACCATACGTCAGCCATAACAACAACCGCCCGCCTTGACAATCCATCACAAGGCTGCGTCAAAGGAAAGCTAATTCTGCCCGCTGTCATATCACGCACTTACATCCTCACATCTTATTTCACACACAAACACACACACACTCTTCATGATCTTAGTTCACACACAAACACACACACACTCTATGATATTAGTTCACACACAAACGCACACACTCTATGGTATTAGTTCACACACAAACTTTACAGTACTATACTACAGTATATTAATTCATGCAATCACAATACGTATCTTTCTAAAATTCTTTCTCACAACCACACAATCTTTCTTGCTATAATTCCCTCTCCACATTATCAACTTTAGGCCAAAGGACAAAGAAAATACGACTCTAACTTACCATGATACAAGAAATTGATAATAAAAATACTGAACATGTACATAATGGTAATAATGTGCACTGTACTTGTGATCTGACACTAGCTGGACTTTATCACATGTTATATAGTGTGTCCAAAATAACTCTGCATCATTAGCAAGTGGAGGGTGGCAAGGGTAAGAACTAAACTAATTTAATAGTGCAATATACTGAATTCCTGTGATTTTTTTAACAATTTCTCCCCCTGAGTTTGCATTCTTGTGTTATTCCAGTTTATTATGTATTTTTTTTTTTAAGTTGGATAGTACACTCAGATGATGCGATGATTAAGCACACCAGCTTATTTAGTCTTAAGATAAATCACCCTAAGCACACCTAACCTAACCTCCCCTCACAAGTAGAATTAGGGTGTTTAATCAGCAGGGTAAATAAGCTAACGTGGCTAATCCTCATGTGATAGTTAGGGTCATTTGAGAGAGACAAAAACATCAGCTGGGAACGATAACAGGTGATAACAACAAGACCAATTCTAAGAGAGAATCCCACACCAGCTGCAGTTTACGCTTAATAAATCCACATTTAGGATAAGTCACATTATGGTACAGGGGATTCTATCCGTGGTCTTATAATATATACATCCAAGACCCCACCACACATTAATCACACTTACATACCAACCCAAGTTAAGCTGTGTTACTTAGCAAGAGATTTATGAACCCAAGTCAAAACTCACAAACATAACAAAATCAAACATAACTCAACCTAACATGACTTAATGTACAATAATATAATCTAACCAAATGTAACACAACACAACGTATAAGTTAACCTAAGTTAACCTAACCTAACCTAACCTGTAACCTTATCTATATAAAACGTAGCGTGACTTAACTCCGCCTCGATTACTTCAGTCTCTCAAACAGGTACAAGAGCTCCTTAAGGTCATCAGGGTATACCTCAGGTATACCTCTCAGTGGGTGCTGCCCTCTGTGGACTCGACTACAAATACTGTATGTGATTTATGTGGCTTTCACACATCATTACCACTACTACCATCACACCCCCCTCAAACCAGCACCTCTGCCATTATACCCCTCCCACACCACTACCACCATTACTACCATCTTCACCCTCACTCATCCACCACAATCATTCCCCCTACACTACCACCCCACTACATCACCATCACTCCCCTAACCACCACCCTTCCCCATTCACCCCCCCCACACTAATACCATCCCTCCAACCACCATCACTCCCCCAACACCATGAGTCACCCTTAACGATTTATGAATGGTTCTGCGTGCCACTTTGTCAGGTCGGATCATGCAAGGTTGGATGTGGTGTGGATGTGACGAGCGAGAGTGTACTTATTTAGTGGTTGCTGTGGAGGTAATTGTGTGGATGCTGTGGTGGCGGTCGTGTGGATGGTGGATCGTGGTACTGGGTGTGATTGGTTAGGTTAGGTCAGGTCCTATCAACACTAGGGCCCATGAGTACAGTCAGTGGAATGCACGCCATCAGTCTTACCAGGAACCCTCTGTGTTTGAGACCTGCAGTGAAGGATAATGAAAGGACTAGTGTGTGTGTGTGTGTGTGTGTGTGTGTGTGTGTGTGTAGGGAGGCGCATGAGTGTATGGCAGGGGGGTGTGTGTGTGTGTGTGTAGGGAGGTGCATGAGTGTATGGCAGGGGTGGGTGTGTGTGTTGGGGGAAGGGTGTGAGTGTGTGTGTGGCAGGGGTACAAGTATGCGTGGGAGGAGCAGTTGTAAGCATGTAGTTGGCAGACTGGGGTAAGAGAGGGAGGGAAGAGGGATGTCTGCCTCAACTAACAGAGAAAAATCATGCAACACGAGCGATATACAGTATGGTCTGGACCCCCCCCCCCACCACGCTAAACTTTAATAAGGTTAATCTACAGGGAAAACTCTTAGCTCCAACACTGTATAGCTTCACATTCACCACAACTGGTCAGTGTCACGAGCAGCCATCTTCCTGTTTCATGGCGCTTTGATGTCAGTTTGCATGTACTTCTGATTGTTGTTATTGTGTGTGTGTGTGTGTGTGTGTACATGGGAATAAATTAGGTGGTAGGGTGGATTAAACCCCTCTGCCACACAAAACACATGCAGTACCTTTACACATGAAATACACTACTTACACACTTTTACACACACACACACACACACACACACACACAGTGACCTTGAACTCCATGACCCTCTGACCCCCATAAAAAATTTACATGTCTTGGAATGGTAATGACAAGCCTTACCACGTTTAAAAGCAATCTTTCCAAACTTGCACGACAGGGTGAGTTCACTAGCTTAACACACACACACACACCTGCTACCACGACCCTCACATACACTACAATACATAAACCATACATAAACCAAAATACACACAATATACAAAGGTACACTATATCGTAAGTGTATTGTAAGTGTATTGTAAGTGTATTGTAAGTGTCTTTTGCTGGCTCGACATTCTTTTTTATCCTACCTTGGTATGTGTCTTTCTAGTATGGATGCCGGTCAGAAAAAAAAATTACTGTACCCTTGTCATGTATGTATGTTCCTCTGTAATAGGTAGCATACATAGTTATCCCTCTAGAGCAGGTAGTGAAGGCCCTCTCTTGTCACACAACACTTACATACACCACATTCTGAATACCTAATTACTTTACCTGCACCTCACCTGAACTTACACAGCTACACTTACACATCTCCCTTATACACCTTAATTACACCTCTACATTCCTTAATAAATACCTAATGTGTTCTCCCCCCCCTTGAACACCCAGCAGGTCCCCTCTTCCTCCTGCTTCATCCTTCTTCTTCTCCTCTATTACTACCACCAGCTAACAGACTCTCCCTCTCCCCCTACCCTCCCTTCTACAAGCACCACCAACACAATCAGCTGACAACCTCCCCCTCCCCTCTACACACTACCTCAATGCCCCCCTCTCCCCAGGTATAAACAACATCGTCATGACTACTCAATGTCCATGAGCCCGTGTGTGCGTGTGACCTGGGGTGGGGAGGGGGGAGGGAAGGGGAGTAAGGGCCACCAGGTGTTCATCCGTGTCAGGCAGGTAAGCGTGACGTTGTGGAGGAGGGGTCGAGGAGGGAGGGAGGGAGCCTCAGTCACTCCAGGGCAGTCAGTCTCTCCACGTGCTCAAGGTCACCCCCCCCCCGCCCCGTCCACGGCTCCTAGTGACCGATCCACCCCACCGACCTAACTGCACCTGCCGTCAGTTGAACACTCCCTCCTCTACTGGCTGGGGGCTGTATATCTGACTCAGTGCTCCGGTGGACGATGGGTTAAAGACTGCCGTGTCCCCGAGTGTAGACAGATATATTTTGTTTTTAATACCCGTGTTTATCCGTGTTTTTATCCCCGTGTTTATCCCGTGTTTTTCTAGTGTTTTCCCCCGTGTTTATTAAATTTCTAAATACCGCCATTGTGTGTGTTTCTGATATCACAGTTATTATATACAAGTATTTTAACAATGGAAATATACCACACGTGTATAACCTTATGTACGTACCTGAAGTGTGTTTACATACAGGAATACACCCAAGTATATTAGTGGTGTATGGGTCACGCATGAACATACACCCCTTTAAGGAACTACAGTAGTGTTGTGTGTATACCTGAGTGTGAGGTAACAGTGAACAACTGAGTGTGTGACAAGTGGAACAAGCAGTTAACAAAGACCTCGTATGACGTAGGGTAATTCTAGACAAGACTACAGTTACCGTAATTACTTCCCACCTGTGGTTTAAGGGCGCTGGGACCATAGTTTGTGGCAGAGAGAGAGAGAGAGAGAGAGACTTTTTTTGAGTACACAGTGGAATGGGGCAATTGGCGTGTGTATGTATGTCGGAAAATAAATAATAAGAAAAACTGATCCATTGGGTCATATTGGTATTGTTTTGTGGTCTTCATTACACACACAATGATGACAACACACCACAAGTATACTGTACACGCGCGCCATGGAAACCAACACACACACAGGTGAGATATATATATATATATATATATATGGCATTGATTTTTTTTACAACACACCATTTATGTCCTACTTACTGTACACATACGCCCACACACTTATCCCTCCCACAGGTGTACTAATTAAGCCTACACAACAGGTATAAATCAATACCCAAATGGCCTCCTAAATTTACCTTACTCTTCCCCGGCTAATATTCAGTACAGTGCCGCCCCCCCCCAACGAGTCAGCTGTACCTGTGTCATTAGCTTACCTGTGATAGCCGTGGCGTTCATTTCCGGGGTTAAAACAGGTTGGTGTGTGTGTGTGTGTGTGTGTGTGTGTGTGTGTCGTAGCTTAAAAAATAATATTCATTTATGTGACCTTGAAATATTACACAGTACCGCAATATTTATGAGAACACCCCTTTAAGCTACCATCAATTATTGTGTCTGACTAACTAATCTCTCTCTCTCTCTCTCTCTCTCTCTCTCTCTCATGTTCTGCAAAAGTTTACAATATCAATCAAACACACAGGAATCAATAAACGGTTTTAGAATATTAGGTTTTTTGAGGGTGTCTCAGTACAGGCCAATATTTACCAAAGTTCCCACCTTTCTTGTCAGTCGGTAATAGGCTGCAGGCATGGTACCATTTGTTGACATTGGCAGGTAACCTCTCCCGGCCAAGGTGAAATAAGTTGCTGACCTAAGATTACGTTGCAATAAAGAGCTAATGCATTGTAGTCTTAAGTGCATAATTCTCATAAAAGCCTAATGTTGTTGACTCGTATTAGTGAGAGTACGGTATAATAATAAAGATGGATATATTGTACACCCGTATCCCGTACCAGACATACGCGGGACTAGGGAGTCTCATATGACTATATATGATTTTTTTTATCATGTAACCTCATCGAACCTCACTCAACCTAATTTAGTCTAACCTAACCTAGTATAACCAAATCTACCCTAACCCAACGTAATGTAACATAACCCAACCAAATCTAACCAACCCTAATCCAGTCTAACCTAACCCAACCCACTCTAACCAACCCTAATCCAGTCTAACCTAACCCAACCCACTCTAACCAACCCTAATCCAGTCTAACCTAACCCAACCCACTCTAACCAACCCTAATCCAGTCTAACCTAACCCAACCCACTCTAACCAACCCTAATACAGTCTAACCAACCTAACCCAACCCACTCTAACCAACCCTAACCCAGTCTAACCTACCTTACTTAACCCAATCTAACCAAATGTTCGATAACTAGCCACCCATCACACCAAAACTGACCGTATGAACAACTATCTTTCAGTGGTATGTTCGTTGCTAAGCCTCTGGTCTGCATTCCTTCAACAATCCACGTGGTATTCAGAGGCCAAGGGAGGTGTGGAGGTCGGGGAGGTGTGTAGGTCGGGGGAGTTGTGGAGGTCGGGGGGAGGGTAGTGGAAGAGAGAAGGGAAGGTTTGGAGAGTAGAGGGAAGGTTTGGAGGGAAGTGGGGAGTTGGGGGAGGTGTGGAGGGTAAAACAGGAGGGTTGGAGGGTAAGAGGGGAAAATAGTCCAATTTTAACACAGACATATTTAAAATCTGAACACTATGCAATATCCAGATTTTGACATATAATGAATTAAAATCTGGGCATATTTTTTGTTGTTGTTGAATCTGTATGTACGTATTTTAAAGTCGAAATTTCATCCTCAGAGTGTGTGTGTGTGTGTGTGTGTCGTTCATCACAAGTCTCACGTGAGGGAGGAGGACGGCCGCTGTGTTGGACGATGTCTTCAATTACCTGATTTTTATTGTCTCCTGAACCGCGCCATTGACGTCACGGAGGGGTGGGGTGGTAGTGGGGGTGAGGGGGGAGGGGGCCAGTTATTCTGTCATCCCTCAAAAAAAAACTGTCTGACTGACTGGTTGATTACACCCCATATTAGCAGTCATTTTTAACACACACACACACACACACACACACTTAAGTCAACACTCCATAAACTCAGCCACGTCAATATTGTTGTTATTCACTTTGTCAGTGTTAGTTTGGCTATATAACATGATTTAATGTGTTAACTTGTACTGTTTGTTTCGCCGTAAAAAAAAGTAATAAATCTACGGACTAACCAACCCACGTTTTACTTACTGAGGCAATGGAATAAAAATAATAATAATAATAATAATAATAATAATAATGTAATAAATAGTAATAATAATAGCAAAAATAATAATAAAATAATAAAATAATAACAACTCGGTCAGGGGAGAAAAATGTCTTCATCAAAACGTTCATAAACACAGTATTTAAAGCCAGCAGAAGCGTGTTGGTCATAATATAATCGCACACATTATCACTCATTTAACATGGTAAAAAAAAGACCGCTAAACCCAACATAACTTACCACGAACACAAATTAATTCCAGGTTATAAAATATTAACACAAGCGTCGCGCCGGCAGTTAATATACACGACATACAAAAAAGTTATTTAATATTTATGAAATCTTTCGCTCTGCATCTCTTATCCAGCGTTCATTAATTAAGACAACTAATCTTCTATCTCTGTAATCGCAAAATTCACCGCAGGAATATCATCGTAATTATTAATGCAGGAGGTAATGTAAAAATTGGTGGAGGCGGCGGTGGGATTGGCGGGTCTATGAATACTCCATTACCTTGTGGTCCTTTGCTAATATGGAGCAAGACACGCAAACTCTACCCCCCTCCCTAACCCCACCTCCTTCACCCACCCTGCCTACCATACTGTCATTTTGCCGGATGTGATGTGTTCCTTATAATTCCTCTTAAATGATGAAGAATAGTAATTGCATTGAAATTAAAAGGCATACACATTCATGTTCTGGACTTGTTATGACCTCGAGGGAAGGGACTTTGTAAACAACACACCCCTCCATCCTATGTGTCTTGCCATCTGGCTGGCCCATCACCACCCAAATCTTGACACAAACATAAACCTATGACCCGGAGAGAGAGAGAGAGAGAGAGAGAGAGAGAGAGAGAGAGAGAGAGAGCTGCCGGGGTCATGTGAAGTGACCTTCAGGTTATGGAGGTTAAGAAGGGGGGGCGGTAGGGGATTTTGGGGGTACGTAACCTTCAAGTTGGTACAGTAATAGTTTCATAGTGGGGGGTAGGGGGTGACATCCACAGCTAAAGCAACACCACCACCACCATGACAACACTAATCAGCTGACCGACTTAATGTCAAGAAGACAATGCCTGTCATGGTCAGTTGGTCACTAAAGTTAATCATTACACTCAAAAAAAAAAATAATAAATAAATATTTACTGATAAAACTCCACTCCAGGGTAAAATAAACATCAACTGTGTGAATAAACTAATCCAGAAAATATAACATAAACTAGTGTTAAACAGTGAATATTTAACCAACTCGGCAAAATCCAAGAGAACAGAAATATAAATATGAGCTTCAGATAACAGAATAAATACGTCAGGTTAACAAATGAACAAAGATTTAACTGGGGGATATACAGTAGCGTCAGTGTGTGTTAGAGCCCAGGGACCTCTCACACAAGCAACACCCTCCTTCAGTAGCAGGGTGTAGGAGGATGTGAAGAAGCAGTGATAGTAGTGGGAATAACAATCAGGAGGAAGATTGGTAGTAGAAGCAGGAGGAGGATATCAGCAGGAAGGAAGAGGAACAACAAGTAGAATTATCGTCTTCCTTCTCTTCCCAATCCAAAGGAAACACTACAACCACCACACCTTCGTCAGCCACACCGTCACGCCACACCATCACCGCCACACCACCTCAGCCACTATGTTGAAGCCCTGCCATACTGGTAAGTGAGATTGCGTCCACCAGCTCTATGAATGGTAATCCTGACTATCGGAGAGAGAACCTCCTTACCAGTCCCTTGTTCTGTCTGTCTATCCAATTGTTTGTCTCTCCCCCCCCTCCTTCATTCCCTCCCCTCCTTCATTCTCACCACTTCCTTCCCTATCCCTCTCTCCCCTACCCACTAATAAACCACTCCCTCACTATTCCCCTCTCCGATTCAAGGACTCATTTAAAGTGCTCAACTAACTAAGTCCTCTTGATAACTCACACAAAACACTACAGCTCCTCTTGATAACTCACACAAAACACTACAGCTCCTCTTGCTCCTCTTGATAACTCACACAAAACACTACAGGTCCTCTTGATAACTCACACAAAACACTACAGCTCCTCTTGATAACTCACACAAAACACTACAGGTCCTCTTGATAACTCACACAAAACACTACAGCTCCTCTTGATAACTCACACAAAACACTACAGCTCACACAAACACTACAGATAACTCACACAAAACACTACAGGTCTTGATAACTCACACAAAACACTACAGCCCTCTTGATAACTCACACAAAACACTACAGCTCCTCTTGATAACTCACACAAAACACTACAGCTCCTCTTGATAACCTCACACAAAACACAACAGCTCCTCTTGATAACTCACACAAAACACTACAGGTCCTCTTGATAACTCACACAAACACTACAGGCTCCTCTTGATAACTCACACAAAACACTACAGGTCCTCTTGATAACTCACACAAAACACTACAGCTCCTCTTGATAACTCACACAAAACACTCACACAAAACACTACAGCTCCTCTTGATAACTCACACAAAACACTACAGCTCCTCTTGATAACTCACACAAAACACTACAGCTCCTCTTGATAACTCACACAAAACACTACAGCTCCTCTTGATAACTCACACAAAACACTACAGCTCCTCTTGATAACTCACACAAAACACTACAGCTCCTCTTGATAACTCACACAAAACACTACAGCTCCTCTTGATAACTCACACAAAACACTACAGCTCCTCTTGATAACTCACACAAAACACTACAGCTCCTCTTGATAACTCACACAAAACACTACAGCTCCTCTTGATAACTCACACAAAACACTACAGCTCCTCTTGATAACTCTCACAAAACACTACAGCTCCTCTTGATAACTCACACAAAACACTACAGCTCCTCTTGATAACTCACACAAAACACTACAGCTCCTCTTGATAACTCACACAAAACACTACAGCTCCTCTTGATAACTCACACAAAACACTACAGCTCCTCTTGATAACTCACACAAAACACTACAGCTCCTCTTGATAACTCACACAAAACACTACAGCTCCTCTTGATAACTCACACAAAACACTACAGCTCCTAACTCACACAAAACACTACAGCTCCCTCCTGATAACTCACACAAAACACTACAGGTCCT
>NW_024733231.1:6270709-6392226 GCF_018991925.1 Homarus americanus
GTACTTATAAACCGTCCTGTACAGTACTTATAAACCGTCCTGTACAGTACTTATAAACCGACCTGTACAGTACTTATAAACCGACCTGTACAGTACTTATAAACCCACCTGTACTTATAAACCGTCCTGTACTTATAAACTGACCTGTACAGTACTTATAAACCGTCCTGTACTTATAAACTGACCTGTACAGTACTTATAAACCGTCCTGTACAGTACTTATAAACCGTCCTGTACAGTACTTATAAACCGTCCTGTACAGTACTTATAAACCGTCCTGTACAGTACTTATAAACCGACCTGTACTTATAAACTGACCTGTACAGTACTTATAAACCGTCCTGTACTTATAAACTGACCTGTACAGTACTTATAAACAGACTCACACTTACCTGGCTGCACCGGTAACACCCACACCACTCATACAGACTTACCTGGAGAAAGAAACAATATTGATTAAGTAAAGTGATTTGAAGCATAAAGATATGGATGTGGATGTGTGGATATATGAATGTAGAGTTGCAGTCTTCCTCAAGGAGTCAACTTATTCAATGTCCCTTTACGCTTATAACAAACAGCTATTCATGTATTTACCTTACATAACAAACACCCGAGTAAAGGACCTTTAAAACTACACACACACACAAAGACATAAATCACCTCAATGTCTGGTCTTTTATGCCTCAAAAATAGCTCGACTGGGCAAGAAATATCACCCATGTCTTGGAAACTCATTCACACCATTGATCTTCATTACATACATCACCCTCTTGAATTTACAGTAGTCTTCCCTCTTTTCCGGCTGATAGAAAACTGGTATTGATTGGGCTATTATAAATGGGTGACTATACTATACGGTATATTTGCTCCGTTTTTATTACTATTATTATAAGAGTAAGATGATGATGATGATGATAATAATAATAATAATAATAATAATAAAATACGGTAATAAATTCTGACATATATGGGAAACTAATCTATCTACATGCTGTACATGATAAATTATACTATATTATAGTTACTACACTAGTAACATTAAATATATGGTTTTAGAGGTTTATCACTATCTTCCCTCCGGTTATAAATTGCAGGATAGATCACCCTTGTATCTACTGTTATTAAGGTTGATTATACTGTACTGTATGTGTGTGAAGATACGCCAGTTACTCCCGAGTCTTTATAGCCGAGAAGTAAACAATGAGAGAGAGAGAAAGAGAGAGAGAGATATCCTGAATGTTTGTCCATGTCTCAATACGTTCAAACAAAATTTATCTCTCTCTCTCGCGCGCGCGCGAGTACACTATCACTTAACCAACTAATCACAATGTCAATACCTCCCGACCCCCCCCCCCCAACATACACACACTTCCGGAAAGCAATGACGTATTGGTGTGACCTTGTGAGGATTAAGTTGGGAGGGAGGGAGATACCCAATGAGGGAAGGAGGGAGAGGAAGCTGCATCAGGTGGGTGACAGAGCTACTAGTCAGTCAGTCAGCATCTTGGACGAGTAGAGGCAAGAGGTGAGCCCCGCCCCACACCTGCTACACCACCCACACCTGTCACCCTACATCTGCTATACACCTCACACCTGTCACCCTACACACCCGCCCCTACAGCTGCTGCACATCCCACACCCGCCCCCACACCTGCTACACACCCTACACTTGTCATCCTACACCTGCTACACCAGTCACCCAAAACACACATCTGCTACCTATTCCCATTATATAACTATTAATACCCGTCACGTTAATTGTAGGTCATGTGTGTGTGTGTGTGTGTGTGTGTGCACGCTACTCAACCCTCATACATACACATACTAAACAATAATAGCTCATAAATAAGCTATGTTTAACTCCCCATGAATAGAGTAAGTTAGGTCCAGCCAAGGAAGGGCACACACACACAACTTACTCACCCCCTAATACACACTACTGTACATACAAACACGCATGCATGTTAAATATACACACAAAACACCACACAAAAAACATCACACACACACACACACACACACACACACACACACACACACACACACACACACATACAGAGCACCAGTTAAAAAAAAACAAGAATGCTGAGTGGCAGGGTAATAACACAGCATAATATGTACGGGTATATATGTATGGTAAATGTGAGAGAGAGAGATATAATAGTTCAGGAAATAACGATGAATTCATTATGTCCACAGTTGACAGCGGTACACACGGGCATCATCACCATCAGGAGGGGAGGTGTGGCTGTGTGACAGAGGAGGGACATGGGAAGACGTGGGTCAACCAACAGCAGAGGAGACAACAACAGCAGCGTCATGATGGATTTCCTCAGTAAGACCATCATGACGAGTCGTGCCAAGCTCTCCCGGATCATCCACGTCAGGCCCTACAACTCCTCTCTCTCCGACGATGATGGCGAGAAGGAAAACATCAACACGACTAAAGCCTTACCTCTCAAAGACACCCCAACTCCTGACGCGACAAAGCCGACGAGGGCCCGCTCCCTGGAACGCCTACCTGGGGAGACGGGCCCTACCGAACTGGGCATCATCGGGAGACACAGATCCTTCGACAGGAAACATGGCCGCTCCTTAGGCACACCCGATCTTGCGCCCGTTTTCACCACCACCAATAACAATAGTTTCACCATCACCAAAAATAACCTCACCGCCAATGACGACTTTAAGCCACAGAAATCTCCCATAAAGCGCCGTGCAAACTGGTGATAAGGACGAGTGTTTACCCCCCCTCACCCCAGTGCTCACTACCTCACACGGTCATAACAAACACATAGAGAAGTAACAGTTATGGCTGCTACAGTAAACACGTAACACCTTAAAACAAAATAACAACCAGACAGACAATCTAGTACATCTTCTCGGTTCCAGAAGACTGTACTAAGGTTTCATAATTAATCAGACCCACCCAAGAACTATTTCAGTGTTCAAAGTGATCCATACTGAGTGAGACATGTTTCAGAAACTTCATAAGAGAAGCTACTGACATAATGTGTAGTGATAGTGTGAGAGATGAGGTGTGAGGCAGTGATGCAGATGTGTAAACAAATGACATATATATATATCTGTGATACTTGTCTGTTATAACTACCAACAAAAACCTAAAATATTGTAGTAAATATGTGTAAATATTCCTTCTAAGTTTAAATATTTATATAAAATATGAAGTTATAATGTAGTGTTGTATGGTGAAAGTTTCCATAGTGCAGGGAATGATGGTAATGATAAACACACGTGTTAACACTACAAGCTACTGGGATATCACTGCTTAAGCGATCGTCAGTACAAGCCGAACAAAATCCCTGAAAGAATAACTCAAAACACTAAATTGTTGTAAATAAAAATAAAGAAATAGTATAATACAGAATAAAAGCGACCAACAACTTCACAGCCAGTAGATAAAATCATACCAATGAAAATATTATTGAAACATATACCTACAGCACAGTGCCATTCAGATAAACCAGTCTTGTAAAGTCCTTCATGGGGAGCATCCAGATAGGTACAAGGTTTACATGCTTAATGAATTAATTAATACACAAAATACTAATGAAGGAATAATGTTAGTTAGAAGTTAATGTTCCGGACAAGTTATTCTATGTAGCATCTCGTCTGTTCTGATGTAGTGTAATATTTGTACTTAACACACACACTGACACACGTACACATAAACAAAGTTGAACTCAATTACACTATACACACACACGAAAAATTATTAGTTTCCAGTCAAATTCAAAACAAAAGATTACCATTACAAAAAAAACATCAATCTTCCAATCTGATTAGGTCAACACGCATCAATACAGGAGGTAATGGCTACAAAGTGATACATGAAGTACTATACACCATACTGTAATGAACTGTACTGTGATAACGTAACAAAGGAGATGTACTAATGTATGGACTCCTTGGTATAGAATGTACTTATACTTTAGCAACACCCTGTAGTACTGTAGTTTATGAACACCAAGTACTTCTCGGTATAGTGATATGGGTGAGGAATACTGATTCATATGTATACAAGACTCGGTGTATTATCAGCCTAGGACACTATATCATGGTGTATACTTGACTGATTAATAAAATGGTTATGTGTATTAATTGGTCTGTATATCCTTCAATATGGCATTATATTATTGGACATACAAATACATATGTGGTTATCAGCATATATATAAATACACATATATACTGTACACATACATGCAAATACACATACAAATCTATATCCATTAACAAACACATAGAAATATTACACATACACACATATTACGTTACGATGTTACATAATCACACAATAATACACCCAAATACATACACAAATGTAACCTTTTGTCATCTCCATATTGTCAGACCAGCACGCAAAGCTCTAAAATTCACACCACATTTAACTTCACCCATTAATTTACTGAATATGGATCTTATGAGAAATTTACTAGACTGTACTTCATCATACCAAAGTAATTTCAATTTAACGAAAATTAGTCACAAACTGTCGATTTAACTTAAACCATTAACGGATTTTACCCACAAATTTCAACCTGTGAATATTTAACACTGGTTCCCTCAAGCACCCTCATACTTAAGGAGTTTTTACCTTGGTGTACATTACGCTGGCTACTAACTAGTATTAAGCAGAGACCCCACACACTACTCCTTCACCCCCGTGGCGGAAATAACCCTCCACGTACTCTCTACTTAAAATTGTTACTTGTATCTTGTGTCTTGTATGAGTGTTTATCACGCTAATGACGTCAAATATCAACGGAGTGGTAGTATTTTGACGTTATTAGAATGCACATAATCTTCACGAAACTGGTGTTAATTTCCCAGCGAACATATGGACGTCGAAACATTTCAAAATACTGACCATTAACATTCTTACTCAATTATGCGTAATAACTGGGTGTATTCTTGGAGTAATTACACGCCTTTGAATAAATACACTTACACGATCACGCATAAACCCACCAAATTTACAACGCGCTAAATTAAACAGCGTCGTGATAGCCAAACTAACCCAAGCACATTCCCACAGATAAGCCACAGTCCAGGCCCCATCAGGCAATTATCATATCCAACCAGAGTAATTTGAATATTTCAGAGAGATAAGCATCTTTTAGCACGGTATATCATCAGACAGACGTGAGCCACCTTGAGCGCTAGACTGGCAGGTCTCTCGTGGGGGGGTTAAATCACCAACCAGGGTCAAGGTCTTGGGGGTTGGGTGAGGGGGAGAGAAAGGTCACAGTCGTTCTTTGTAGTGTAGACAGTAATTATCAACACGATAGAGGAGGGGAGAAAAAAATTGGAACAAAGGGAGTTGCCGCAGGGATACGAAGCTATGATATTTAGGTCAGGTTTAAGTTGAGTTACTTTAAGTTGGGTTGAAGGTATGTCACAATAGGTTGGGTTAGACTTGGATCACGTAAAGTCAGGCTAGTTTAGATTAAGTTAGAGTGTTCAAAAGGTCAGATAAAATATACTAGGTTACCAAAATTATCAGGTGATCACAAATAACTTCCCCATAAATAGTACCTGCTAGCTTTAAAAACCCTGAGGTGACCAATTAATGTATTAGTTAAAAGGACACCGCCTCTGAAGGTCGAGGAAGTATTGACATTTACGATAGGTCAATACCAGAACCGAGGTTGGAACTGCAAGGCCACATACAAACACAAAGACACACATACACCATGAAACACACACACACACACACACACTCACACACACACACACTCCATTAGGTCACCCCCTAGGCTAACCCTCTCATAATTATACCCCGTCAAATACAAAATATATTCCCTCATAAATACTTCATAAGGTCTCCTCGTTACTCACCTACATGACTCAATATGTCTTATCAGCTGATCATGACCGACGTGTTATTTGGTAATAGACTTAAATATACGATACACTGACATGAATTTCTTATAGTTTCGTACTTATTACTCTTTCCTTCTTCCTCCTCCTCATCCTCCTTCTCCCCTTCCTCATTTTCCTCCCTTCTCCTCTACCTTTTCCTCCCCCCTCATTCTCTGCCTTCCCACTCCCCCTCATCTTCCTTCTCTCCTCCTCCTCGTCAATTACTGTCACTACTGGCATGTACATCACCCCAAAAAAACTCAAGATATCCCTGTCAATTACTGTCATCGCTACTTTCATGTACATGCAGCTCCCAGAAACCTCAAGATAGACCTGTCAATCACTGTCACAACTACTGTCACGTACGCACATCAACAATAACAACACTGACATATTCATTTCGGTCTTCCAACAAAACAAACAATAAAAAAACAAAAATATCATAAAACACCATGAAATTACTGTACATTCCTCTTGTTTACATAAAAAATAAATCTCATAAAATATCAGAACTTTTGTACAAAACTTGAGGGAAAATTATAGTGCTGCAGTGTTGACAACTTCCCCAAAATATAACCTGTCTATGCCTCTGTCTGCCAGTGAGTAACATGATGTGACAGGCCCATCTTTTACCAGATAATAGGGGACACACACACACACACACACACACACACACACACACACACACACACACACACACACACACACACACGATATGTAAACAGTCACGCACACATACAGTATTCATACACGTAACTTATATTTTGCATAAAACAAATTGGCATTAGCTCGAGTTCCATCTAGTTGTTGTTGTTGTTGTTATTGTTGTTATTATTATTATTATTGTGTGTGTGTGTGTGTGTGTGAATAACCCAATTTGCAGGGTTTACATGTACAGTATAAGTATTCTAGTCTCTTTGCACATGCTTGTATATACCCGAGTGTTTATATACAGTATACCTACATGTAAAAATGCATGTGTATATCTGTGTGTGTGTATATACCTGCATGTGTGTGTATGCCAGCATGTGTGTGTATGCCAGCATGTGTGTGTATGCCAGCATGTGTATCTCCATGCCAATCTATAACCGCATTTTTTCGAGCACACCCAAGTACAATTATTTTTATAAACAATCGAGACAAAATCAATAAAGTGAAATGTTGTTCCGAGACGAACATATAATTACCCCGGAGAATGTGCCCTTCACCCTCACAAAGGCATAAACCTGATACAATAAAAGACGCTCTTAACATATTTATAAACACCAACCAAATGTCACTCCAATATTGCAGACAAAATGAACGGTGAGGAGTTTACATGAAAGACAAGCGACTAGAAAAGTTTTGATTGAAAATATAGATATATATAGAGATAGACAGAGACAGACATAGATGGACAGATAGATACAGAGATTGACAGAGAGACAGACAGAGAGATATAGATATTTATCCATTATTAAGATTACCATTCTATTTCGCCTTGGTTCAGTGCACGTAGTTATATAAACAATGGTAAACAGAAAGTCAATTTAACCAAGGACTACCTAAAAGGCTTAACAGGCTAAACAAGTGACTGGTGGAGGGAACCAATTCTTTATTTCACGCCGGACGGAAACAAACATTATCTTATGAAAACACCAACAACCATCGTCTCCATAAAAAAAGGAATCCGCTTGTCTGAAATAATACTTCCTGGCGTCAGAAAACAACAAATGTCACCGATAAACAATATGGCTGTGATGATGCAAATATAGGAATATAAATAAATAAATACCACCGGAAGGTCAACTGCAGCTATCCCTCAGATGCCAATTACCAATAACTTATTACTTACCTCAGTGGCTGTGGCTATACTGGATACTGTAGCCAATAAACCATCATTTTTTTTTTAATAAACTGCTTCAAATCTTTATTACTATCATCAGAGTTAATAACTAAACTACAGCATAATAACTCCTTGCATTACATAATAACAGTGTAAGAACAATGTAACACAACTTACTGGCACACAAATCAAGATATGAACATGGTAATATTATCTTCAACCAGTGTACAAATTATGGTCAATAAAATTAAGGCTCAATGAGGGTTGTAATCTGGAGGGGGTCGTGCAGCCGAGAGATTTACGAGGTAGTAAAGTGTTCCGATATTTCGTGGGAATCAATGAAACGTGTAGCTGGGAACATTCCTCGTAAATGAATATGATATTAAGCTGAAGTACAGAAGTAACACCAAGACTCTACTTGATCTATTATGTATAAGTTTGAAGCCATTTTTACTCGTTCTTTTAGTTTAAGGCATCAATTAGGTGTGTTTTTTATACATTTCGTTATGAGGAATAATTATCGCTGACACTTGACCAAATCAGAACCCAAGAATAACATCATCAGCTACATGAAATCTACACCAACTTACTTAGCCTAACCTGACCAAATACAACCTTACCTACTGCCAAACTAAACTAACCCAAACCAACCAATTTAACCAAACCGCCCAACCCTATTCAAACCCTTTACCTTAATTATTGCACCAAGAGTAACCTACCCTAACCTGACCTGACCTACTGTAGTTATTCCAACAGCCTAACACAGCCAGGTTCACAAATACAACTTGTGGATATGCGTCCAGATTTTTTAATATGTAAACATTAATTTGTTTCCCTTAATTTGGATGGGACACACACAGACACACACACACACACACACACACACACACATCTACACGCACACACACACACGCAGTATCAAAGGGCCAGGCATGAATCATTTACGTTCACCCGCCATAAACATAAACCAACACGAAGCACACACCAATGACAGCATAGATACTCTGCCATCGTTAAAAACTGTATTGAAACATTTTTATTATGCTAATTCACCTTCATACTGCAAATGACTATTTTTGTCCACATGCACCAGCAGTCAGTAAATTAGCACACAGAAATCATGGTAATTTCAGTAAATAGAAATATGTTCTATGGTTAAGTTGTATGCATGTCAACACTGGTTTCAACCAATCACAGAAGGTGTTTGTTTCGCTGCCAAGTTACACAGACTTCCACAGATCATTCATTAATAGCAAAAAACATGGGAACAATGTTTAACAGTGAAATACAAAACAAAAATAAAAATACTGCAAATAAAAAAAATACTGCAAATAAAAAAAATATCAGTGTCTTTAAATTCTTCACAAAGAGTAAAATCTACAGAAAATTTCATCATTCAACAATCATAAACAAATAAAGCACGAGAACATAAATTACTATTAAAACACTCGGACAACAAACAAAGGGGGATGAGGTGAACCTTAAATAGCTGGTAATTACTAGTAATAAGTGTTGAGTCATTATAATAATTACTCTCTCCTGCTGACTAAAAAATTAGTTTCACATTATTTGAAGATTAACGTAATTTAAAAATTTGACGATCCTATTAAGGGTTTTTCTTTTTATTTAGCTGTTTATTATGTCTCGATTATCTCTATTAATTACAAAAAATAATCTACAATTATCATTTATACCAACAAAATCACCATAACTAAGCTGAAACAACAACCAATATTATGATACCTTTGACAACCACAATCACCATAACTAAGCTGAAACAACAACCACAATCTCAATCACACTCACAGTCATCATACCTCTGCTGGCTACTGTAAGCTGACCTTTATAAATGTTACTGGAGTCAAGAATACAGTTCATGATCTGACCAAGGCGAATACTCAATATCAATCTCGTTATTTATTCAGTGGTAACATGATTTGACATTCGTTATTTAATTTACAGGGAAATTCAAATATGTATCAAGTTAAACCAGCACTCACAATAACAAATTTTACAGCGATGAAAATAATAATGATGTTTGATAATTTGGTTTTAATACTTATACCACCACCACCACTACAAGTGTATTTGCCATTATTATTGTTGACACTATGATAAATTATTATTTACGTTGTCATATTATACTATGCCATGTTATATAATCAGTATTATTAACATGAAAAAATATAATCATAACTTTTCTACAATATTACCACAGCTATTTTTTTTTATGTTACGTGTGTTCATAGACATTAGTACCTCCCCTTCCCTACCTCATCAAGCTGTATGTACACGTAACCTTGACCCAGCAACAAATCCATCACCTGAGAAGTCTTCCTGTACACACACACACTATATCAACATTCACCCCAGCTAACGTCTAGACCAACAAAAGCACTCAACACACACTATGACAAGAGTACACACATTGAGTATATTGATCCCTCTTCATTTATACAAACACACCAGCCATAACACATACTTTCAATTATTACTCTACATTCAAACACAATGATCAATAACTGCCAAATCACATTACTGGTCTATTATTATATATTTCTATACAGTTTCAGCACGGTTATATTTGTCCACAGTAAACAAAGGAGCATCACAATTTTCTATCACTAACATTGAGGGGTAACTACTAAAAATTAATCAGATACACCAAGATTCACAGGTCAAATATCAACCTAAGATTCAGAGTTAGTGGGTAAAAAATTATCATCAAGTTTGGTGTAAATTTCTACCTTCCCAGAAGACACGACAAATCATCCAAACTTGGGGAAAGAATTCACAGCCAGGCATTCTCCACAGGCAAGGTGAATTGTACTCCCTTCATTCATATCGTAATTTAATAACTAACCCTCACAACACAACCGCTAATGAAGTATAAGAATATATCCAATTCCGGGAAAATTAAACCAAGTCTTTCATGAGTAAACCTTATAAAAAATGCTGCCCTACTTGCACAACCACTACAACCATACAACCACAATTATCATGGCTACAACAACCACCACCACCATATCCACCCTCACAACAACTACCATAACCATCCCCACCCTCACAACAACCACCACCACCCTCACCATCAAATCTATGACAACCACCATCCTCACAACCACCCTCACCACCAAAACAACCACATCAACAACCACCACCAGACACTCACCTGCCCACCAGTAATAAGATATCCCACCCTGACCTCTGACCTTCTGAGAGAGAGAGAGTGAGACACACACACACACACACCATGATCAATGCATTACACACACAACAGTAATTATGTACACCCAGTGCCTGTATGAAAGAGGATTACCTGGGGAATATACTACCCTCTCCAGTGCTTGACAGAAAGGTTAAAAACAACATCAAATCTCACCCACACACATATATACAAGCATATACGCATACAACAAAATACTATGGCTGTTTTACAGAATACAATATATATCATGTTAATTACCAATACCACAAGAGGGGGAGGGGGTTCTTTCAAGTTGATAAGGTTCAGTTTTTGTATCTAGTTGGTTTTAGTTCACTGGGATTTGATTTTATAAATACTTAGTACCATTTCATTACCTAACTATCCCACTACAAAAGTATCTATCCTAGCTACTACTACTCCCAGCACTACAAAAAAAAGTGGCCTCCATCCTCCCCTAATAGCCACACCTTTACCGCTATTTTATTACCTACTACTACTACTACTACCACTACAACAACAAAACCAATCACTTCAATTATCTTCGATCTTCGAAACTCTATCACAAAATTCAAAACTCATCTTCCTTACCTGTTATTAATCAATTAAATACCAAATAAACAAGAAAATACTTCTATACTCACCAAAGTAGCAGCAGTGATTCCTCTTCTGTATATTCCTTCATAAACTCAAACTCACAGGTGAGAATCGTAACAATAAACACAAGAAAAGCAAACAAGAACTTATGGTATCTAACGCAACCTCAAGACATATTGTTCACCTCCGAGGTAATCTATTTCATCTATGTATATCATCTACTTCACTTAATCATACATTATCCTTCTCTTCATACATTAACCTTCCTTTCCTACATCAACTCTTCCAAAACATTCACCCCAGCTGTTTAAATTCTACCAAAACATTCACCTCAACATTTTGCACTTCCAAAACATTATTAAATTTACATATACATACTGTAATTGTGAAGTATAGTACATACTGTACAGGCAATTCCAATTTATACACACAGTACAGTAGTACATTAAACACAACAAAAAATTTTATCAGGCCTACACAACATTGTACAGTCTCCTGCACTTATACCTTGTACAGTGACTGGTGCATTTTGTGAGATGTGGCAACTGTGTGTTTGTTTATACAGTATTGCATTAAAACTCTCGCAAAAGTAGCATTCCACAGTTGCCATATATCACAAAATGTGCCAGCCACTATACCAGGCGACTGTACAGTATAGGGATCACACCAAGGGTTTTAATGTACTATGTGAGCTCCTTACATATGATTAATTTCCATCCCATCATATTTTATATTTTAGAGCCGTGTTTAACTTCACTCATTCACCACACATCAGATATTTATAAAAAACAGTTAAGTTTTATGTGTTTCATCATGCATTGTGGGGGTTTATGGATAATAATATTCAATTTCTCCAGCTAAAGGTGCACCAGTTTTGCCAGGTGTTGGTGGTCATGTTACAACATCAAATAAAAAGATGGAATTGATTGTGTAATTAGATGGTCTTGTTTACATACGAGTTTGCAACTATACACTTCATTGCATGCCCCTCCCCCTATTGTATCTTACATTGCAGTGATCCATGGAATAATTCAACTTTATATATTAATCAAACACCAAAGCAAATTTTCATTTAAATCATTGTAGGTAATTCATGTTTATATACAACACAGTACAGCCTCTTCTAACTGGAATATTCTAATCTGGAATACTGACTGTAACAGCAAAGCCAGAACAATCTTTAACAAATATCAAAACTGACCAGAGTTCCCAGATCACAGTTCCAAGTGTGCTGGAAAGTGGCAGGCAGACAACATACTCAGAGGTGGGGGTAAAGTATATGTTTTAACTTTCTCTCAAGTTAATCTCCATTATTATTTACACTTAAGCTTTCTTCTACTTACTTGACAATTCAGGAATAAAGCAATATGGCAGTTATGTTTTGGTAACTAAAGTAAATGCTTGGGAACAGTTTGGGTGCCACAAAGCAACAATTAGCTTAATCATGATATAAAAAGCACTAATCATGAAAGCACTGGATGGAAATGACAAACAATCCCTCAACACTCAACTAGCAAAACTCAAATTGTCTTGTCAAGAAATCAAATATTTGTGTTATTCCTGAACTAAAGTATAATCGAAGGCTTTCAAAGTAATTTAATTAAGGAGGTATTTGGTAGTATTCAGGGGGTACTTTTGAAGCATGGCTGGAGGTCTGGAGGCTACCTTGGCTTCCAGACAATAAGGACAATATTTGTAAAAGAATACTGTACTGTATTTCTTGTTCTATGGGAAAATTTAATGCCCTTGTAATTAAAAAAAAAATACATCACCGTTTTAAAGGGAGGGGGGGGGGCAGCTCTTGCATTTAAGCTGGTGCTATTAACAAAAGTAAGCAGGTGACAGTAACCAGGTACCAGTCCATTTTGAAAGCCCTGACGGCCAGTTCCATACACCGGGTTGATTTAAAAGTTTATGGAAGCAAAGACAAATAGAAAATTGGCTACATGAAGCAAAACCACCAGAATTTTATGCTTATGTAGCAAAGCCAACAATAATAAAAAAACTCACCAACAGGTGTTCTGCCTTACCTACTGCAAATGAATGAAAGAAAAAAATCTTAATTCAAAGTGAAAATGACAAATATATTTACACAAAATTGGATGAAATATTAACTTTTTTTAAAGATAAAGTGAAAAGAAAACTGAAAATAATATGCAATTTTTCCAAGACAAAATATACAATAGAAGGGCAGAAATATTACCAGCTACTACTGTATACACTTCTCACATCAACTACAAGACTTTCAACATTAGCTAAAATATAAACTCCGTTACAGAAGTTACCAGGAGAAGCAATACAAGTCAAAGAGGTACAGTGTTACAACAAAGTACAGTATAGCCTCAGAAAACCAGCACTGTCAGGACCCAAAGCATGTCAAGACTTGTGAATTTTCTGGTTTTCTAAACAAGGTCACTCCTCTATACAGTATTTCACTTAATTTTTGTACCTATTCACTTCTCTATTCTGTAACAGTGATCTATTGTTTGTGAGTAATAAGTAATGCTCTATTATTCTTGAAATGAAATTCTGTTAACAGCTGTCCTACCAAAACTAAAGGATGAACTTGTTAATCCTAGTGGGCTGAAGCCTCACTGGCAGGCACTGTTGGCCGCCTATCCACAATACACTTACTGTTACGTTAATTACTAAATGTACCAACGACTTTTGACTTTATAATAAAATTTTGTTAGTTCTTTAATAATCTACACTATACTACAACAAATAAAAATTTTAAACTCTTAAGACAATTTTCTGCTCGTAATGTCATGTACCAAATTTTGACAAACAAATTGCACAATTGGCCAAGAGAGGTTAGTGCATATCACTACACAGTACTGCAATCTATAACTAAAACACGCAAATGAATTGAGAAAGTTTGAAGATTTAACTCTTAGGCCCGGGTGATGTTCCAGAACATCCACCTATTCCCGCCATTTTTTTTTTTTTTAAGCATTTTGGAAAAGTTTATTTTTTTCTCGATTTATCCCCACAGGAGGGGTACTGCCAGCAGCACCCTAACCCAGGGTTTAAGGGTTAATGTTTCACTACTGTATTTTGGAAATTTCTCCACTTCTAAATTCTAATCCAGGGCCACTTACTGGACATGTTCACATGATACAAGCTCACAAAATCACAGAGCATACACTGCCAAACACAAATCCATCCGAAGAACGTGTACAGTACTGTATATCAGAAATACAACATCTAACGAAACTTCCGCAAGACCTAAGTTGTTTTTAATTTATTGATATTTTTCCAAAGTGAAAATGTTCTTAGCAACATTGATAAATGATTTCTGGAAATATGAGGTTCTATTGTAGAGCCATCCATGGCACAAGTGTCAGTCAAGTTACTCTTCCTACAAAAATAAAGAGACAAGGTAACTTAGAAAAATGGTCAAGAAGTCACTTACAGTATTTACTTTGTTTGTGGCCCAGGATCACACATACTGTATGCCTGTCAAAATTACTCACTTCCAAGTACCTTTTGATCAATGATGAATATAATTTCTAGTTGAAAGCTTGTAAGTGTAGCTGTACTATGAGATCAACTGACCCTCTTATCTCCACAAATGGGTCAAGGTTGTTCAATTTCAGTAAGCTTTTGGTCCATGTCTGGGATACATTTGGGAAGACGAGCTGGGCTTCATTACGAGATATGAGGTAATAATGAATGATGACCAAGAAAGAGGAATGAACACAAGAGGAGAAAATTTGGGACAGGTGATGGCTCTAGGGACCTTGACTCAAATGGCAAAAATGTATGTGACCTGCACCATATAATGTTTAAAAGACGAATACAGTGAAAAAGGTGTTCGTAAGTGTTAAAAGTATCGGCAAACATAAAAGAAAGATCACATACCAGAACAAGAGTGCCTAGATTGTGGTGAGTGAGTGAATGAAGCGAATGAGTTCGTCAGTCTGGATTTGTTTTCATATAGCCAGATGCAGAAAAACTTCTCTCCTTGTTTGAAGTTTAAACCACAAAGACACAGCAAATCTCTTCAGAAGAAAGGTTGTAGGTTGTGAGAATATCTAATGTACACTTGCTCCAAAAAGTAGCATTATGATCTTATGTGAGAATATATGATAAAACGGATGAAGGATTTTGACGACCCTACGAAAATGACATAAGTCGAGGTGTTCATTTTGAAATTCATTGGACCCTTCAATGAAGATACTTTCTGGAACAAGTGTACACAAGTCATTCAACCAAAGCAAATTTACACAATATGTACTGTATATACTGTCCAGCACCAACTAACCTGTGTCTGACCATTGATTCCCACAAGTCTTCTTTATCTGGGGACGGCGATCGTGACCGTGATGATAAAGGAGGGGTGGAACGTGTCGGTGTAGTTGGAACCGACACTTCTAATATTGGTGGACCGAGCTCAGATGTGGGTGAAGTGACGCACGATCCACGTCGAGACACGCATGGTGGAGCGTCTGTTGTGGCGAGGCAAGATGGAGTTAGGATTCTCTTTATATGTTTACACACACACATGTTCTATATAGCAATAAATTCTATAATTTTGTAGATTTGAGGAATAAACAATAATTTCATAACAGTTCTGAGTTACTGGGTAGCTTGATACCATTTACGCAACTTGGATCAATTTTTTCACTGTAAGACTGTTGCTAATGAACTCTCTCAAATGAATACTGTATTAATGCTCTGAAAACAATATCTTTAATAACAAGAACCATTTTTAATCAAACTGCACAAGGAAATTATTATATTAACAGCTGGGGTTGTCTAAATATTTCAACAGGCTGCATTGGAATTCCTCCATTAGAGTAAAGAAACAAGTCCATATCATGTAGATTCCTTCCTTTGGTTAAAATCCATTTAAATTTATGAGGAGACAGTCTAATGTGAGAAAATACACCTCTATCATCCATAAATTATTTTGAGCAGAAACTGAGCAAAGATGTTACCCTCTCTTAAGATGACTATTTTTACCCACTTTAGGAACATCCAAATATTGCTGTAATGTTCAGTCAGTATCTCAACTGATCTCTTGAGAAGAAACAGTAAAATGAATCTCATTACATTTTTCTCCCTTTAGCGGTGCCATCAGCTACTGACTTTATCAAATTTCTGGCAGAGGCTTTGATATAAAAGATTTAACAAAGGGGTGTAGATGGGTATTTGGTTCTTTTATCCAAACAAAATCAGCCTCAAAGATGACAGTGTGTTGCAGCTACAGAACCCACATCAAGGAGAGGTTACAGGTTCTAGGGAAAACTGAATAGCTCCTCAAATCAAAATTCATTAATGCTCTTTGTAACATATGCAGCTTCTCATTGAATCATTACATAAAACACCAATAGAGTCCTCCCATCACTAGCTGTACTGGTGGTTTGAAATGTAAGAAAACTAATTCCATTAACTACCTTATCAGTGCAGTTTGATATTCTTATTAATTATTTATTAAATGACAAAATATAACAACTGAATATGGTTATGAATGGAGAGATTTATCAATAGTTACCCGTTTAAATATGACATTTATTATAATCCAATATTTTCTGTGTTTAGTGATAGAGATTAATTACTGTGATGCACATTTAACACTGTAGCATATCAAAGCTTACCTGTGTATTATTTGGTTAAAGCCATTATAATTAGGTACAATACATACCCACAATATTACAGAACAAACCATGTTAAATCTGTAAGCATTATTACAGCAATGTCACTCACAACATCACAAGAAATACTGTCTGTCTATGAAAAGTCATCACCGAAAACTGCTACAGTGTAAAATATACTACCGACCACAAAACATAAAATAAGCATTTCCAAAGCCTTCAGTGCTATTTACAAGGAATATACTTACAATATCACTTAAAACTATAACAAGCAGTTTCAAAAGCTATTTACAAGGTATATTCACATCATGAGTAAAAATCAATATTGGCAGCAAACATGAGAGCAACACCTATCTGTGGAGAAAAAGTTGTGTCCTGTTCATGGCTAACCTCCACATTTTCTAGGTACAGTAACATGATTATCTATACCTCACCAGAAACAAACCTTATAGAAACCCTTATTTTACAGAGTAATTTTCATGACAATCTTCAAAATACAAAGCCTGATTAAAGCACTCAACTATTTGCTATTTGTAACCAGGAAAGTTCTTATTAAACTCTGTGGAAACATTTAAAGGTAAAACAATGAGGTTAAAGCTAATATCCTCAGGAGTGTTTCACTTAATTTATGGGGTGACCTGGGCAAGAAGGATTAACTTAGCTCAGGGTGTTGACACTGTGAATGGGTAGCACAATGCACCCCACAGCAAATTTCACCCCACCACTCCTACCTGGCAGTCCAGTGTTTTGCCAATTGAGCTATACCACCCATCTTCTTAACCCCTACCAATCATACGCTCTTCATTACTTCTAATACTCGTATATGTTTTGTCCTATTTATAAAAACAATTTTGCAATTCCTAGTAAACTTCCACTCACTTTTGCAATCTTAAGTCAACTGTGCAACTTTCAATTTTCACAATCTGCTTTACCTAAATCAGTAATAATAATACAGCACAGTATCTACCTTTCTAATACTCTGACAGTATTTTCAACTCACTTCTATAACCTCATGAAATACTGTAACATTAACAGTTCTCAATCTGCTTTACCTATTTCTCAAGAATATTTTTACTCTGTCCCCTCCCTCTCTCTCTCTCTCTCTCTCTCTCTCTCAAAACAAAACAAGAACACACACATCTTATTGTTTCACTTAAGATCTTAACCTGTTTAGTCAATTAGTCCCAACTTAAACATCTACTTTACTGTGAAAGACAAAACACAAATTCCTCTGAAGTAAATTCAAAACACTAATACAGTACACCTATACAATAGTTAATTGCAAACATTAATTTCCATACAGTACAGTTAAACATAAGAACTTATTCCTCTATAGGTAAACCAAAACACATATTTCTCTCGTTAATTCTAAATATTAATTCTCTCTAGTTAATTTCAAACACTAGTTCCCCCATAGTTAACTCAACCACTAGTCCATTATCATTTTACATACCTTGTTCCCACCTTTCTCTCATGGTAACAGTATTAAGTATTGCATTCATCTAATTCCTCAAGACTCAAACCTATCTTCTGTCTAAATTCTTGGGACTCAACCCTATTTAAACCTATGTATGTGAAAGTGAACAACAACAGTGAACATGACAGCCCTTTAGTATGAAGACAACTATGCATTAAAGTGAATCATGACAAGACATGCACTAATGCACCAACTTAAGTGAATGATGTGAACATAACCCTTAACATGGAGAAGAATTATACATATATGGAAATGAATACTCAGTAACATATCAAAATACTTAAGTGAAAAAAGTTAAACCACAAAGCAATCAAACAAAGTGGAAGTCCTAATTCACTTTGTTAAGAATAAGTGAATTTTCAGTCGACTTGCGAGGCTTTGTGCATTTAGTCCAGCCATATAGTCGAGATGAAATGTTGATACAAGAGTGACAGACAGAGCACCTTCCTACTCTCCTTCATAACCAAGGCATTCTCACACTACCCTATCCAGTCACCACACACACATTGGCATCAACGAATATCAACATCCCTAATCCTTCTTGACATACAGTACAATAAAAAGATGCAGTAGCCAAGGTTATGCCAAATCTACTGGTACTTTATATTCTAAATTCACCTTAATGTAAATCCATTCTTCTCACACAAGCTGCACCATTTTAAAATATGTACAGTATATCCTTTTAGCATCTTCCTAATGCATTTCATCCTCTATAAAGATATCCAATTTAATTTTCTATTTACGCTTATTAAAATGTTTTCCGCTATAAATCACTGTACCGGTACCTGTATAAGGAGACTGTATATAAATTCATTTTCTACAGTTTCTCATGAGACAGATTCAAATTGTAATAAAAATTAATCACACAGCCATTAACCTGGTAAGTCCTCATAACTTCACTTGTTAGTATACAATCTGGACAAACTCTCTCATCATCAGCCTCTCTACACAACATAAGTTCTACAAGAGCCTCCACACACAAGAGAACAACTACAGCACTGTATAATCTGATAAGAAAGCATTATTTAGCACAAGCTTGCACTGCTTATTGAATGGAAAGGCAAGACACTTCTCAAGTGGTCAATCTATGGGCTAAATTTCCATCCAGTTTCATTAATTATATCTAGACTCCTATAACGCATGATAAATACCCAGGAAAATCATGAAGAATTACTTGTGAACATAATGAAAGAAAAAATTTAACCTTGGATAGGAAATTACCCAGACTACGGTTTGTTATGAGACTTGTAGTGCAGAGTCTTGTGAACGAGTCAGAGGGATGGTACAGCACAGAGTAAGAGATGGAAAAAAATAAGATCCTGTTTGTAAAATTAAATGTAACACAAAATGGCCACCAATAATAACCTGTTTGTCACACTAAAACATAAGAAGAAATTGCTGCTTATAATATCCTGCTTATGATCCAGAAATGTAAATAGTTAAAGCCTACCATTACCTTACATCATGTCCGTAAACCATGAAATATAATAGGAAATGCCTGCCAATAATATCCACTTTGTAACTGCAAAGCTAAAAATATATCACACATTAATATAATGTTTATAGCTGTGCAATGTAACAATATAGCTGGCAGTGCTCTCCAGTTTGTACAATATATGCGTGCTAGTGGCATAATCTTATTTTAACACATACCATAAATTTAATTAAGAATAAGTACCATCTCCAACCATTACTTTGTCCCCTACTTATAAATTCCATCATAAACACACAGCTGTAAGTATGGTGTTTCTATAAGTCATGCCTTCGAGTTTGTCAAGAGATTACTCCACTCTGTGCAACAAGACCACATTAGAAGGCCTTTAGACCTCGAAAAATCACTCACTGAACGTCGTGATAATAAAAACATTACTGGTAATTGTAACCTTGGCTTAAAAAATAGTGCTTAGAAACTCCTCTATTTGACTTGTGCATTAATAACTAAGTTCTGATTGACCCCCCTGCCCAGAGTCTCTTCAGGGTGTCCTAACTAACACTCTACCAATCATCTTCTCCCTAACAAAGTTTTAATTTAGAAACCCACAAAGTTACCCACCTGCTGCACCAGCCATCACACAACACACCTGGCCACCACCACCATTATTCTCTCTATAGCAGTGATCAGCCAAATTTATTTACTTATCGTGTAAAGTATTTCATATTGAATGTGAGTGATGACCTTTCTTTATAATACATATAGTGTGGTGTGGTGTGGTGTGGTGTGGTGTGGTGAGGTGTGGTGAGGTGTGGTGTAGTTTAGTTGGATTTTACATGTTATTAAGTTGCCTGAAACTAACACTCTTATACCCATTGGAAGATTAATTCACTATTATGTTATTACACTCTGTTACAACCCCTTGATACACCAAACCTCAAACATGTGTGGGAGTCATTGTACTACAACTACTGTAAATACTAAACTAATATTACTACCAAGAAAACTGATCCCTGTAGTCTAAAGAATCATTCAAAGAGAACTATAAACTATGGCCAAAGAATCTACACACTGTTTTACCATTTACTACTTCATGGCATTTGTTTATTTTTGTTTTGGGGGGGGGGGATCTACTCAGGTAATGAATTATTACTTCTAATTCCTAACAATAAATTCCTTGATCAGCTGACCTCACACCATCAAAGACATTTCACCAAACTCTTCTCTGATTCTTTCAGATTAATAAATGCTGATAACTCTCTCATTTTTATATTTCCCAGTTGTTAGTTTAGTCATCCCTCTATCCACATATCTTACCTATCTACCTATTTAGCAAGTTAATAAATAACCATAGTAATCATATTAATATCCTAAGATTATACCCCAAGAAACTACCAGATACAACTTTTGCCTGATGCTTCTGTTAATATATTCAAGGGACAGATTCAATACTCTTATCACAGGCTGTTTGCGATACCAACCTCGGTCCCACAAGCTCCCACTTACAAGTCTCTTATGGTATCTTATGCTTAGAATTAAATACAAAATGAATTACTGTAGAGATATACCATATGAAAATCCAAGTGAAGATCCAACCCCTTATGAAAAGAAAAAAATATAATTAAAAAGACATTTACCTCAAACGAAATATATACAAATATATATTGTATGATATATGAAACGTAATAATGCATACATTATTAACTACCTTCGCCTATCTATATGCAGACTGGCTCATGCAGATCATCATCTTCACACACAGATCGACAAAAATCTTGGAGCAAATCCAATTTTTATTTCTTTAACAATAAAGAATATACCGTCAATATAATCAATATGCCAAACCCCTAAAGATCAGCCACCTCCAAGAGTTAACAATATATCCTCCTTTTATATTTGGCACGGACCAAACCTGTACCACCAGACACTACGTAAATCTAAACATTGCCGTTACACAAGACGGTCCTATATAAACAACAACTTTTCCTCCCAAATTTATGTGGTACAGTACATTGGTCTGTCTAGCATACATCCTGCATGGTATTTTTTTTATATGTGAAAATTCAGTAAAGTAACAGCTTACACACTATTGAAAGAAAGGTACAACGTTCCTACTTCAATAATCAGTCTACCACTGTACTAAATTTCCTACACAAACTTAAATGTATGATTCCTTTGTGTGGTAAGGGAAAGTTGGGGGTTGTAAGTCGATGGAAAAATGTGAGAGGTAAATTGCAGTGAAGTGAGATTAATACAGAAGTAAATTATGCTAGGTGAGGATGGCACTGATGTGTGCCGCAACTGTGACTGAAAGGAGGGGACAATGGATTTCATTTCATTGCCGTAGTAACCAGGCAAATTGTGACAAAAAAAGTAAAGAGAGAGATTACAAGTCTTGAAGGGGTTATGGGATTGGTAAAACAGTATTTCATATGAGAATGTGAGAACAGAAGTACTGTAGTTAGTGCAATGGTTAGAAGCTATGCAGAAAATAGTGTAAATGAACATTGAACAAAAATCGTGGGTTTTGAGGGTGTAATGTCTGCCATGTTAAAAATATATGGCTTTAATGGAGGTTACTGGTGACACTGACATTGGTGGCTATTATAAACGGGTGGAAGCTGGACAATACAATATCAACAATTCACTGGTACAATACTCAAAGGCTTGTGCAATGATAAAAGCCCAAGCCAAAAATCCCCATATAATTCGTCACAGTACAGTATAAACACAACAGCCAATGGCGGTACATCTAATCAAACACAGAAAAAAAAAATCGCCCAATGCAGTACATGACAAACCTCCTCTGTCTTGTAATTGCAAAAGGCGACGAGCTGCAAGTTTTGCCTGAAGTCCCTGACGACCCAAGAAATTTGCGACGTCTGCTGGGTCACATACACATTAACCAAGTCCTGACTGGCTTAAAAATCTTTAGAAAGCACATTACATCCTCAACTTCATTAGTGTTCCACATTTCATCAGCCGGGTATAAAAATATTCTGGTGTTTTCATTCTTACGGCACGAAGGTTAATTAGGAGAGCAGACTTGTGTGCAACAATTCTATAAGGGATTTCTTTTTCACATTCTATTCATACTTTATCTTTCTATACCGTGCCATGGGAGTTAACTAAGAGTGGAGCATAACTAACACACATAATCTATAAAAGTTATCATGACAGAAGATCCTTATCACTGAGGGGGGGGATAAATATTAATCAAAATTCAGTATCTTGTTCATATCACAGATCCAAGTTTGTGAAATAGGAACTTCTGCTGGATAACATTTATACATATGAAATAAACTAATAACCTTGGGATTTTCTATCATATATACTGTAAATTATTCTGAAACTATTAAATACACTGAGGCTTCATCTATACCCTATGTCAGAATCCTTCTAACTGTTGCATTACAATAATTCTGGAACCAATAAATTGTCATTAATTTCAACGGGTACTCCAACATACCTTTTTCTTCGTCAACAAACAGGGAACGAGATTTACGAATAGTTCCTCTAACTGCCACCGAAATCTTGCGTCGAGTAGGATCCCGGGACGTTCTTTGACTAAACCTGTAAAGGTGAGAAAATACATACACTTCCAATGTTCCACTCTCAGTTTCATCAAGGAACACAAAGATGTAAATAACACCTACAAAGTATCATGGCACTGTACTTCCTTCAAAAGACGGTAAAGTGTCCCCACGAGTCACCAATGTGGCAACAACTTATTCAGTGTAAATAGTTGCCATGCATTAAGCTGAACCCTCAAACATCCCAGAAATCTAACTTCAAAATTCAGAGTCCATGATGTTTTCACTTTAAAACAAGGTTGAAGTTCTATCACATTAAGTTAAAATACACAAACCTTTTGTCAAGAAAAATTAGCCTTGCAATTAAATGGCAATTAATCAAATGGTTACCTTCCTCTGAGGTGATGCAACACATGAACATCTTCACAAAAAATCACTTGATTAGATTCTGACCTGATATGACCTACCTCACTAGAAGTGTGAATTAGAAAATATATACAGTAATGATGGTGACCACTTTAATATCATGAATCAAGGGACCTACAGGTAAACTCCTGACTTCACAAATATCTTGTTCATGAAGGTGCATATTAACACGCTCCAAATGCTAAACTGTTTTCACATTTCCTCTAATATATAACATTTTATTTCCATTATTCACTTCTCAACAGTAATGCCTTGCCTGTTTGACATGCGCACTAGATCTGCTCTTCTCCAGGTCAAAGAGCCTCTCATTTGTTTCTCTAGGTACTCCTTTACTTCTCCTTTAAGACCTGCAACAATAAAAGAAACTTGGTGGGTGTTTCTGAGACACATGTGCCTCCAAAGACAATAATAACATCTTCAAACATCAATAACAACATAATTAACAAACATTAAAAGAACACAATTAACAAACATCAAATAAACACAATTAATAAACATCAATACTGTACTAACACAACTACTAAACATCAATAATCCCATAAGAAGGCATGAAAAGTATAAAGTGATAAAGGAGCTACTTAAACAAATTCAGTTATAAAATTGGTACAGTAAAAAAATAAACAATAAAATACCAATAGAACTCACTGTCGGGAAAGCCACCCTCGGTATCGTTGAGGAAGTTGAGGCTGGTGATGCAAGACGTGTTGAGGAACTCCTGCATCTTGCCCAGTGACACCCTGCCAAGGATAACAAGTTAGGTTAGGTTAGACTACATTAGATTATGTTAGATTATACAGGTATCAGATTCAGGTATGGTTATATGGTTGGGTTGGGTTGGGTTTTACAGGTATTATTAGGAGAAGTGGTAGCAAGAGACAACATACTGTACCTTGTACCGTTGATGTAGCCGCTCTTGAGCTTCTTCAGAGTAGAGATCATGGCAGGAGGAATTTTACCATCTTCTGCAAACACATGAAGAGGCAACGCACTGTACTACTGATCAGACTCAACCTAGTCAAGCTATCAACGACCACAACTGCATTTACAACTCCTTAAGTGAAAAATAACTTCAATAACCACAACTATACATTTAAATAACTCCTCATTGTATTAATTAAAAACTACAATACTGTATTACAAAACTAGAATTTGTTTACTGATCACTTAAAATTTATCAAAACTCATATCAAGAATCTCACTATACTGTAAATACAAATTACAAAATATTGGACAAGTTTTTAAAAAGGAAATTTAGTTAGCAGCAAGGGTGGCATATAGAGGGTTTAAATGGCATGAATTAGGCAACAGCATAATGGCAAGAATACGTGCACAGTCAACACAAGAATGGCAACTCAGTTTAAGGGAGTCACAAGATGAAGAAAAACACAAGAGGCATTACAAGTATATATACAGTAGGGGTTTTAACCATGATAGAGAGGTATTGTTAAGTCTGTAAAATGTATATATCCTGTACTTTACCCTTTGCTAGTAGATTATAATACCCAAACTGTCAAATATGCCTTACTATATAATGTACCTTATTGCTTGGTAAATTATAATACCCAAACTTACTACAATTAAATTATAATAACTCTCATCCCTGGGGCCATAGTTTACTCTCTCCCCCTTCTATCACCCCAATACCCACCACCTGAAGCACTACATTCACCACTAATTGGTCTCCAACAGGTGCACTTAGCCTCAGATAAAAATTAAGATTTAACTGAACTTGGAAAAAATACAGAAGCAACAGTATTAACCCATTCACCATCGATGTGAGGTTAGTGAGACAACGTGAGGTTAGGTTTTCATTCGCCCGGACCACTTTGCATTTAATTCCCTTCCCTCACTATGCTGATATCTTAATGAGACTTCGTTCTTCATTCACAGCTTTACCAAAATTTTAATAAGACTTCCTTCTTCATTCACAGCTTTACTAGATATACAGTATAATCATCCAGTATCATCTCCAAATATCCACATAATCTCAAATTGCTTTCAGCTATGTGTTGGAAGGCATCACAATCAGCATTTTTCCTCACTCTTTACCTATATATATTATTTGAATTACATGTATTTTCAGTACATTATTCTCTTCCTCCTCTTGAAGAGATATTTGTGAAGAAAAAAAAACACCCCAAATGACCCGTAAAGTCACGGCCCTTCGTATTGTACATTTTGTTATCACTTAATTATTGGCTGGATTTTTTTGCCTATTAATACAGTAGCATTATGGGATACTGACCGAGTTATAATATCAAATATATCTGAACATACAATACACTTTTCTTTATGTATACTTTCCTTAGAAGTAATATTATAAGATCAGGTACCTATCAGAAGTTAGACCAAGAATTCCCCAAGCTATTGCTCAGTACACCCTAAAGAGAAATATACAATGCAGGTAATTCACAGTCAAGAAAGTAACAGTATCCAGAGATGAAATGCTGTCAGAGGTTCACAGTTAAGACAGATTAAACCCCCTGTAACAAAATTAATAATTACCATGTATAGTATAATTAAAATCAAAGAAGCTTACTCATATTATCTCCTATAGTGGAATTTTCACAATAAAATGTAGGGTCTTATTTTCTTATTCGAGTACCCTAAATTATTACTATATCTTAGGACGTGCAATAAACCGGGACTTAAAAATCATCCGGAATAAAGTCTGATCACTGCAAGACTTTATTCCTACAGATATAGTACAGTAAGCATTCAGGTTTCTCTAATAAAATAATGACCCTGTATTACCACCAGAAAACTGTTAAGGAACTACAGGTATATCACTTTCCTCGAGGAAGGAGTTCATTTTAAGGGGTCATATCTGAGGTTCACAGCTGACCAACTTTGAAAATCCTGATATGACCCCTTAATAAATTTTGAGCTTACCTAACATAAATGACTGAACAAGAAAAGTAATGGTGGGTCTGCCAAGCATAGAGCTGAACCACGTCTCCTTCAGGAAGGCCATATGCGACTTCAAATAATAGCATAGCAGGTTTGCATCATGCATGCCGTACCACTCCTCTGTGTCCACACTCTACAATAACAAATGGTCTCACTTTTACAAATGTGAACGTATTTAAGACATGCACCAGTGACCTAGAGACAGGCTAGGGGAAGGGGGTTAGGATTTTACTGGTTAAGATAATTACTTTACTAATCATCATCTACACTAACAGCAGAAAATAAACTCTACCATCACAAAATACTACAAGTGAGCATACAGTACAGAACACCTGTGCTTCATCACATTATTGTAATGATGGTTTTCAGTGACTCCCATATACATACTATTTGTATATACTGTACAGTACAGTACCATATATACCTTATTTTTGCTTCATGTTAATAAGACCATATACGTACAGTACATCTTAAGTAATCATCTGCCAAACAACCTTTCTCTATTAAAATTTCTCTTTCCCAGAACCTTCACATTACTTGAACAATCAACATCAACTTACACTGTTCACCAACTTACTTTATCATCTATCATTGTCATTACTGGTAACATCTAATGATACACCACTATGCTGTACCACATCTTGTTCTTCCAATCACAGCACAGTACACTTGCTCTCTTCCTGCCTACAACAATACTTTCATACATCATCTTCTAACTCTCAACATGAACACATCACATCTCTACGCTCTCACCCACACGACATCTTAATGGTGGCATCATCCATATATCTAACATTCATATATTCCATCTTATCTGATCTCAAATCCCTAATATTTCAAAGGTTATTGGGCTTTATCCTTGATTTAAATAACATACTTATATGCATCCTGGAAACTTATACAACACAGTACAAATTCACACAAAGAGTACTCGCATTCTATGATAATTCACTCCAAGTCCCGTTAACTAATCAACAGTAGTATCATCACTATTAGACTCTTACAGTTGTCATTTTGCACTGGGAGGTGAACTGAACCTCACACTAACCCTACCACAGTCATTTTAAAACCTCTCTCATAACACCAATCACCCCAGCAAGCATTTTTTTTATCCTATATTATCACCATCACTTCCTTTATAATTCACAACTAAATGAATTTCTCGTATACATTATCTACACTGGAGGTCCTGGTACAAGAGAACACATAAATAAGATGTGGCCAAGTTAGTAAGTACAGTACTCTATCTAGGAAATCTATATAACTAAGCTATTATCCAGTGTGACACTACCAAACATCACAGATTTCCAGGATTCCAGTTTCCTCCTGCACTAACACTGGATAGACCAACCGACCATACTGTTAGCAAGCTGATAAGTGGTGAAATGATAAAAAAAATTAAATAAATTTCTAAAAGGAAATATAAATTCAAGTCTGGCAAATAAAGGCTATATATGACCATGTGTTGGCCATTAAACAAAAGATAGTGTCTTCATCCAGAATACACCCAGTTAAGTAACCACAGTACAGTAGTATATATTGTAGATTAATCAAATAAAAAAAAAAAAAAAAAATCTACTTCAAATAAAAGTATGATTAGTAGCTAAGTATTATAACAATCCATGTAATACAATCACTAGATACAGGTATTACAAATCAATACTGTAATATGAGACCATTTGTCAGATACACAGAAAGATTGGTTTAAGCCCCCAATAAAGACTCATTCAGACATAAATGAATCATCAGTTTTACATACATGAAAATCCTTCTCTAATTATAATATTCTGTCATCTTTTAATCACATGAACAAGCAAACATTTAAATCACGGACTGAAATATAGCAGCAAACAACACAGAAGCACCAGATGCGTTAACAAAATATGGATCATCCGAAGAATCTCCACCCCAGCTTATATCAACCATCCTAACGCTAACCAAATGTATTCTAACCTAACCAATTGTATTTTAACCTAACCAAATGTATCTTATCCTAACCTAAACAATTGTATCCTAACCCTAACAATTGTATCCTATCCTAACCAAACATATCCTAACCTAACCAAACATATCCTAACCTAACCTCATCCCCATAAGTGTTAGGATGGTTTATCTTTAGGTGAAGTAATCTGGGGTGGAGATTTTTCAGGTGACCCCATAATTACAAGTCCCCTATTAAAGATGACGAGTGTTTCATAAAATTGGTAATAACGTTCGGCTGCTGCACAATAACACAAACAGCATATTTAAATGACAAAAGTACAACTATAACACCTGCAGTTGTTACATTATCTTCGCATAGTGTATAGAATGATATAGAAGTTATCCTTACATACACACAAACAATAGACAAGTCATCCCTACATACATGAACACATATAACCCTAGCAGATAAGCAGTAAGCAATTAAGGGGAACCCAACGAAGAATTAGAAATGTTAATAATAACAGAATAACGAGGACGAACACTCAAGTCAGCTAACGTGTCCCAGTCTATAATATATTACGCAGAGACAAACACCAATACCAATATTTACTCCATCCGTTACATATCTTACCATTTTTTTTCTACTTAAATACAGAATATCGTACAGTATTTCTCAATGGAAATCTCTCTCATAATTAATTATTATATTTTCCATTATTCATCTGTTCGGTAATTCATATTATACACTAAATACCTCTGGGTTTATGTTGAAAACTTCTTCTGACCCTCACTATTTTTATACACTATATATAACTTTATATCTGAAAGCTGATAAAATTAGAGTATGTCTTAAGATGGAGTTTGGTACAGAATTTTCCCCAAGAGTTGTATAATCTGGGGAAAATCTTCCCCAAGGCAACACCAGAGAGAATTTACAGTGATTGATTGATTGATTCGGTAAAATATCTGGTGCCAAAGTATTTATATATTCCACAACTTATGCTCCATCAGGTTTCCCAGTTTGACCTTTCATCTTATCTCAAGTCTTTACCTATTAGTTAACTCTTTCACAAACTGCATTTTAACTCTGCTGGCCTAACTACTACAAAGAACAAGAACTGCTTTTAAAATTATATAGATGCAAGTGGGAAATAATTTAATATCCCAGGAGATAAAGGAATACTATGAGGCCAATAAAATGGAGGGATACTTATAAAACCCAAAGAATTCCTCCTTCACCGGGCCACTACTAGATTTGGTGGTCGTGACAAACACAATAAACAATTTCCAAAAAAAGTCACATTTACTGGATGCTGACAATGATGTTGCATTAGTTGATAGCAATGTTAGCAGTGCAGGACAGAGTTGCTATAGTGATGAAGTGTGTGTATTTTATGGTACTGTAGTTGTCTATGTGTAAAGCTTCTCAAGTGATGATAAACTGAAAATTGAGATTAATGTTTGTTGCTGGTGACTGGAAAACCAGGGCGGAAAATAAAGTGTATTATCTAGGTTGATGTCATGGTGATCCTTCAGTCAAGTGTACAAGATAGAGGTGTTTCTCTGTACTTGGTAGATGTTAAGTAGTTAGATACGCCATGTGCAAAAAGCGCTGTTGCTAATTCTGCCGTAAAGACGTGCAATTTTAGTACAGTACAGTATTTTTTCTGGTACGAGCTGCTACACATTGAGAGTAATACAGATGAATATCCTGCATAACACTGTAGATGTTTAGGAGAAAACACAAGATAAACAAAATGCTGTGGAAAAAATCATATTGCTGCAGCTACAAACCAGATTAGTTAAAACTTTAAACAGTGGCAAAGGATTCCCTACTCCACCCCCACATGCCCAGAAAATGGAACGCAAGGGACATGAAATTTCCACTAATGATAGCCACCATCCCTACAGCTAAATTCCACCGATGATGACCACTGTATAAGAGTTACCAGAACTACATTAAAAGGAAAATCTATCAAAGTTTTCAGTACTGTTTGTGGAAGTTATCACATGAATGACTGCCGATTATGTGCATTAAAAACATCTTAAGTGTAAAGACAGAAATGTAAATAATGCTTCTGGTCTTATTGGAAAACAAAACGTAGAAAGAACAAAAATAAATTAAAAGATGTTCATGTGTGTGAGGAATTCCAAGCTGTTCACTACACCATCACCCTCTACAACACAAGAGACCTGTACATTTACCTATCGTTATCATCAGTGACTATATGAACAGTAATAACCTTTGTAATATCTTTTTTTTTCTTGGGATTCATGTAAACAACCCATCAATGTAAATGTGGTACGCCCTGTATATAAATCATCAATGAACTAAGATTAACGTTTCATAATGGGAAGTTTACTTTTATAATTTGTGGAAATTATAAGTCGTAATGGAGATCAAAAACTCATTAAATCCTTCAACTATAAGATTAATGTACCTATAGTATTATTTGTTTCTCCAAGTGCACAAAGCCTCTCATCAGCACCCTCAGGCCTTCTTATTACCGACCTCACCCCTAAAACACTCCAAAACATCTTCAGTAACTCAAAATCCACACAATTCACATGTACAGCACTGTGAGGCATACAGTTGTGACTCTTATGTGGACAACATATTCACCAACAGTTATTGACAACTGTGTGAGCAAACATACCATCAAGGTAGTTTTTCCGCATCCTAAAACATACGGTGGGTCTTCCAAGGTCTTTCCATGTTGATGCCAAATAATCCAGTCCAACACTAAAGATGTACACACTAAGGTCTGCATCAATGGACAGGTAACTCTCCTCGTCATCGAAGTACTAGAAAATTTATTATAGAATACAAAAATACAAAATAATATTCATTCTCAATTTAAAATAATAAAATACCACCAGGATGTAAATAACTGTAAGTGAAAAAGTTAGAAAAATGTACACTTAAAAATAAAGAAATTAATAGTCTGAAATATAAGAACAATAAGTTTTCATCTCAATCACAAACACCCAAATAATATTAAATTAATGTAATGGTCACACTGTATATGAAAAATAAGTGTGTCATTTATATTTTTTTGGTGTGTAAAAAGAAAGCCGAAAATGCAAGTGTGTACTGTATGTGTACCAGTAAACACTGGTGGCAGTCTTCTTAAATCTTTTTTCGTTTATCAAATGCTTTTATGATATTCCTAATTACTGTACAAAGATGCAGTCACCAAGTGTGACTTACTGAAATTCTATCATCTGTACTGTTTGTGTCTGTAAGATAGGTATTGAAGCTAATTCAATAATCTGAAAAGAGGTAAAGTGGAGAAGATGGCAGACTGCAGTTTGTTGCTGACTTAAAGTGTTCTGTATGTGTCCACAGCAAGGTTGGAGGATATGTCCTTGGACTGTGTTGATGTGTTGAGGAGAAGTTTAGGGAGCAGCTGCCTTTAGTGATGACAAGAGGACCTTCCCTCCAAGTGAAGGGATGAATGTATGTGGCTGGTGTGAGAAGTATGGAGTTGTATGGCAGTGAAACATGAGTGGTTACAGAGGATGAAATACAACATATGTAGGTTTGAACAAGTTGAAATGAGAATAGTAAGGTGGATATGTAATATGACACTGAAAGACAGGAGGCCCTGTTCAGAGCTAAGAGGGCAGCTGGGTGTTGAGAATACAGTACGTAATGGCAAAGTTCTGCAAAGAGGCAAGCTGAGATTGTTTGGGCATGTGGAGAGAATGGATGAGACCAATTGCGCCAAAAGGTGCACGAGCCTAAATGTGAAGGGGAAGAGAGCGAGGTGTCATCAGGTAATAGCAGCTAACCCATACAAGTGTGGAAAATGGCCATAAAACAATTAAATCAAAGTCTTTGGAACTAGGAAACAATGAAATGGCTCCTGCCTTTTATAATTCACGTCAACAATTTAAAAATTGGCATTTCAAACCAACACCTGTTCACAAATGGAGCCTCTTTTCTTACCGTTAATGACAATGACATGAGATAAAATTGGCCTTAATGTAGTTGGTTCTACATATACATCAGAATGTACCCAGGACAGTACTGTACTTAATACAACGATGATGTTTACAGACAGACAGACATGGGGGGAATCAAAATGTAATTCTTTTCCAATTTCAACTGTAGGGGCAAGGGGAGGGGGGGGGGCACCACAGAACTTAGACAAATGATATTGACGTGAACATAACAACAAAAACCAAGAAAAACATACAAAGTCTAATACCACGTAAGTAATAAGAGACACCAAGACCACTTCAGATGTTCACTGTACCTTTGGCAACCTGACAAGAAGACTACCCAGCCTAAGCTATACCAATCTACTACAAAATACGTTTAGTCGACAAGAACATTAACTTTTAGAGCACAATACTCTACATGAGCAACAGATGTACCATATTACATTCCTTCAATATTAACAAGTTCAAAGACTGAATCAAACACAACAGAGACTCTCCCTCACTCACTGTCATTAGTTCCTTCTTGCTGCTTAACCCCTTCACTATGGAGATGCTACTTTTAATGTTTTATTTCTTATTTTTTATGGATATTTTTCTTCCTAAACCAAACTGCTCAAGGGCAAAATAAATGGCAAGTATAGTATTTAAATCTCAAGGGTGAAGTAAATGTAAGTACACGTATTAATTAATCTCATTTTTATCTAAAGCCTTTCCCTCCCATTAATGGTGGACTCATCTTTTAATACAACAAATGATAACCTATGAGACACTTTTACATCAGCTAGGTTAATTAGTCTTCCTGTGGATAAGAATAGTGTGAACAGATGAAGAAATTAAGATTCCATTACCATTAAACTATGACTCGATCTGTCCCAATCTGTCATCCCTACAGTACTGAAAATGTCTAATCTGACCTTACCTATATGTTCAAAAAGTTCTGAACAGTATAAGGAGAGAACAAGTACTTGGCATACCAGCTACATCCTATATACTGAACATTTTTATATAGTCTGAACATATCTGGAAAAAATGTAGCGATCAAAGAGCTTGCAACGCCCTGCAGACCTCATGCTTTATACGTGGAGGATAACTATTATTTAATCATGCATACATTTTAAGGCACACTTAATGATGGACAGAATCATCATCTACATTCTACTCTTCAGTGCAGATTTTTACAACATAAATTAATCAAGACTTAGAAAGCAGAAGTTTTATGAGAAAAGAAGATTATCTGGAGTAAATTTCTGAAAATCCTGAGGACACTGCATGAGGCTACATCAGGGTTAAGACACTTTCAAAAACAGAGACCAGGAACTGTAGCCAAGCGACTTCAATACCCTACACAGATGTTCCTTTTAATAATGGAAAACCTGTGGACTTGGTTTACTTTATGTACATCTACTATGCCTGAGTACAACAGACAGACACAAGAGCGAGTTGAATGGACACACAGACGAACAAGACTAACACTCCAAGCCACAACAAGTATTTGATGTGGTAACATCACGATACCATCATACTTACCTCTAAAAGCTTGCAATAATGCTGAAGAAAACACTAAACTCATGTATCACTGAAATTACAAGTTGTTTATTGGAGGATGTTAATGTACGTGCAAAATCTGAGTAAGAAAAACTACAATGTCAAACACAATATACAAGTATCAGATTGCTAAAACACATCTTAAGTAAAGCTGCAACAGGAGCCTGCAACTGGTCAGGACTTTGTACAAGATGGCACAATAATGTTGCTAATGTTCCACATTTTCTCACGTCTCAACAAGCAAAAGTCTCTATGAGAAGAAATGAAAAGGGATAGATGACAAATTTATAAATAAGCCATCAAACTTATTTTCTTTAAGGAAACAACAAACACACACCATTATATAAAACAGTCTCAGCAATCTAACAAGTACAGTATCAGGTGACAGCTAATACTGTACAGTACAGTAGAGGGAAGTCAGAAAGCTTGGGAGGAAGGTAGTGGTGGGGGGAGGGGTTAAACATCTGTGTTACCTAGGAAACTCTGGTTTAACTCCAAAGTAACAATGGGTCGACCCAACATGTGCTTCCAGGTACATTGCAAGAAGTTGAGTTCAGTTTTGAAAATATCTAAAAGAAGGTCCAGGTCGGAGGCTATGAAGAATCGCTGTCGATCTACAAACTGAAATAGGTTGTATGGAAGGAATTAAACTTTATTAAACTATTTTGAAGAGAAATAAAGAATAATGTTTGACTGTACACCCTTAAATATGGGGAACTATTTCACCCTGAATGTCCAATACATAGTGGAATAAAACACACATAGTAATAATATAAGCTGGGAAATGTTAACAAATGTGGTTTTCACTTATGATGACAGCCTTTGAGGTAAAATATTGAAGCACCATAACAGGATCCTTTAAAACACATATTACAGACATTATGATACACTACTCCCCTAAAACCTGAACAAATAGGCATAAAATAGATAGAAAGCTGTTTATTGATCACTTATGTCCCTACAGATGCAAAACTCATGAAGCTTAAAAATCAAATTAGGTTATCAAAAGATTTATATAAAAAATCCTAAAAAAAAGTTCATAGCTCAACCCAGAATGTTTTATTTGTAATCCTACTAAGAATGTTTAGGAAAGAACTGATGGACAAGAGAAATTTAAAAGGATATAAACATAATCATAAAAACTGAATTAACTATGTCATACTTCACAGTTAAGCAAGTCATAATGTTAAGGAAGAAATGATAAATGGAATCTGTCATCCTCAAGTGCTGTAGTATTTGTTATCATAAAGAAAAAATGAAGATTGAGTAAAAAAATAAATAAAAATATAATATAACAGTTTACATCTGTTGAGAGAAAATGTGCATACCTGAAAATATGTTCAGTATTATGCCTGTATATTACTGACATGTGAAAATGGCTGATTATTATACAGATGAGTAAACCATATTAAAAATAATAGGTACAGTATTTGCTTTCTGGCAGAAGACAAATCAAGGATTAGAATAAATGAAGTTTCAATGATGTTCTGTATAAAGGAATCTAAATCCATTAAAACTTGACAAACACAAATAACAAGAAACATTAATCCCCAAAGTAATTTAAATCTTTTACAAAATAAAACATTTATTATAAGATACAAATAAAAATTTTTTAAGTTACCTGAGGAGTGAATGCAAAGATTCTGTCTTGAAGAGCGTACAGTTTACTTGTGGAGAGGATACCAACATCACGACTCTGACGCCCAGAGAGTCCAAGCTTTTGATTACGGCCTGAGAATAGGACAAAAAAAAAATATATACAATATATATACAGCATATCAAATGAAAGTTGCTAAGCTACAGAAAACACAAATAATAACAAAAATATATTAAGACAATTTTTCACTTCTTACTAACTCCTTTACCATTCTGGTTATCCCCAAAACTGTACCAAATCTAGGGAATCTAGTATACCTGCAGTTGGGGTAAAAAATTCGCTCCCTCCCAAACTGAAGCAGCATCGACCCCAAATGAGATAAAACAACACACAAGACACTTACCCAGATGTGCATAAAGCTTTGATAATACCCTGGCTGGCTGAACCTCAATGGGTGCCACTTCTGAAATGGTCTGTACATGAATGTCAAGAGCTTGGAGCTTAGATTGAATGCTGCCATCTTCTGCCAGCACCACAACCTGTACAACCACATCTGGCTTCTTCTCAGAACCCAGGCGGCGATTGAGAGGATCCAGTTCACCACAGGCCAAGAATTTCTGCAGGAGATAAGAGTCATAAGACCATACAAAATACTAATAACACAATATACAGGTATAATATATGTGGAGGAGAAATGAAGTGAAACAGGAAAGAAGACAAGACAAATTAGCTGATGGTAGCAGTTGTGGATGAGAACCACCACCAACATTGCTTCACCCATAACACACATATAATTTTCTTTTTTATTCATATCAATCCAGATTATCCTCTTTCTCGCTTTGCAGGGGAAACACATGGGTACTCACAATTAATCATGTTAAAAAAAAAAGAGGATAGATTTGGAATAGTGTAAATACCTGAAATGCAAGTCTTTTAAATGTGAATCATCAAGGGAAGACTGTTCTAATATTGTGGTAGAGCCTTATTGAGTATTAGTTTAATTATACTTTCACACTAACACAACAGAAATGCATTCACAACATTCTTACATCTTGGAGGAGTCTGCCCATGATGTAGAGACTTTGTGCCCACATGAAAGGTAACTTGCCCACAGCTACACGATCCTGTGAGCCGGGGTCTTGGTACTCTAATTCTACTTTCTCTGCTGGCACTGAGTAGATCTCTGGTACCAGCCTCAGCCCATCATCAGTGGTCACCAGCAACTGTAAAATATATTATCAAATGAGCCTCTTACTACAACTTCACCTCCCTTGTTCACTGGCAGACAGTTTATTTTAATTCTTCTCTAAATACAAGTTACATTAATTGGATCAGCTGAAGATTAGCCCCTCGCTTATTTCACCTTATGATAAGCAACCTTAATACTAACCAAATCTAATGTAACCAAACCTAATATAACCCTTCAAGGTAGCAATATGATTAGGGCTTCTATTCACAAGATGATAAATGCTTGGGGAGTAATTTTCAGGTAATCCCATTCATTTTTACCCTAACTTTAATCTAAATCTAAAATTTATGAATATAAGTCACCTAACGTTAAAGAAATAAAACAGTAAAAGTGGCATCCCAATAATGAAGGAGTTAAATATGACTCACACAAATTAAGTAAAAACAATCAAATGCATAGTAATATCTTCATGAGTCTTCCTTACCCTGCAGGTTTGAACATTTAACTTGCGGTGGCTAAAACAAAACACTAACTAAACATAACAAAACACACACCTCTTCAAGAGTCTCTGAGTATTCTTTGACAGCTTCCTCGTCACCTTGGAAACAGTAGTCTAGGATGAAATAACAGAAGAACAGAGGCCACTCACATTCGATCTTCTCAAATACCTTTAGTTCCCACGGCTCGTAGTATAGTCGACTGGGATCCTGAAGGAGTTTAAGCTTAATTAATCATGAAATATAAGAAAAAATACAGAATTTATTTGTAACTAGTTTATCAATGTCATAATAGAGGAACTTTTGTTTATTCAAGAACCCTAAATGATCACCATATTTAGGACGTGCAAGAAACAGGAACCTATAAATCCATAAGAATAAAGTCTAAGCATTGCAAAGAATATTTACGTTCTTTACAATGATATGATCAAACTTACCTCCTTGGCTGTCTTATAACCATCCCTCAGGAATCTCTTACAGCCAAAACGTCCTTGTAACTTATTCTGTATCGTCATCTTAGTTTTCTTGATAAGTAAGGGATCGTCCACGGCAAAGGCGGGGAAACTGACGACGGCAAGGAGGCTGCTGTCCACCTCCTTACTGTTACTCTCACGTGGCAGCATTGACTGTAAGATTGAAATAATTAGCTCAAGATATGATTAAATTCTATAACAGTTAGTGGTTAAATGGTGCTTATTTTCTCATGTCAGTACTTATGACTACACTGTAATCAAATAAACTACAGGTTAATTTCCTTTGTTTTATATTTTTACATATTGTAATCCTAAAATGTTGTCTTTGCTTGACAATTTCTGCTTTAGAGGTTCCAGAATGGCCTACCAGTAACCTCTTTATAAGACAGTTCACATCACATGGTTCACCTGTAACACAGCCTGGCACTTCTGAGCCTCATCAGCTAAGACATGGATGACGCTGGCTGGACCACCTCGAGCACCAAACAGATCAAGTTCATTCATGGCCTCCAGTGCAGCTTTAGCAAGACCAATACTGGAGGCATTCAGCTCCGGCAGGCCATGGTTGGTCTTGTCTCCTCGTTCCCATATCCCATAATCCTGAAATAAACGAAAAACCTAAAATTCAGCATACAGTATCTTAAGTGAGTAGAGGATTTTCAGAACTAAACAATGTACAAGAACAAATTACTGTGTTCTAATAACTGAAGGTATTTAGGATGCAGGTTTATATGTCTCGTAAATTTTATCATTCCACATTACAGTAACTCTGACTCTCCCATTTCCTCAAATAATTATTGCAAAAGATTTTACCACAAAAGTTATCCAGCAGCTAATATTTAATCAACAAACACAATATTGGCACAAAATGTATATCAATAACATCATAAATTAACCATTACTGTAACTTTTACCCATTAATTACCACATTAAAGTGTTTGTATGTACAGTAAAACGTCAATTGTTCATTAAAATGGACATTTATGCAGGTACACACAACACTCAAAAAAAGCTTTATTTTCATGTTATTATTATTCATTTACTGATTTTTTTATGGTTTTCCACCAAGTATCTGGGAAATAGTCAAGTCTTGCACCTCCCATTAATAATAAAAAAGACTCCTGTACTGGTACTTACAGGAACACAATATGCTGACTCAATATAGAAGACTAAATTCTGTATGAAGGAAACTTCATCCAAGTTGAATATGATCTGAAGCCCTGTAGAATAAAGCGAAGTGTTCATAAAACCTAATCATTCAATATATATGAAAACAGTACAATAAAAACAATTAGCTACAAGAAAAACAATAATCACTACAGTATTTCATGTTCAATATTTATAAAACCAGCCGAGAAAACTTTCCAAAACAATTTTCCCGTTCAAAATAAAAAATATCAAGGTTGCACTTACCAGATGCTGTCATTTGTGCTAAAACAAGGAGGAATAATGATGTGGCATCAATCTGCAGGTGACCCCACTCATCATCCCTCACAACAGGCAAGCCAGTCTTAGAGGAATACTTGGCATGAAGAGAATCAATTGGTGCCTGAGTTTGCTTGAACTTCTCAACTTTATCCTTTTGCTGCATCATACAGGTGAGCAGCCCACGCATCAACTTAACGCAACTCTGGAACGATCCAATTAAATAACCAATATTATTTGAAAATAAAGTTGAAATTCTTAAATCAGTTTTTATCAGTAAGCAATGTACTTTTTATTTTTACCTACTGTACAAACTTTACACTTTCTATTCAGGAAAACTAATCCTCTAAAAGATATAAAAGAAATTTTGTTTAACCCCATGTGTATGGGGTTCCCTCTCTACTGAATAAAATTGTCTGGCATTAACCAATATATATATATATATATATATATATATATATATATATATATATATATATATATATATATATATATATATATATATATATATATATATATATATATATATATATATATATATATATATAAGCGGCATCCCTGTAGTGAAGGGGTTAATGAAAAGGTCTACTACAGCAAGAAATATACTATAAAGTACTACAAACCTCCAATAGCCCCTTTTCTATCAACTAAACATTTCTGAAGTGATTTATTGTATCTGAAGACTTTACCTACAGCACACATACAGTACAGTACAAATTTCACATATACTGTAATATTAATGCTCTACATATAGATCTAAAGTTTCATACACCAGATGCCTTCTTATCATGTGTGATCGTGTCAACTTGAAACTCACCTGCTCAAGTTCATAAGTTTTAGCTCTGTCCTCATCCAGGTCTGCATTCTTCTTGTAGGCCATGGACAGCCCCCACACAGCCAATATGGAGTAAAGGTTATCACGCACCCAGGCATGATGGTTATCTGGGCTTGCAGGCAGTAATCCAGTTACTGCATCCTAGGAACATTGATATGGATGCAATTACATATACAATACTATTTCAAGATACAGTATTGGTAAATTCCTAGAGCCTAATTTCTAATATGATACTGTATTATTAATGCAATCTTGCAACATGTACAATTTCAAAATGCTTGAATAATCTTGAACATGTGAACAGAGCTGTGTGGTATAAAGTATGACAGTAAATATATTATTGCGGAAATGTTTTGACAGCTAACATTAAAGAATATTAGAGGAAAACAATCTAAATCATGCACACCAAAACAAACTCATCAAAACTGACTTAAGAAATACAGTACAGGTTGAACCTCTCCAATCCAGCACTCTTGGGACCAGACCAGAGAATTGTCTGAACCACGGGTGATCAACATATTATTACATACAGCCTCAAGAACATGGGCCATCTCTACGCTTCCCATAGCAACACAAACCAGCTGGGATGCTGTCTCTGCCTACCCCATAGTAACATGGCTCACAGCTTGGCTTGGTGGTGAGGGGAATGTAGCTACATTGGGGAGTCTAACTTGGCATCAATGCCACCAACAATGTAAAGAGATGCAAACAAAAAGAATATTGTCTGTAAATCTTAATTTGTATCAGGTATTTGAAATGTTAATTAACATATACTGTACTGTATAGTGAATGATGTCTCTGCTCTTCATATAGCAGCATAAATCTGGGGGATACAGTATACTACCCCAGAATAAAGGAGCTTACTGGTAAGGTTAGCCCTGCCATAAATGACCCACAGAAATGTATGAAATTTAAATCCTCAAAAATTATGTGTATATAGTTCAGCCACCTGCAAGTTTAATAACAATTTAATCCAAAAGACTCTAACTATACCCAAGTACTGTATATATTGCATGGCAAAAAATGCTATCATAACATAATGCATTAGTGTTGTTACATAATTTTAAGGTATTGTATTGGCACTAGGAACCACATATGTACAGGAAGCATAAAAAAATAAATGACATGACAAGAAAAACTCTTGGTGGCCCACAGGTGCTGCTGGTCAAGGAGCTCCAGACCAGAGAGAACTAGCCTGTACTGAAGGTCTAGTAGAGGGTTGTCACTCTATTCACCAATTACATCCCAGTACTGTGCTGTACAGTATATGGTACAGTACAAAGAATCCAATTCCAAAGGAGTGCAAAGAAAAAACTAATTTGAACCCATGACATTATTGTATGTAAATCTGCCATCAGTGTTCTGTAATGTACCATATGAGCAGATATGATAGTTATTCAGTGATAGAAATATTTTTAAACTTCTTAAGAAATTTGATGGTTAAATCCTGGAGGTCAGGTTAGGTTAGGGTGGTCATTCTTCAGGTTAAAGAAGCTGGGACTGAGAATCATCAGGTGATCCGATATATATATTTTTATAGATTGACTTATTTTGTGTAATTGTAACCCTCTGTAAGGGTCCGACTAATTACCCAAATGTAGCCAAATGTAGTCGCAATGAAGTCAAATAATGGTCCTAGATGAATAAATCGGACTGTCAATCACTTCTCGACTAGTATTTGGCGTCAGAAAGTCACAAAAAATTGGTAAACTTAATTTAATCTGAGTTAATAGATCAAGTGCATGTACCTAACCTAATCTAATCTAACCTAACCTAACACAACACAACTGAGATTAAATTAAGTTTACCAATTTTTTGTGACTTTATGACACCAAATAATAATCGAGAAGTGATTCACAGCCCGAATTACGCTTATACGATCATTATTTGACTTCATTGCGGCTACATTTGGGTAATTAGTCGGACCGCTCTGTAACACTCCATTCTGTTCTCACCTTTCCATTGGTGGAAGACAGTGACACTAATAAACACTGTACTTTACCCCCTTCACCACATGTAAACGCAGCCACCCAATTAAATCTTAACTGTTCCTTTCACATAAGATCTTCCAAAATATTCTATGTATTTTTCTCGAGAGATTAATAAGACATGAATTGCGTCAATATGCACTTATAAAACAACCATCGGTACATAAACTTACATACGGTATGTAATGTGTATAGTGTCCCTATGTATGTAACTTCACACTCTTGAGAAATTGTAGACCAATAATGCACAGGCAAACAGGGCTAACCAAACCTAAATTAACCTATCAACTGAAGATTGTTTTGTAGTTAGTTTAGACTGTTTGGTTGGGTTGTACTGTTTGCCAGTCTTAGGAGATAAAGGCTTTCTATCTCATTTAAAGACGGCGATACTTCACATGGTCATCTCCCTAACCCTTAAAGGATTATTACTTTTGCTATAGTGAGTTTTCTTTTTTCTCACACTCTGAAATTCTATATTATCTCATTGTAGATATCTATTTAATTGAGAGGTTAATCACCCGAAAAAATGACATTAAATAAGTCTAAAGATGGCAGTTGCCTTACCTGGTGCCTAAGGATTGTTCGGTAGACGATGCGGTGGTAGTAGTCGAGCCTCACCCCAGAGTTGCTCCTGCTCCTCATAGTTAAGGTTAATGAGCAGCTGACCCTCTCCTGTTATGCTCAGCTGTGAAACTATAACACATAAAGGGTTGAATATAAGTCAAATTCACAATAAAGTTAGCATCTTACTTTAAAGGTTTTGTTTAGTTTGTACCTTAACAAAAGATTCTAATCTCCTTCACAGAATCGCAATGTTGTTAAGTAGCAGAGTTTAAGCGTCTATATATGGCGATCTCTTCAAGGACATATAGGGCATATTTTAGCAATTATTTACATCTCGGAAATCATGTCATACGTAAATATTTTTAAAACCACGTTTAATATATTTAAAATATCTATTCATAATATGTATTTAGTACAATTGTTAGGCGTTTCAACAGCTGGCGCCAGTGTGAGCCAGGAGCAGACGATGCAACCATCAGCTGTGGTACACTCATACCACATCCACACATTATCAAATTTATTTTGTGCGGTATTGAGAACATTAAATGGCATTTGGCAGGACCGATGCATGTGTGTGCTGGAAAAAGCTATTGATATGGCTGTCGTTTGTACCTATAATATAGAAGCTATTTACATAAGCCTGGTAGGAAAATCCTAACTAAATATTGATATGGTCGAAGTCTCAGTCACAGACAGCCTCGTACACGAGTGTCAAACAAGGGGTGACCTAACCATGACCTTGGCTCAACCTAAGTCCCACTCAGGACACACCTTACTCCGTTTGGGTTACAACTCTAAAACACTTGATAAGTAAGGGGCAGAGCAAGAAAATAATAAAAAAGAACCCTAGTTTGTATAATGGACGTAAGGCCTGTTTGTTTCACAGAATAGGAGTAAAAAATTAAAGAAATGCAGCTACACTCAACCCAATCTCAGTAACAGGATGAAATAACACCATGAGTAAGTCAATATATGAATTTGATAATTTTAAATTAATATCTATTTAAATAAAGAGAAGGGAAAGAAAACCACTGAGTTGGTAACAGTGTGGAGGTGTAAACAAGGCTGACGTGTTGACGGGCGGGACTAATAAAACCAACACTACGCCTGTAATTATAATTTTAGTTCCAGGAATCACGTGAATATAGTTATGGAACTTTACTTTTAGTGTAATATGATGGACTCAAGAAGAATTGTCTTTGTGTTGATGGTTTTTGGTGTGTGTGTGATGAGCGATGGGCAGGACCACCAGGGTAAACCCGCCGTGGATCAACTGAAAATTTGTATCCTTTTTTTTTGCATTATTCTTTGGGTAATAATGGATGTAAGAGCTGGGAAGATGGCAACTATTTTGAATGCAGGAATTTTTCGATGGGATCATCTCTGGTATATTAGTTTTAGGCATTGAATATTTGTCCTGGCATGAGCCATTTCTCGTTTACTTATTTGGTAATATGCCTAGTTCAAATGATGGTTTGCACAATTTTCACTAGAAATTAAATTTGTATGGGAGTGGTAATTGGAATGCCTAGTTGGATTGACAAATTGCCCCCTGGCACATATTAGTTCTTGCTAACACGGTGCATAAGAGAGGTGACCGACTGCCCTAACGCACCAATTAGTGGCAAAGGGGATCAAGTAGTGACAAATATTTACTTTTATCTAATATGTTGAGGCTTTGTGTATGTGTTCATTACATGTACAATCAGCATAAGAAAGAGAGGATACCAATTCCCTTGGCTCAGTGAACATTGGTCCCCTACTGTACAGTACTTGGAAATGGAGTAAACTTTATAGACTGATAAAGATACATGTCTCAGTACAGTACAGTATTTGCATAATTTTTAGTAAGTGAATTTGTCTTTATGTGTAGGTAATTTCAAAGTGGTGTAGCTAGTGAATGGATTGTGCTCAGCTCCTATCCTAAACATTGCCTGTTCATGCTTAAGTACCCCCAGCCCACCCAGCTGTGAATGGGCACCTAACATTACAGTTCAAGTAGTGAAGGCTTTTGAATATGGTGCTGGCCCCTGTTCTTTATACAAAAATAAAAAATGCTCGGGTTATCCTTAACCAAGAACCAGATCAACGTTTGTTCCAGCAGAGACGGGCCGATCATAAAGAAGCAGTTCAGACGATACTTAACTTTAGGGATTATGTGAAGCAGCAGAAGATGGTGACCATTATTGCTGGAAAATCATTTGAGGTAATTATACAGTAGACTATGCACATTTATGTTATTGATTGATTGCTTACAGTATTATGTCAAGAGGTTAACCATCTGCTTAATGAAATTTCTGTACAGAATAAATTTTATTTCTTACATCAAGAGTAAAACAAATTGTATGCAGGAACAGCACTTTTCCTTTTCAGGTTTTATCCTTAGTTTTTCTCTTAAAAAAAAAGAGGAAAATAAAGTTTTCCGTATAATTTTTCTGTAATACTGTACTACATAATTCAGGAAAAATTAAGAAGAAGGAATTTATGGAAGATTTACTATCGCTCATAAGTAAAAGTACAGTGGGGTATGCTATAACGAATGGATTCTACTACGAATATTCCTATAACGAACGGTTTTACCTATGAAATTGAGAATGCTATAACGAACGAAACTCCTACAACGAACATTTTTTTTTTTTTTATTTATTTATTAATTTATTACAAGTATTAATGATATTCTTTATTTCAGGGGTTTAGGTGAATATTTATGCACTTTTTTACAATTTTTACAATATTATATTTTTCAGTGTTAAGTACTGTACTGTACTTCCATGCCATTACAGGTACTGGAGCAGAATCAGGTGATATTAAGAGAGGCTGGCTACATCCCTGGCATGGACTTCCCCACTGATGAAGAAGTACGAGATGGTACGTCTGGAATAATGAGCTTGTTTACTCTGGTTTTTATAACTGCAAGTTTATGAGACAGTTAAGCTAGGGATGTACTGTATACATCATTCCCACCACAAGTTAAATGAGGAACTACTATCATGAACAGACATACTGTATCATCTTGAACTAATGTTGAATATGATTGACTGTATAGTACTGTACTGTACGTCTGGCATAGTAACAATGTCTTAAGATGCCGTATTAACTTAAGGATTTATTGCTTCAAAATACTGTAGTTTAACAGAACTACAGTATCTACAGTAAGGGTAAAATACATACATATACAGTAGGTAATATACCCCTGTACTTTAAAGATTATTAAATAAGTGTTAAAGACAAGTTTACATACTACTGCAACTTAATTACTTGTGCTGAATAAAATTGTCCAGTATCAGCCAAATATAATATTAAAAGTGACATCCAGTAGTGAAGGGGTTAGAACAGTGGTTCCCAAACTATTTCACATGAGGCCCCTTTTGGGTTTTTTTAAAACAATTTAATAACCTTTCAATAAATTTTACTCCTTGTGCTCATATTTACAGTACGTATATTACTGCTGAAGATCAACTCACTCATAATTATTTTGTCTAAGTGTCTTGTGCACGTGGGGAAGATTGAGATAATTTATGTACTGTACCAAGAAAGAAAAAATTAAATGTACACAATTTTATTTAGAATTTCTTAATAAAGAAAAAAGAACATCAGTTTACTGTATATGTTTTTCAATCAACACTTGTAGAAAGCAATATACTGTACTGTACGATGTACAGGTATCCCTCGAGATACGGAAATTCGCTTATACGAATTTCCTAAATATTATTAATTTTAACAAGGGAAATATAGTACTGTACTGTACTTGTATACATATACAGTGGTATATATATATTTTTTGTCAATTTTTAAAGATATACATGTGTTTTGACAGCATTGTCTCAGACACTGGAAAACACTGCTTTCATGGGCGAGGTTTTGCTGCATCTACCAGATATAACACACGCCCTTCTGCGAGACAACAAACCTTGGCAGCTTCTTTTCACATGGGGTATTTTCTTCGCGACACAATCCAAGTTACTGGATAAAAACTCGGACAAATTTATGTATTTGGTATGTAAACATTTTTTTGGGTGTGTTAAATTAGGGAGATGTGTTAAGATATAAATCTTGAAATTGTGCAAATTGATTAAGGTGTTTGCAGACAATAAGGTAATGGTAGGATACAATGAAGAAAAGAGCAGTCATGGTAGTTAGACAGAACATAAAAAGATGGCACATAACATAGAAACAGGATAACATAGACAAAAGGACACTATTCGACTACTGTACCTTAAAATGATAGATATCCTCACCTTAATGTAAAAATGAGGGCAGTCATAGTCATATTTAGTATAGTAAGTATGGTAGCTGTGTGGATATTAAGACTCGCCTCATCCAGTGATCACCAGTTAAGAGTCCTATCGTCAGCCATTGAGTGGGGCGTCTTCAATCCAACTCCACTGCAGAACAGGACCCAACTTAACATCTGGGGAAGTGAAAAGCAGCAGAGTACAGTGTCTACCAAGATATTTCCTGATCTATCAAAGGTTCAGTCTTCAGTGTAGTTATCTTATTGGCCCACTTTGTACATGTATGCTATTCTTGTAATGTTTAATATTCAACAGATTATAAATGCAACACCATAATCAGGGTAAAACAGTAACATGCAGTACATTCTTGAAATCACACTCAAACAAGATTTTGAATTCACATTACTATATAAATTAAATCTGTGAAAAATGGTCTGAAATGTTGTTGTTAATGATGACAGCTGTATTCTAAGATAGCTAAGGGGAGACAGTACCATTACTATATTTATCCTGAAAAGAACCTTGGCATTTCAGAATTAAATTCTGTACTGTAATGTCTTTTGCCAACTTAATTGTGTTTGTGTTAAAGCTTCCTCTACCACCAGCTTTATAGTGTAATACATTTCTTAAATAACATCATTCTACTCTACATGTATGTTTGAGAGGTAATTATGTAAGATAAATGTAATGTATTGACCATCCTACAGGTCTCACAAGAACTGGGGATAGCAGAAAAAGATCCCGCTTACACCAACCCGTACTCACGTTCTAGCCAGCAGGGAAAAGGAGGTTCCCCCCCTGGGACTAATCAAGCCTCCAGCAACAAAGGGAAAAAGGTGAAGAAGTTTAAAAAGGGTCCACAACTTTCCAGACAATTTGGTGATTTATGATAGTTTGTGTAAGTGTTTATCTACAACTGAGCTGAATGTGTTGGTACCCACCTCAGAATGTATTGTAATATTACTGGTGAAATTTATTTAAATTTTTGATTAATGCACTGATTAAAATAAATAGATTTATATTACAGTATACTGTACAAAGTTATCAAATAAAAAGATTATATTTGTAACATTAAAATTTCATTTGTTTCTCCAGAGCCTGTCTTTTTTTAATAACCATGGAATGTTATACTGTAGTACAGGTACTGTACTGTACAAAATTAGTGATGAATGCACAATGTACAGGAGGCATAAAATTCATAGTACTGTACTGTATAGGTAATGAAAGTCCTTTTAACTTAAGAAAATATGAGGCATTACTGTACATTATCTACCATAGTACAGTAGGGCAATGGTCTGTGTGTTATACCAAGTTGATATTTGTGGAAATACTTACCGTACTATAATGCAAAACCTCATATAGCACTGTATTATGCAAGGAAAAAGGTACATGTACATTATTACAAATTGGTGAAATACAAATGATAACTTGAGTAATAGTAATGGTGAAAATACAAAACATATTGTAACATTTCAAGTATGTTAAGCAATATATATATATATATATATATATATATATTATATATATATATACAGTGGGGTATGCTACAACGAACGGATCCTACTACGAATATTCCTATAACGAACGGTTTTACCTATAAAATTGAGATTGCTATAACGAACGAAACTCCTACAACGAACATTATTTAGAAAAAAAAAAAAAAAATTCTTTTCTTTTACTAATTTATTGTTTTTTTATTACAAGTATTAATGATGTTCTTTATTTCAGGGGTTTAGATGCTTATTTATGCACTTTTTTACAATTTTTAAAATTTTATATTATATTTTTCAGTGTCAAGTGGTTGTATTTGGGGGCCTGGAACGAATTAATCCTATAACGAATAAGGTTCTAGAACCAATTAGATTCGTTATAGCATACCCCACTGTATATATATATACAGTATATATATATATTTTTTTTGGTCTGCATCAAGCTGGATAAAAAAATATTAACAATGAGGTTTGCTGTGGATGACAGACAGACAGGCACATGGATACTGTACTTACACACACACACACGTATACCAGTGTGATCCTTGCAGGGAAACAATTTAAGGCAAGTTTGACTATAATTTTCTCCCAAATATATACAATAGTCCATAACTATTCTTTAATGGAATGGCATATATGTCTCGAGGCTTGGACAGTAGCCTTTTGAGTCACCCATAAGTACTCACAGATTCCTTAGTGAATAAGGATTCTTTTTTACTTTCTTCTCCTAACCACAAAATTCAGTGGTTAAGCTTACTGTGGAAATCTAGGAATGAGTCGAAGGTTTGCCTCCTAAGAATATCATTAAATTTGTGGAACTTTCTTCCTTAGATCTTAAGGGCATGTTTTTCACTGGTGTTACAAAGATAACGGTTAGATTAGCCCTAGTGGTTCCTGCAATTAGTGTTGCTACATATAATACTAGGTATCTAGAAACCAAATTCTGGAATAAGGTTTGATTCACCTTAAATAGAAAATAAAGAATACATGCCCTGTGGTTCCTTTGACACCTTTTTACCATTATGTGTCAGAAGGGAGGCAAGAGTCCCACCTGCCTGTATAGCAATTATTGTTAAGGACGAGTGGCTATTAATCCTTGAACACATCCACTAATAGGAACCGTTAGTTTCTCTTCTTCCTTAGACAAAGAATCTCTCAATAGGGAGAAGAATTTTGTTCTCCGTTTGACAACACTTCATAGTTGACTGTACTGTATAAAAATATAAGGCTCTTCAAGGTCTTTTCCCGAATGTGAAATTTTCAGGGTTGTGTTCCGACTAGCATCAAAACTTTCCAGTTCTATTCTGTAATACATTGTACAGTCACTTACAAAGGTTGGCTCCTGTGGTGAAACGGTGTCTCCGAACTTACTTACACTGACTGTCATCTGCTATTAGTCATGTAGATTTAGGTCTATTACCCCTATCCCCCTATTTGTTTTAGGGATTGGAGTTTTTCCTTGATTTGCACTTAGTTTTGAAGCACTTTTGTATTTCTCAGGTGTTCTGCATGTTCTCAAGACATAAGAGGATGGTCTTCCATTTATAGGTTGACTCTGACCGTTGGATTCATGTCTCTGTAGTCTTGAGATATTTTTAGCACAATCAACTTCCACTTTTCTAGTTGGCTGCAGTTACAAGTCACCTGGCTGAGGCCATCTTTTCATATATGAGGGATTGACCCTCAAATCCCTTTTCTGGTCAAGTCCATAGCCAGGCAGCCCAGATTACCTTTAGTTGGCAAGTATTCAGAGAGCAGCAGCCCTTTAGTTGTAGGACAAAGAGCGTACAAGCTAGGTAATCACTCTTCTCTTCAGTGTTCTACATCTAGAGGACACCAGAGGACACCTTTGCTTTATATATTTTAACGGTGACAATTGCAACTGGAGGGGATGAATGGTTACAAAATCAATCCCCAGCTAACAGTGATTAGGTCTACAGGACTTTGGTACAGTATACAGAGTTATGAGAGCCACCTGACTTCAGACTTGACCAGAAAAAGGATTCAGACTCAACAATATGTTTTATACAGTATGTAAACAGCCGGGGCATAAAACAAGGTAAGTGTAATAATACAATAACACAAAATATAATTTTATCAATGAATATTATAAAATGAACCAAGAAGATTTAATATAAAATTGTTGTCATAAATCATATATATGTACTCATGATATTAAAGAGTTGCTTAGCATATACTCCTTGAGGCTGTGAGTTGGCAGCCATAATGTCTAGAAAAAATTTTACAGCAAACATCCTATACTAAATATAATCAATGGGTGTATAAAAATGAAATATATTATACATCTATAGATTAATGGAATTCTTCTGTGACATTCTAAAATGTTTTATGATCTACAAACACCAATACCATAAAAAATTTAAAACATTTTCATCTGTAAATCTGTTTATAGGAGGTTTTTGGTACTGTATACTTTGAAACATCAAACACTGATAAGGCTATATAATGTATATCTGAGACCCAAAGATAAATTCCAGTATTTATGATAGTATTAAGGTGAGGGGACACTGTTGTGGGGGAAAAGAGGAAACAATGTGGGCGGCAAGGAAAAAAAAGAGAGAACTGTTGGCTGTGGGGAGGAAATAATCAGTAAGTTGGGGGTAAATGGGGAAAAACTGAGTTGAGGAAAAAAGGGAAAATTCAGTAGATTGAGGGTGGAAAATAAATAAAATTCACTGGGTTAAGGGGAGGAATCATGAAATTTGGAAATAGTGCAAGAGATCAGTGGGTTCTCTTTTTGTGTGTGTGGGGGAGAGAGAGAGCACATTTATTACATTAAGTGGGTAACAGCAGTGGGGGGATGGCGTAGTAATCCAACTATAGTAGCTAATGCATTACGTGGGACGGAAGCAATAATACTGTACACTCTCCATAAAAATGTGAAAGTACAAACATTGATTTAAAACCTATGATTCATACCTGTACAATCATAAAAACATATTTTCTCATATCTGGAAGTTATAATGCATCTAAGTACTGTATGCAAATTCTTACTATACTGGTCACCTGAAGATTAGATACCTCAGTATTTTATCGGAAGATTAACCACCCTAATACCGCCACGAGGGTTAGGTTAGGTTAGCGTTTGGGTGATTAACCTTTATGTGAAATAAGTTGGGGCATGTAATCTTCAGGTGATCCTTAAACTAAGTTTTTTTTTTTACAATTACTTTTGTTTTTCATCACCATTTTTGTATGATTCTAGGTCTTTGCTTACCATTAATGAATTCACAGCATAGTTTTCTAGTTACAGCACAGCTGAATGAATGGAAAATGTAAGCAGTACTGGTTTTCTTGTCAATATTACCAAAACGTGAATTATGCGTTCATTTTCCTGGGCACAGTGGAGTATTGTCGGCAAACTTTCAGTACAGTACTGTACTTTGTATTGCAATACAGTACAGTATACCAAATCCTAAGCATCATCTCATTTGAGGACCTGGACGTCATAATACAGTAATTAAAAAATCAGTCGTGGGGAGAACTAGTTATGGGTTAAATCATCTGAAACCATCCAAGTAGCTTCTGCATAAACTGATGGCAAAACTAATACAGAATATGAAAAACTACATTTGGTTGGCTTAGTAACCAAGAACTAATGTATACCTGTACAAGTATTAATAATTTAATGTGACTTGTAAACAACGTGCTAATTATCGTGTACTTAAAACCTGATGAATCCAATCACAGTCTTCCTGTTAACCCTCTCGTGGTCTTTCAATGCAAATTGCATCTCAAAGAGCTCCCGTACTGATACAATCCCTCCCACTCAGCTGTATCGCACACTGAGAGCATCCTTCCCGTAAGCAGCAATGCAGGAACAATGAACCGGCCATATCAACCACCAAGTTCCTCCCACTAGCCTCGTGGGCTGGCAGATGCATCTCTAAGGGTGCAATTTGGGTCTGGATTGCTCTTACCAATGTTTAATAAAATGGAAAGACCATTCCTGTTAGCAACGCAACCTGTGTAGAATGACTGCGAGGGGGTGACATTGTAAACGACGTTATTTGCGTCAAAAGACAGTGAGGGTTAAGATTTCCAAGCATAGCCAAGATTACCAGAGGGTTAAATGGTCACTAATTTTGCTTCTTCCATATATAATTTCCTTATTTTTTTGTGGATTAGTTATCTCTAATAAACATTTAAAATAAAAATATGGTTTCCTAAATGCTGAAGAATAAGCTGGGTTATTTAAATTAACTCTCAATGGAAAAATAGTAGGTAGCCTCACAAAAGAAGATATATATAATATATGTGAGGTCATTGGCATTACTGCAAAACAAAAAATTGAATAACAAGTATATCCCAAAATTAACAAATTCAAACTTAAACCAATTACTTGACAAATTCTTTTCAGAGGGAAGAACAGCCAAGGTAAAGAAGAGGTCAGGATATTGTTGTACTACAAGGTGAAGGTTGGTTGATTTGAACTCCTGGAAAGAAAGGTTAAAATCAAAATAAATTTTGAGCTAATATAGTTATCAGTATCAAATGATGCTGACATACACTGCTGTACCTGTTGACACCAAATATTGAAATACTGTATATTGATCCATACCTCAAAGTTTTGTAGAAATATTAACTACAGTACCGTTCAATGACCAGGACTGTCAAAATACCAGTAATAAATAAAGTAAAGACTTCCGCTGTCATATCACCTATTCATCTTATATCATAATAATGCATCAGTGAAGCAAACTAAATTACAAGATCAGATATGAAGCAGAAAAATTGTACCAGAGAAAAAGGTTTTTTCCATAGTATAAAGAGCAAAGTCCAATGTGGTTAATTTGATAACAGTCCACACAAAAGTCCACCAATCAGAGACAAGTTCATTCTAGACATTTTGCAGGTATATCAACAGATCCTGACAGTACAGTAGTTATATTAGGCTTATACTCTGCTGGGAGGACTTCTGTGATTTCCTATGATAACAAACTGTTCTAACTAAAGGTGGTTATGGGGAAGCCAGACATGACTAGATACAGTAGCCATTACCAAGAGAGTAAGACTTGCAGATAAGAGACCAAATCTAGCTGACAGGTAAGTTTTTATCTATTACCAGTACCTTCATTCTGACAGAAGAGAAATACAACTGAGAGAAAGATGTACTGTACTACAAGAAGCATCAATATTATGCACTACATAAAATCTTAAGTTTTCAAATGAATATTGCACCTGCAGTTTTTGTCTTATAAATTAAAATTTCAACAATGCCAACAAATTATACAAAATTTAGATAAACACTGTTATATAGCAGAGTAGAAAAAATAAATTAATTACAACTACTAAAACAAACATTTTCACCGATAATTTCCATTGCATACAAAAAATAATATTCAACTTTCTCAGCTAAATAACATATTCACCTACTTAGGTCAAAGCCTAGACAAACTTAATATTCCCACTTCATCACATAAGACACTATGAAACATGGATCGTAAAGCTTTATATTTACTCGGACAGAACTTCCAAGTACCACTGGTAATTAATCTGACTTGTCAAGAGAATGAAGTATGTCCTCCACCAGACAGCTCATGCTATATCACGTGTTATACAACTTGGTCTAGTAGCTCCAAAGAGACCTCAAACAATGGTGAGTGGACCAATTGATCAAACTGATATCTCTCCGTTATATGTTTGGGGAGCTCACAGGACGACTTAATATGAATGGACAGGCCTGTGTAAACTGAACAGTGTCTTCGATTTGGGTATTTTACCCCAATATTCTCACATTACAGATGGTATGGCAACTCCTCAAGGCAGCTGGTCAACCATCTTGTTCAGGATCTATCAATCAATTCAAGTAATTAGAGTTGATATGTAATCCAGTTCTTGGTTCATGAAACTTACTCATATCCTTCAAAGTACTGTACAGTACCGTTAACTACAAATGAAGGAAATGCTGTGGGGTCACTTCTTGTCATATAACATTTGTTTAAAGAATGGTGAATTACTCTTAATGTATCACTAAGATGGATGGTCTGACATAACAATATGTCACACACCAAGTGGGATTAATTCTTGTTTTCTCAAGCAAAGAGGAGTACTTAATGACACAGTACTGTACTTCATTTTCCAGTTAGACATATTAAGCCTTGCATAGCCACTCCTTCAGGTGGATAATTATAGTGTATAATTATCCTATACACAGTGGATGTTGTTCATTGGCTGGCTCTGACCTCAGGGATTGTAAGATTTATACCAAGATGTTGGATAACAATCTTCTTCACAAAGAAGCTTCTACAGCATCAGTGGCTTTTCTGGATGTACTGTAAGTTGGCTCCAGATCCCAAATCTAAGCAGGTGATTGGTCTACTTTTGGAGGGTGTAAAGATCCCCTTTTCCACCTCACAACCTAGATTTTAAGGTGGCAAGGTCTTACAGATGGAATCAACCCCAGAAAGGGGAGAGAATCTGCCTCAGATTACTGTATGACCCAGTTTTGTCATTTCTCAGCCAAGGCTGGAAAATAAATGTGTATGGAAGGTAGAAACTGACAGTGCTGAGGTCATAACATTTACCCAGATCCTTCCTGTTGGATTCACTGTACAAAAACTGGAACACAGGATTAACTATGGAGGGCTGAGGGGAAGCTTGGCATTTTGTCACATGCTTTCTTGACTGGCGAGTCATTGTCACTCCCTTAGGGGGTTCCACTGTCTAAGCCAGACTCCTCAGAGTTTATTATGTTAATGATGATACAGCACAACATGCAAGATGGATATAAGGACATGGCATCCATATCTTGTGTCACATTTTGATTATCTTATGTGAATTTTGCAATAAATATGATGCCTCTTTTGATTTTTGAGGATACGTCTCTCGGAGTCTTGCAGTATTTTCAAGAGAACACTATGTTAGCAGCTTATAAAGTTATTCTTGGTATTCTTTGTAAGAGGCTCTTGCCAGTGACCTCTAGTTGTAAGTTCTTAAGGTCTTGTCAACATTCTTCTTATAATAAAGATGTGCCACCTCTGAGCTGTTTAACAATGGGGAGTTTGTAAGGTCAGTACTGTATACTAGTAAGCCTGTCCTTCTTCAGTAGTCATGTGAACTCCCCTTGTGGGGTGCATGTCACATCAGTTGGTGGAGTGGTCTTGTGGTACCTATAGTACTTCCCTTCTGGTTAGCTATAGTTATGTGGACCTTCAGGTAGAGGGCATCACGTTATAAGCAGACGACTGACCATGGAATATCCAATTTTATATTTAAACTCACAGCCAGATGACTCAGATGCCTTTCCTCCCTCTCAAGGAGTAGTCAGTTGGAATTGAATTTGGAGACTGTATCTGGTCTTGATATGGCAGATAACCAAAATTTGCCACACAAGTTATGTACACATCAGTGGATTCTTGCTTTCAAATAGCAATTCTTGCCTCCTATCTTCCTTTCAAGGATGATAATTATAATGAATAAGTATTAGGGCAACAAAGCTGTTTGATAAGTCAATTCAAGCATCAATGTTTGGAGTCTCAGGGCATAGACCCAAAAACACGGAAGTGTATGTGACATTACAGAGCCATTTGGCTGCCAGCTCAACTACAAAACAGGATTTCCATGGTAAGTTCTCCATTTACATCTACTATACTGTTTTTTATCAAAAGAACAAAAATTATTTTGACAACAAGGTGGTACCTTAGTCATACGGCTGAAAGTGAAAAATTGGCTTATTTTAGACCATCCCAACAACTACAACATGTAACTTGAAAAGTGAATGATTCAACTTGGATTCCCGGTCATGTGTCTCTCACTAAAAACAATCGCACTTTAATTGTAGCCTTGAGCATTGACAGATCCTTCAAATCCTAATGAAAATATACAACTTATTTCAACAAAAAATAGCAAAACTTTAACATTTATCCTATCGATCAAGCGGTTTTCCCAAACCTAAAGGTCTAGCTTTACGTCCAAGTTTGAGAAATGCCATACCGTGGGTTCGTAAGTGACTGTACAGCTCCACGGGGTTTGTGAATTCTTCTTTGCAGACAACACAATGATTGTCAAACTTATCCTCATCGCCTTCCTCCATTTTATTAGCCGTTATTTCTTTGTCTGCTCTTCTTTTACTTGCATCCTTCACCGTCCTCTTTCGTGGTATAACCTTTTCTATTTTCTTCCTATTTATTACTTTTTCCACTTTTTTCTTTGTTATGGCCCTTGCTACTTTCTTCTTAATCATCCCCTCTACTGCTTTCTTTTTATTTCTTCCTTCTACTCTCTTTTTCAAGGTTTCCCTTTCCAGTTTTTTCTTAACAGACACTCTTGCTGTCTTCCTCTTGGCAACAACAACATCATTCTCTTTTTTCACACTACTTACAGGCTCTTTCTCCTCCTTAATTTTTTGTACTTTTTCCTCTTTTAAATCTTTTTGTACTTTTACCTCTTTAATGCTCAGTTCACTTTCTTCTTTTATATCAATTTCTTCTTTCACTACCACCTTTTTTCCTTTTACATCAACAACATTTTTGTCATTATCTTCATTTTCATCAGCACTAGACACCTGAAGTTTGACCTTGTGGGCAAAAAACATATGTCGTGCAAGGGAAGGTTCGACCACAAATGAAGCACCACATTCACGACACACAAATCCATCTGGTTCAGCCTCTTCGCTAAGTTGTTTATGCTTGACGATGTGATTATCAAGTTTTTCTTTTGAATTGGTGCCAAATGTACAGATATTACATCTAAAGGCTTTCTTCTTCTTCTTCCTCTTCTTTTCCTTTTTCACTTCTGCCCCGGGTTCAATTTTCACTTCATCTGTCCTCGATACTCTCTTTCTCCTCTTTGATCTGGATTGTTCATCTAAAATAGAATCTGGCAGCCTCTTAATCAACACTTTAGTTTTATCGTTTAACTTTGAGTCTGTTCTTCTGGTCCAAACCTTCTTCGAACCTGATGAAGTGATGGTCTTGCTGGGTGAACTCTTGACCGGTGATCCTTGTGATGACTTGTTGCTCGACGGTTTAACTGAGGATTCGGTAACAGAGGATGCCTTGCCTGGTGAGCCCTTTGCTTTGTCCTTCTGAATTTTCAAAAGAGGAGTATCTGCATCTGTTTTACTCGTTGAAGAGCCTCCTGGATTCTCTTTGCTCCCGAGAGGTTTTGTAGGTATGAATTGCGATGTCGGCATAGTTCCCTGGCCACGAGTCCTGATCATAACCTTCTCATCAACCTGTTCTCGATCAAGTCCATGAACCGTGCGAAAATGATTCATGAGCGTCTCTTTCTTTACGTGATCATACGCTCTACATATCCAACAGATGTACCGTCGCTTTGCATATTGGCATATCTTGTGAACTATGTCTGTGTGACGCTGAAGTTGGTAGGTGAAATTAAAGTGCATGTCACACTCGGCACAGTGTAAATTTCCAAACCCATGTTCTTCCTTGAGATGTGTAAGTGCTGAACTTGCATCCTCCATTACAAAACTACACATAGGACAGGGGTTTGGATATGATAAAGCAGCAGCATGTTCTTCCAGATGGTGCAGGAGGGCCATACTGGATGGTAGAGTTCGCCCATCACATAGGCTACACACCAATAAGCCTTCTTCCAAATGACAAACTAAATGGCGACCAAACATCTCTGGTGTGAGAGCTTTTGTACACACTTGACACTGTCTGCACCCAGCTGATGGTGTGGGCGTGGCTGTTCCTAGTGTACAGCGGCCTAAATGTACACTTAAACCTCTTTCACCGTGGAAGCGACGGCCACAACGATCACACTCAAACTCTGACGTGTCAAAAGGTACGTGTAATGGATCATGTTCTTCATTAAGATGTGCTAAAGCTGTCGGTACATCTGGTAATGAAGTGCAACAGAAAGCACAGGTTGCTGGATAGGAAAACTGCTCATGTACATGTAGCTCAAAGTGCTGCTCTAAATCAATTGCATTGCTGAACTGGGTACCATTGCAATATATACACAGCACCGCACCATCTTGTATGTGGCCAAGAGAATGACGTGCAAAGTCCTCGCTAACCGCAACCATACCACAAATCTCACACTGTCGCTCTGCTGCCTCACCCTCACACGTTCGCTTGTGCCGTCTAAAATCTTTGTTGTCTACATACTTATAACCACAACGATAACAGACCTTTGGTCGTAGTTTATCCAACTGATCCATATCTTTCTTGGCTGGACTCTCCTTTCCTAAAGATTCATTTGGTTCCACTTCTTTTGGAGAAGTCTTATTTACAACTTTGTTCTTAATTTTTTTTTCAACCTTTCCAGTTTTATTACTTTCTTGGGGAGTTACATCAGGAAAAAGAGTTTTATCAATGACACTACTGACTGTTGGAACATCTCGTATTCGTGCCTCGTGCAACTCCTCAGCACTCAAAGCTACAGGAAGTGTCACAAAGGCATTCCTCGGCTCCTGGCCATTAAAATACTGATGCTGATAGCCCAAGACCTCATGATGTAAGGTACAGGTTTTTGTACGGTAGTGGTTGTCTCGCCGGTGCTCACGGTCGTGGTGTGCTCTTAACTCATCTTTAGAGCGGAAAGCATTAGTACAAAATTTTGATTTATATACATAATGAACTCTTGTTATTATGGTAGGGTGAGCATCTGCCAGGTGAGCTCTGATCTTGGAATTTGTATCACGTTCTCCCTGTGCATGTAACTGAACAGCAAGAGAACACAGAGGACAAGTTAAAAGACATCGGAATGTTGCTAAAACTTGCTGCCCAGGTGATGTGCATTTATGAAACACCAAACTCTCAAATGTGTTACGACAAACAACACACTCGTAGGACTTGGCACAATGTTCGGCAATCCAATGCGTTAGGAAATCATCTTGCGACTTAAAGAAGCACACCTGACATTCTGTACACACAATGCCCGAGCGACGAAACTGGTGCCCGCAAGTGTTAAGATGATGCACAAATTCTCTCGGTCCATCACATCTACTGCCACACTCTGGGCACACGGACATATTGGAAGTATTGGCCGGTGGGTGAGTGAGGATGTGGGCTTTAGCTGCACACACACTAGGCAACACCAGCTGACATTTCTTGCACTCCACACGTTGGTCTGAGTACGGCTGATCTGTCCGCATGTGTGCCATCAGTTCACGTACACTGTGGAACATTCTCTCACACAAGTAACACCTTACTGTTCGTTTTCTTGCAGAGAGCCTGGAACAAAGGAGAAAATAAATTCCCATAAATATGACACTAAAAGAAACTTAAATTTGCAATAAATCACAATTATATGACAGGACATAAATTGCCTTCAAGATATGATTCTAATGATCAAAAACTGCAAACTATAAAATCAACATCAAAAAGCCTTACCTCTTCATGCCAGACGGTATCTTATGTGAATTCAATCTACTTCTTATATCCTCATCCCCAAATTCTGTGCACTCCTCACTTTCATCCTCCCCATAATGGTCATCCAGAGAGCCACTGAGGTATTCTTCACTGAGTTTGGATGCTGTTCTTCCAATGGGTTTCAATGCAGGTAACTTATTGACTGTTCCACGACCTTTTAAGTTCCTCTTGAGTTTCTTATTTGCCAACTGAAATTTTGATCGCTCTTCAATTATTGTATACTTAAAAAATGGACATTATTGATCCTCAAGTCATTTTATAATAGTAACTCATATAGCCACTAAATCCTGGATGCCTGAGACACCCTAAACTGAAGCTGTTGGGTTAATCTGACAACCATAACAACTCTCCAATGACAGCCCACACAAGGTAGGGAGCTCTGCAGAGCTAGTCCAGATATAAAAGAGTTTAGATGCACTCTGTAATGTTATAATAGTATTTCTTAGTCAACTCTATACAGGTATCCCTCATTTAATATACGTACCTTCAGTTAATGTAGTTTCGATATAATCAAGTTGATAAATTGAGGAAACTTTCTTGTAAAATAATCCATGATGCTCCAGCACCCCAGGAGGTCATTAAAGATGTTCTTTTGGTGGTGTCACCACCGAGCCTCGATATACTGTCTTGTTATTTATCTCTAATATGTCTTACTATTGTCTTTATGTATATTCAATGCTATACATTTATTTATGATTGAAATTTAAGGCCCATTTATTGGCCTGGAACATATCAAAATGTATAACACTAAATATATACATTTTGGGGGGACTGCATCTACTGTACTACATTAATGAAATTACTTGTAGCTAGATTGATCATTTACCTTCAACTAACCCCCGAGCCAACATCTCAAACCTACCCTGAGGGATTTTGGTACAGGCACCAGGATAGGTTGTAGGAGTCGGGTCAGCTGCAGCGGGAGAGAACGCACTTCCACAGTCTCCTCATCAACTTCTTCTCCTTGCATCAGGTGGTTACGTAGATGATCTATCAAAGAGGTAAACATTAACCAGATGATCGACGAAAGTAGTGAATTATATTACTTATCATATATGATCTATTAGAAAGATAAATGATATGGAATCAATTTCAAAAGGTGGACTAATATAAAATCCCATTTTATGCCTGAGCCTGAAATCCAACAGGTAGTTCTAGGATCAGTGGCTAGGCATCTAACTTTACACTGGAGTCTCTAGCCAATGAAATGATTTAGGACTTCATAAGGTCAAACAATTATAGTTTATCTCCCCTTGAGAGCCATCTACCTCAAGCAGGGAGATGTTGAATACCAAGGTCACCAGATATATCAAGAACACACAGTGTCACATGACATACACACACCTTACCTAACAACTGCCAGGCTCCAACATGATTCATTTATTTACACCATTCTACAGTCTTTATCATATACATCCTTCACATCTGCTACTTCCAGCCACAGTATCTTCACAGATAACCCCACATCCTTCTTCACAACATATAGTACAGCATTTAGAAACAGAAGAGTTCTGTACCTTTTAGGGCACACCGGTTATAGAAGGTCAGCTTGGCATCACATGGTCCACATTCCAGGCTAATCCACACACTACGACGTTCTCGGTGCTGCACCAGTGAGCTTTCTATGAAGAACCTGACGGAAAAATAAAAACCTGCTTACCAATTTAATTAGATACAAACCAATGTAATGTACTGTAACGCTCTTTCTACAGGCATAAACCATTACCACGACATGTTAAGTATTAAAATCATATAATCATGAGAAACTGTACATGTATTGTAATTAAGTATCTTTTCACTTTTGGAAACAATGCAGTATTGCAGGGGAAACATGCTGTAAGTATGAGTGAAGTATTTTCTCTGAGCATGTTACAGTACTACTGTACTTTCTCCAAAATGTTTTTTTTATTATTAAATCTTATTCTTGTAAAGAACTGGTTGCTTTAGCCATCAATAAAAGCACCAATCTCAATCACTAATAAAATACCTTGTAATGTACACAAAATTAACTTAGACACACAGCAGCTTAATACAATGACTATCTATCAGCTGCCATGTACATTATTAGATGGCCAACAAATATCTCAAACACCATAACAGTGACTAAATATAATAGTTACTGCCCTCAAGTACATTACTCACGTGTCTCCACAGGAGAGGCAGCGATAGCCTTCAGCGGGTATTGTGAGACGGAGCCAGGAGGGAGGAGCCACATTAGGTGTAAAGGGAGGTAAGTGCACACCATCAAGCTGCCACTGAGTAAGATCACTTCCTTCTGATGGCACGATGTTATTAGCAGGAGGGTATTCAATTACTTCACCCTCACCCCCACCATTAACCTACAAGTAAAAATTATGAAAACATTACAACATTAATAAGTGAAAATGATGAAAAAATAAAGAAACTTTACAACAATTACAAGTACAAAATCAATGTCAATAGCACCCACTTTGTTGAATCAGAGCTGCACTGGGACCTTTGTTATTCCTGCCATAAATTGGAAATACAGACAAGAAACATATACTTTACAACTTATAAATATCCTTCTCCTCTGATAACATCCACATGAGCCAAGCAACAAACACCACACATGGAGCTGAATCTATATAAACCAATCTGACAATATTCATTGTTGGGCAACAGAAAATAACTAGATTGATGACCACATCTTGAAAAGAAAAGAAAAAAAAACTTAGTTTGGTTTCAGATAAGGAATGAGATACCCTGTATTTACCAGTACCCTACAGCCACCTATATTTCATTCAAAAGATAAATCACCAGAACTTGGACAATTTTCCTGAGTAAGACCCCTGATGAACCTCCAAACCCTATATTCTAATGCCTATGGACAGGCAGTGCACAACAATTTCATCAGATTGACTGCACAGTCTTGTCTGTAAGCTAGTATACTACATACTGTATGTAGCAACAGTACATCCTAATTATCTATAAGTCTGTGGTTCCTAATACAGTACTGGATACTGTACAAATTTGTTCATATGTTGGGGTTGTAGTCTTTATATAAAAGAATAATTTATGACAGCAGTCCCAAAACAACCAGACCCAAGTTTGCTAACTTAGAAATCTTTAGGTTTTTTAAGGGTGATTTATAATATCACACACTTCAGTCACTTTCAAATTAACATCATACATCCACAGATCATTTATCTTGTATTAAGGCTGCCCCTTATACAGTTTTCTGACAAAAATATACTGAGAGCCACACCCATGCTTGTAGCCACTTCCTACATAATTAGCTACAATGGTCACAAAAATAATATGAGAACTGTTTAAAAATTGTGACTCACAAAACTCTTGAGGTACGCCATCAGTTCAATGTTTTCTTTTTCCGACTGATCGAGTATCTCGCTGCCCTTCTTACACCAGCCAATATCGTCACTCTCAGGGGCAGCTCTGTCATAGCCCTCGTACTCGATGCCACTCTCACTGCCTTCCGACATCACAACTTCAGCTTGAATGGGCATGGGAAACATATCATCAATTTCTGATTCCATTTTTTCCTCTTCTGGTATTGTATCATCTAAGCTGTTCTGATTCAGACAATCAATGTCCTCATCCCTATAGTCTTTTGTGTACTCTCCCTGCTGGAGGGATTTTTCCGACAGACCTCTCAGCTGGTTTGCTTGTATAGTAGACAGTTGTTGAGCAAATGCAACAGCAACCTGCTGCACTAAGTCTACCTCACTCATCTTTTCTCTGCTCGATTTTGAAAAACTGGCTTTTCTCCGAGCCTTTGGCATACTCTTTGTGACAGTCACATTCTGTTCACTAACCTGTACACTGTTCTTTTTCGCATTCTGTTCATTAACCTGTACACTGTTCTTTTTCACATTCTGTTCATTAACCTGTAAACTGTTCTTTTTCACATTCTGTTCATTAACCTGTACACTGTTCTTTTTCACATTCTGTTCATTAACCTGTACACTGTTCTTTTTTACATTCTGTTCATTAACCTGTACACTGTTCTTTTTTACATTCTGTTCATTAACCTGTACACTGTTCTTTTTCACATTCTGTTCATTAACCTGTACACTGTTCTTTTTCACATTCTGTTCATTAACCTGTACACTGTTCTTTTTTACATTCTGTTCATTAACCTGTACACTGTTCTTTTTTGCTTTCTGTTCATTACCCTGTACATTGCCCTTTTTCACATTCTGTGCATTAACCAATACACTGTTCTTTCTCACATTCTGTTCAATAACCTGCACAGTGTTCTTTTTTACATTCTGTTCACTAACCTGTATGCTGTTCTTTTTCCCATTCTCGTTCTTTGTACTCAAATTGTTTTCCTTAATGTTGGTGTTATTTTCTTTATTAATTTTCCCCTTATCATTTATCTTTCTTATTGCCGCATTCTTTCCAACCCCACTTGCAACTTTCCGCACACTTATGCAATTCCTCTTGTCACTGGGCACCTTTTTCTCAACCTTAGTACAGGCACTAACTTCAAAGTCTTTAGATGTTTGTTCTATGACTTTTGTACACTTATCACCATCTTCCACCTTCTCTAAATTGTCTGTATTTATGTTTGATAATGGTGGCACTTCTCTAGGTTTAAGGTCAATGGATTTGTCTATGTCTTTACCTTCAAACTTTTCTTCCCTTTGACAATTTTTTATATCACTTATTTTTTCTTTCTCGGTAGATATTGAAGTTTTATTTGAAATGCCATCAATGTGGTCCAAAGGCTCCTTCACTCTTTGCTCATTGTTCTCAACATCTTTACGCTGTTGTTCGGGAATTTCCGGTAGTTTCTCCGACTCTTCAGTACTCTTAGAATCACTATCTGAGTCACTATCAGAATCAGAACCATCTGAATCGGAGTCAGAAGAGGAGGAATCACTGCCACTGCTCGAACTACTACTATCAGAATCTCCATCGGAATCATCAGAATCATTTTCAGAATCAGAACAGTCACTGTTAGCTTCATTAGGTACGTTTTTATCACCCACATCACCTGAAGCTTCAGTCTTAATTCCTTCACTGGTATTTTGTGATTCTACTTTTGAGTTATCCTCGCACGGTTTCATTACCTTGCCAACATTAATAGCACCTTTGGTTTGTTCGTACGTCTGACTAAGGCTCTTGTGTCTCTCGTAAGGATTCACAAAACCCCGGGAAATCTCACCACTTACTTGTACTTTTTTAACACCTTTTTTGTACACGTATCTACCGCCCGTACACACTGTTGCTGGGCCGGAATATTTTTCAAGGGGACCTTCTTTTTCAGTCAAACAAGTCAGTGAAGTGGTATCACACTGTCTGGTTGTACTGCTGTCACAAGCTGTCTTCACCGGTAATGTTACAGAGGCCGTACTTTTTTCCCTGTGAGGTTCTGGGAGTTTTTCTTCCTCATGAGAGAGATGTGAGTGAGTTTGGTAATTTTCATAACCACTATTAGATTCTTCATCATAAATACCTTGACTCTCAGTTTCTGGAACCTTTGTGATGGTTTCTTCTTTCCTGCCTTCAGTTGCTTGTACAAATGCTTTTAACTGATTTAGTCCATCGTCTGCATCTTGACGAGTAGTTGCTGGGACAAATACAGTCGACGGGTTCGATTCCTCTGACAAGTGTAACTCATTATCAGTTACACATGGTTCTGAGGTGCAAACTGTCACCTGCATGTCTGTTACTGCCTCAACATTAGTGTTTTCAATGTGCACGGCCAGAGGCTGCCTTACCACCCCTACACGGTTATCCTCCAGCTGCATCTCAGTAGGTTCTGATGCCACATTATACACACCCAACATCTCTTTCCCAGATACAAGCTTTTCTGAGTAGTCGTCTGGTTCTGGTTCCATGATGTAGTCATCTTCATAAGCTGCCAAAGTAAAAGTTAATAATTAATCAATATGCTAACAGAGACAACTCTAAAATAAATATACAATGCAGTTGTAAAATGTCTTACTAATAAGCTCATGATTTTTAGGTATCTGTACAGTAATGTTGTGACAAACTGATACTGTACAGTACTTGTAAATGGTAAAAGATAAATAATGATTAAATATTATTACTTTGCATACACAAAATGCAAATCTACAGTTAAATGTATTTTCACTATTTGTACCACACTTCTTTGTCCACCAACTAATTTTTTACAGCATGGATACAGCACTGTAAATACCTAGTGAGCTTTCAATACAAGAAGAACAATACTTTTCTGTATAAAATTATTGTACAATTATCCATCAATTTCTAAGTTCTTGATGCAACACACAAATGAGGTTAAAAAAGCACTAAATTAGAAAAAAATGCTGCAACAAAATGTCCACAACCCCACATGTAACAAAACCCTGATTTTCTTTAGTATTTTAATGTAACTTTTCTTTCCACAGAGGATGGGCCAGACTCCACCAACTAATCCAGCACTGTGTATCAAGGGTCACCCAAATGCAGGACTTTATTAAATACTATACAGGTAATATAGAAAGACACAGGTAACCACAACACCTTCACACCTACATTAATACTTCATCAGTCATTTGTGCAACTCATATGTTAAATTACTGTACTGTATCAGCAAAACATCTGACAAATGGACGAGCGACCTTTCAAATGACTCCGGCTATGGTAGTTCATCATTAAATACCAGTTGTTACCTGTGTGGTGGGTATAGTCAGTAGGGGAGGTGAGGGCCAGTAGAGCCTCAACAGCTGTCCTTGCCTCAATGTCACCCTCCTCATCCTCCCCGTCCTCCTCTTCCCCCGGCTGATGCTCCTCGTGAGACATCATCTTCTCACCCTGAAATTTCCAAACAATTTTCTGTCAGAATAAGGATAGTAGATAAATGAATCATAACATTGAGATATATGACAAGACTGGGGTATGAAAAAGCAGGTGAAATATGTACTATAACATTATATATGTCAAATGGTTACATATATTGTACAGCACTGTATTATAAAAAATTCTAGGCTCCATCTAAATTTATTTACAATGACTCAATTTTCTCCAAGGATTCCATAATTCATCACAATTCTATGTATCAATTCACTGGGTTTCTCTATTGTATGATTCACTAAAATCCACTCCTACTGCTTTCTCTTTAAAACAATTGCCTTACTCTTCCCAATAATACAGTATATTTATCTGCAATTTACTTTGATCACTTACTCTTGTCAATGATTTTAACCCTAATTTAGCAGTTCCCATTCACTCTCTGTATAAACAAACACCTGTGCCCACACCTCACCTTTCAGCTCCACGCTTGTTCTTTACTGTAGCCTTCCCTTCCCTTCATCAATACACAGTTTTTACTAATGTATCTTAAATATACATATAATATTCACTGCTCAAATTATTCCACCTACACTAGCCATTTCTAACAGGATTTCCCATTATGATCCTCACCCACCCTATGATATGAAGAGTAGAGGATGCTAAAACATATTTTATAGTGAGAAAATTTGGCCTAACACACATAGACATTAACTATAACCTGTGCACAAACACTGACAATCTACATTAATATCACTGCTTATTGAACCTGGTTATTAAACATGCTAATGTGACCTGGGGTGGCAAGATTAGGTTAGATTGAGTTAGGTTAGGAATGTTTGGTTAGGTCAAGTTAGGTAGGTTTGGTTTGAGTTGGTTTAGTTGAGGTTAGGTCAAATTAGATATGTTTGGTTAAATTAGGTTAAGTTAGGTATGTTAGGTTAGAATTTGGGTATTTAATCACCAAATCACATGAACTGGGGTGGCTAATGTTCACGAGATCCCACCCTAGCTGCTTAAACCTCTACCAAGGAAGTTTAGAGACAGACTTAAGATGTAATGGATGGAATCAACCCTTTGAATCAACTACAGTTAAACACAAAGGAATGTATTATAGTTACTGATATTCAACTAAATATTTGTCAACAGTTTATGGCACTTACTAACATGAACTAATAAAAACAGTAGGAATGTCACACAATGATCAGTGTGTAAAACGGTTTGAGTAAAAACTCCATGAAAAAGAGGGTGAGTTAGGTAAGGTATTTGGTGATGGATCGGCAGGTGGGTGGGGGTACAAGTGGGTGCAGGAGGACAAAAGATCAAAAGTGGGTGGATAAATATGGGTGGAAGGGGTTCATCCATTTGACTTAACAAGTAGGTGTGAGTAGACAAAGTGATGTGGTTAGAAGTGCAGATGAGAGAACAGGTGGGGTAGTGGAAGTGTGTGTGGGTGGGTAATTGGGTATAAGTTTAGATTTTCAAGGGAGTGAGCCACATGGATTTTCACAGCTGGGCGAGTGGATGGGTGTAAGGTGTGAGTGGTGGGTACTGGTGGAATGGATACCGGTACATAATAGGAGTGGATTTTAAAGTCTAATATAAATAACCAAATACAGTATATATTTCATTTTCTGTGAGGTGATATATGCGTATGTATGTAATTTATTAATGTCACAAGTAATCCAAATAAGTTTGAAGTCTGTCAATTACCACCATGATTTTCTATGCAAACTTAAAAGAAAGAGCAATAATGTTTGAAAAAATAAGTGCCAGTGGCTTTATCACCTGGTAGGTAGCTGACGATAGGATGAATAATTTACAAGTTGGAAGTTACTATTATATTTGACATTAAGACCAATTACCGACATCAATTTTAGACGGAGCATCATCAATAAGTGGAAAAATCTGTAAGTTCCAGAGATAAAAACAATTAATAAGGTGTGTACAGTAAATGGAGGTGAAGGTGTTGTCTAAGACTGGAAGGTGTTGGGTGATGCGGGGCAGTACACTAACACCCACCAGCATTGTGGCCCGCGCAATGCTTACTCTCCCGCCCACCTTACTACCTCCACCCACACTAAATATTATAATTATATACATTTTACCTGTTTATCTACTGTTATGGAATTCTACTTCAGTGGATAACATCTTTGGAGTAATCCAAAAACTACCCGAGGATCGATGTAGTGGGTAGAATGCTGGTGCGTGGCAGCGGCGCCTCACACCCCACTCCAGCGTCCCTATTCTCCCAAGCTGTCTGTCCGGCTCCTCACTCACGTCTTATCACATTATCTACCCTCACCTGCTGTTATTATTCTCACTGACTTTATCACAGACATTTATTCTTACCTTAGGTGTTGTCACAAACAGCAGACATGACAGAAAATATAAGAAACACTGGGATACTTGAGAGACCGGGGTGATCTCCTGCAGGGGAGAGGAACCCACCGTGATCACGTGACCCTGGCGGAGGCGACGCTGCCACGTCTGGTGACTCACAGCTGATCTAGTGTAAACAAATAGCCTCCTATACAATGTCCACGTGCCAACACCCATACAGGTGGTGTCTCTCACTCCTATCCTTATATGTCTTTTATATTATGTATTATTTGTTATTTCTGATAACAACATTTCTTATTCAAGAGTACGGTGTCCATTGAGGTAAAATAATCTACTACTACTACTTCTTTCCTTTAAAATTTGATGAGAGCCACACCACACCTTATCCGTCAGTCTTTGTACAAAAACAAATTTGGCAATACCTCTACCTTTTAGACAATAACATTGACCTTAGCAAAATTTGTGTGCGTGAGCTTGGGCGTTTTACTTGTCACCGTATATGTAAGGTCAAGGTGAGTTACAAGTGTCAGGTGTCACTGTCAATGAGGCATGTTTATGTTGATATGTCAGCGCGGGGACATGTGGTCGTGTTTACTACTGTAATTATGTCTCTCATTGGGCAAAGAACGTGAGGGTGTTTAATACTAATATGGGTATAGTACTGTACTCTCTCAATAGATGGAAAAGGGAAAATAGAAAGAAAGGGAAATGATAGAGTAAGAAAGGCAAAAAAAGATTGAGAGAGATGATAAAGGGGAGAATTAAAAGGGGGTTTGTGAAAAGAAAAAAATAGAAAGAAAACTTGGAAATAAAAAGAGAATGGAAAAGTCGGAATTCAAAAGGAGAGAGAAAAGGGGTAAAGCAATGGAATGAGGAAAGTGAGATAAGAGAAGGAAAAAGTAAGAAACAAAAGAGGCAAAGATAAATAAAAAGAGAGGAGGAGAATATGAGGGTAGATAAAGAGAAGGAAAAGAAGTTAAAAAAATGAGACTGAATTACAGCAATGAGTGACAAGGATAGTGTGTTACAGTGCCTATATGAGTGCATTACAGCCATGAGTGACAAGGATAGTGTGTTACAGTGCCTATATGAGTGCATTACAGCCATGAGTGACAAGGATAGTGTGTTACAGTGCCTATATGAGTGCATTACAGCCATGAGTGACAAGGATAGTGTGTTACAGTGCCTGTATGAGTGCATTACAGCCATGAGTGACAAGGATAGTGTGTTACAGTGCCTATATGAGTGCATTACAGCCATGAGTGACAAGGATAGTGTGTTACAGTGCCTATATGAGTGCATTACAGCCATGAGTGACAAGGATAGTGTGTTACAGTGCCTATATGAGTGCATTACAGCCATTAGTGCCAAGGATAGTGTGTTACAGCCTTTAGTGACAAGGGTAGTGTTGCAGTACAGCACCTGCATAAGACTAGGTTACAGTGTTAAATGTTACAGTACTTATCACAATTCCTCATACATAGGTCTCTCACTTTGCAGGGAGGTTTTCACTGCAGAAAATTACATGACAAATTGAAACCGTGCAAACTGAGACATGTGTCTAGTACTAAAACAACAGTACCCAAAAGAAGCAGAAATACTCCACACACAACTACTTAACACCTTTCAAGTGCTCCTACTTGTTGTTTCAGTATTTTCTACCTCACTCATTGTAATTGATTTCTTATTTTAATTTACTAATGCTGTATGCCATTACAGTATTTTTTCTGTAACCCTTTTTTTTCAAATTACTGTTGTCACAACAGGGTGTCTCAAGGACAATGTTGCTGTTGTAATACAAGCATTCACAAGACAGCCACGAAAACCTGTAAGGCAGCGTGTATACGTATATTTGTAACACCCTGCATAATGATGTACGGATTATTCATAATAATTAGGGCGAGGAATAACTTGATGTCTGTTTCAATGAGTTTATTATTCATCAATATAAGAATACAACTATAATAGTAATAAATGCAGGTACCTGCTATGACCTACAGTCTCTGGTTGTGAGATACTCAAGTAGGGTTTAAGAAACATCATCAAGAATACAACATGACTATTACACACTCTGAGTTACATCTTACAAACAAATCAACAAACTACCAAACTCCAAATAATGACATCAGCAACACCATAAAAAGCTACGGTTACGGATGAACATTTTGGGAATTAAATTATAGATGTAAAATAAGCTAGCTACTATTCTTCTGGATAACTCCAAGTGGTACTGTACTTTGAATTGTTTTATACTGTCTACAACACTACTGATGAAGAATGTAAATCAGAGGTGGTAGTTCTTATCATGATTATATTACTGATAATGCTGTTTGGTGCACTGCTCAAGTGTGCCAAACCTCACATCATGTCTCCATCCTCTCAAAGATATAAAGTTTTACCACATAAGGTCTTCTTAAAAATTCAGGACAGTCAGGAAAGATAAAATAAACAGTGGTGGAATGTATAAATACTTAACTACCTGTACTTACCACAACCAATTCCATTTATTGTCTACTTAATTAATGTGGTCTCAATAAAAACCATTTAATTAACAGGATCTTCACTAACCAATGCAACTACAGGATTTAACACCTTCACACACAACTACAGTACAGTTATTACTCTACAAAATATGCAGCTTTATGCTACTTGTTCTACTACTTTGGCATAGATTTATTTTTTATCAATTGCAGAGAAGAATTAACACTATACATAAAGTAAAGCTCGTGTAAGAAGATCAAGTTTACACACTATATGGCATCAGTGGAACAGCAAATGTTTTCATATGAACAGTGACTCATAATTACTACCTCTAAATTACTACTGTACCTTCAAAATAGATAATTCAAGATACTACAATACTATACATGGTCAAGAAAACAATATTAATGCTAGGTTAATGCACAATGTTAATGGCAAGGAGAATCTATGGAAAACAAAGATTTTGTTTGAGTAAATGTATCCAAATCTCTTTTTTTACATTACCTTAATCATATAAGGTAAATAATGTAAATGTTAATGGTACATAGGGAGTGGTGGGGGGGGGGTAAGGGATGCTCAATATTATTATCTGCACAACAACGATTAAAAGATTACAGCAGTGTGAGGTACACGTAAGACTTGGTATAAAAAACAGTCATCAGAGGGATTTTTAGCCCATAACCCCCAGGCTTCGGTTCACATCACACGACAATGTAATTTCACAGTACTGCTTGAATCACTTACACATGCGAGCCTCCCAGCCTCCCTTCTCAGTTTTTGTAATGTAGGAATCTCGCCCTTGGACTTCACACACCTCACTATGTGTTTCTACCCCCCAACTCCCAAGATTTTAAATATGATATAATAGTAATACTTTGCCCGATATAAATTCCCCAGTTTTCTTTAATTGCATACACGGAGTTACTATGCAATGTTTTAAAGTTCATCAAAATACAGTAAAATTATTAAATATTTTTGTTGATCAAGTAAATTACATCTGCAGTATAACATATATAGAATTAATATCCACACTGTGAATCTTAATTTTTGTTTTTAATTCACAGCAACAAGAACAAGACTTCCATGATAAATTATATAAATAAGAGTATTATCACAGCCCATCTTTTATGATGAAAACATTAATATAATAACACAATATTTTCATAGCCTAACACAGTACAGTATGTCTTCTTTTTGTGTGTGAAACTGAGTTTCCTTTTATGAGATATGTAAAGGGTGTCTCATTGGTCACATGTCATAGGAAAATTAATGTTCTATCTTTAATTCAAATGAAGAAATCAAAACAAATCAACAAAAATGGCAGGGAAATTAATGCTAGAGGAGAGAGTCATTCTAATACACATACAGATTGTGGTCATTACATCCCTGGCGATACAACAGCTTAGGTCATATGCCATTCACATACAGAAAGCCAATTCCTACACACCAATCAGTTGCAAAATAATTTAAATCGACAACATCCATATGCCTGGGTGTTGTCGATTAAAATTAGCTACAAACTGTCTAGTATTTAGCTCTCTGTACATGAATATTATACTGCCTCTTTCCTCAAGTGTTAATTTCTATGACATCTTAACTGATTTGAAAAAAGAGTGAAGAGAAGACTATTAAATATGTCTTTGGTGTTTGACCTCTGGGGCAGCCTTTACACATACGGTAACTGTACGTGAATTATTTTCCCTCGAGACAATGCCAAAACTAATTAACTACATGTACTGCATTTTGAAAACATGTAAGTAACCTGCACGTATACCTGTTACAGTGGATGGAGCAATTTGTGAGATGTGGCAACTGTGTTTGTTGACATCGTATTAAAACTTCCTAATGATTCTCGCAATAGTAACCAGACTACGGGTGCTAGATAAATGTTCCACAACTTACAAAACCTGCCAGCCACTGTACCAGATAAAAGTAGTGGCAACTATACTTATTTAATTACTATTAATATCAACTACTTAATAACAACCTTTTAATTTTCGCTATAAATAAAATACAGTATTCCAAATTATCATTAGAACCAGTTAATTCCACACAAAATTATCTCAATACCCTGTACTTTAATGTGTACAGTATTGTTTTATCTTGCCAAAATAAGGTAAAAGTGTGTATCCCAGTTAACTATTGCCATCCTTCCAGTAAATATATATACAGTATTACACCTATGGTAAAATGTATAAAAACTCCACATACAGTTTTAGTGCTACAACAGTGAACAACCAAGAGAGGGAGTAAGTCAAATATATCCACTACAGTACACTGAGAAAGATAATGTTACACAGGTGCTAGCTTTATCACTAACCATCTAATATACTACAGTATAGGACTAGCCGTGTGTCTGCTTGTTCTGGGCAGCCGAAACAGCACAATCGTTTTTCATCAAACTTGGTGGAAAAATCACAAAAATTTCGTAGAGTGGAACAAACCTGGTCCCATGTCGATGGTTTCTTTAGGAAGGCATTAATTAACCATTTTATTTACGATGGAAAACGATGCAAGTCTACGGACTTGGCACACCCTCATTCGCTGTACGCTAGCCAATCACAAGCGTTCAAACTTTCACTGGGCACGAAGGTGCCCGCGATCACTTGTTTACTCTATAAATCCCTATGAATACTTTATAACAGTGTATTTGATTTTAACGTTTAACATTAATTCATAAATTATTGGTCTACTTAAAGCACAAAATAAGGAGGAATCCATCAAGTGCTTCAACAGTAAATTGACAGCTAGTCTAAATGCTACTAACACTGACCTAATACTGTAATGGTTATCTGAATGCTCATTATTAAGAGCATCATCTTACATAGTAAAAATGTCCCAGAGGTATTTCTAAATCTTAGGGCTTAGGGGACCTCCTGTCCTTTCTAAGTCTCCTATTTTTCTTTATTATAAAAATATCTTTCTAAGTTACATCTTGGCCATGACAAATGTCAAATGCAATAAAATCTAAACGTTGACCACACTAGTTTGTCATAGCTCCTTTATACTGATCTGTGTCCCTAGTCTAAGACATATTTCACCTCTTTTCATTAACACAGTACAAATCCTCACTGTCTTATAGTGATTTATTTATTAACATAATAAATATAAGGAATAAAACTCTTGAATCACTTAGTATATTGACTAGAATCCAACTTTCAAGACAATTTAATTTATTTTTATGGAACAACCATATTATTCCCTTACCACTTGTGTATTTGTCTATAGTTTAATATCTTATTGAGTAAAGCTTCCATATGTTACCACTCAACAGTCAGAGTTACTCACATTTACTGATATTTATGTGAAAAACAAATAGAACAATTTGAAAATATTCAACAAGACCCAAACAGAAAAACACAACTCAAAACACAAACAATTAACAAAGCAATAAAGAATAAAAATAATAAAAAAATCCCAATGGAAAACGTCACCGTCAAATAAACAGGTCAACCGGCATACTCTACTGTACTGAGGTTATTCCCAAAGATGTTACCGGCGTGTGTACTCTTCAGCAGGTGCGTGAGGTTGATGAACTGCGTGAATCAACAGAAAGACAAAACTTCCTACTATCCCATGGGGTGGCACACAGTACAATGAAACCTGCCACTCAGGATTTTAAAAGTCTTTGTGGCTTCCATTTTGAAATTAAGCTGAATATCTGGGTTAAACTTAATACATTACCTAAATAATACACTAATAATAATAATAATAATGGAAGACTTAAAACTTATTTCCTCTCCTTCATAAAAGCCAACATTATATTTCTTCTGTATTTAATGTACAAACAAGAAACCAACACTGCAAATTCTTTTTAACCTAATACAGTATGCCATTTCTTACTTTGCTGCAGAATTACAGGAAAGGTGCTAACACTGACCCTCTTAGCATTCTGTATTTAATGTACAAACAAGAAACCAACACTGCAAATTCTTTTTAACCTAATACAGTATGCCATTTCTTACTTTGCTGCAGAATTACAGGAAAGGTGCTAACACTGACCCTCTTAGCATGGAGCACCTGGTGGAACTAACATGATAGTACCACTTGCTTATACAGTATATTAACCTATAGAGATGTGTCATAAAAAATATACAGTAGCCGTGTATAGAGTTCGATAATATGCTTGGAAATGATGACATATTCACTGAAGTATTAATTCTATTGTTGCTGATCATTGCACATGTTAATATCAATCATTAGTACTGTTGATCAATGCACATGTTAATATCGATCATTAGTGCTGTTGATCAATGCACATGTTAATATCGATCATTAGTGCTGTTGATCAATGCACATGTTAATATCGATCACTACTGCTGCTGATCCCTGCACACGGTCTCTCCATTACGTACAAGAACCCAAGCCTTTCCAAAACATATATCTCAATTCTAAATGTCTTTTTAATTGTCTATTATTATAGAACAAGAGAGAGGTAGAGGAAAAATGTAAATATTACCATTATCATTAACTTTTACTAGAACTGCAAAAGCTTTAATAAGGGAAAATTAATATTAATAATACCAAAGTTTACTAAAATAAGGAAATGAAAAACTCCATAACCCACCCACTGCGGATATGCCACATCTGGATTGATTGAGGATGCGAAACAGAAACTCACCATACCCCAAAAACATCACACTTAGCATACACTTAAAATTCAGATCAGCCACAATGCGTGGATAAATAAACATAAACTAAGCTTATAACGAATATTCAGAAAAACGTTAAAACGAGTACAGTATTATTTGGTTTACAACTGGCAAAACTTCACAGTACCAGTGTAAAGAATGAGACAAACAAGAGTACAGTGCATGGATACAAATACTTACTGTACTTGTTTTTAGGTTATGGAGTTAAATTCAGATTACTTAACAGGACAATGGCTGGTGACCCCAAGGTAATGACAACAGATATCAGTTGTCATCAAACACAGACCAAATAAAAAGAGGTGACCCAGGATACAATGATTTACACTGTATATAATGAAACAGTCTGATGAGATATTCTTTTCTTCTTCCGACAAGTTGGTTATATTAAAACTAATGTATACCGCTTCCGTTAAAAGTCTGGGCTGAACAAATTCTTAAATAAAGAGTAAAAAGCTAGCCAGTACATGCTTGTTTAGTTTGGGAAATGAGAGGTTTTCAGTGGAAGTGTATCATATGAACACTTGAAATGACTTTAGTGCTTCCATGAACAAGATTACCAGTGTTCAGTTAAGTGGAGGGAAGGGAGAGACTATATCCATCATCAGATAGTGTATCTTTAAAACTGCCTCTTTTCTCAAAGCTGGTGTACAGTATTTATGACTGATGCTGTACATGGCTGGATGGCAAACACTATGGCAAAAGGTGACATGATGAACAAATGAAGGACTAAAGCAAAATCTGCATCCATAGATAATGATAACGATTATCTTCTACAGTACCAAGAAATAACTACACTTTGTACTCACAATCTATGTCCATCTCTTGCTAATCTTTCCACTTCTTATTCTTCTGTTTACAAGTTTGTACAGTATTCATGTTGTGTAATATGGACATTCAAAGTGGATACTTGCTAAAGCAACCCCGTACAACATATCGTTGGATGTAAATACCGGTATGTCAAGTTGTGTAGCATAGACCAAGTGATAATTGTTGGTACATTATCCCTACAACTATTACCAGAAAATCCAGTTAACTGTTTTATCCAAGGACTAACACACATAGTCACATTATCTCTTCTGCTTGACTCCCAAATCTTAATATTCCACAACAGGGTAAAGTTATGACATATGCCATGCCCATAACTACACCTTATATGAACATAATACTGTAAACAACTATTCCTACAGCAATCTACTGACGTACAACTAAGCCTCATAGCAGACTTAAAGCTTCCTATATTAGTTACTCACTGTAGTAATGAGGTCAGAGTACCATGGGGTGAATGAGGTCAGAATTTACCACATACCTTGAACTGAAAAATATGTCAAGGAATTGCAGGAATGACTTGAGAGGGAAGGGTCTGCCCAATATGTCACTAGTTGCTATTCATGGTCATCTGTGGGACCCTGAAGGACTTCATGAGGTCAGTGATGAAGCCACCTGTCACACTTCTTCTGTGGAAGGACTTTACAACTGCTGCTAAAAAAGATACGAGTCTCAGACTCTTCTATAAAAGGTCAAAGCTGACAAAGCCTAAAAATGATACATTAGCTTGGATGTATTGTACAGATGCCAACTGTTATTGAATGCTGGTCTGTAATTTGGCAAATAGTATTTAGGCTAATACAATACTAGTCAGATATTCTGTTCCTGAATCAACTCCTTCTGCCATGGTTTTTGAGAAATGTCAACAGCAGTTGGTAATGGAAAGCAGGTGGAAATTCCATCAAATTAATAAAGCATTTTCATTGGATAGAATGTATACAGTATTCCGGGATAGTGCAGCCAACCTCTAAACCTGGCTGTTGCCTCGTATATAGATCACCATCTGTTAACACTGTCCTGTCATGCATTCCACTTCAGGCTGAAGTTGGTGAGACCATTTACTTGTGAGACAAACACATTACTGTATTATGGGGTTTTCAAGCACCTTATACAGAAATTGTACAACTTAAATTACCTAAGATAATATTAGATGGGTCTTATGATGCAGTCACACAGGCTTCCTTTACTGCATCTTCATTTAGTCTCCTGAAATTAAGCTATATAAACCATAAAACATCCTTAATACCTTAACAAGATCAGGTCTCTTGCTGTTAAGTCTATCCTACAAGTTATAACTCATTTGGAATTTGCCCTCTCATTACTGAATGAACAAACATGTCTTTGGTGCTTTGGAAGTAGAATATGGTGAAAATATATTGACTTTGGTAACTAATCAGTTTTAAATGTCTACTATATCTTGTATGTCTGAACTGATTTGACTTGACGGAAAAAATAAAGAAAAAATGGTGAAAATTAGTGAGAATGAAAAATAAAGAAATTAGCACCCACTTTGTATGTAGTCTTCACAATGATCAGACTTTATTCCTATTGATTTTTAGGTCCCTGTTTATCGCACATCCTTAAATATAGTAATCATTCAGGGTTATCAAATAAACAATTAACCCTGTATTATCAACCATGAGTGACACATTATAAAATTAAACACTAGTACAAGATTACTATATCCTATTCTATAAATCATATTATTCTTTCTTTCTTTCTTAGTGTTCTTTCATTGCCTTTTTAATACTACCACAGTATCTTATTGATGTGCATTTGTCTGAATCAGTTTTATAAATACTGTATTTGTATCAGATATATAAACAACATATTGGATAAAAAACTAATTCTATAAACATTGTATCAGGTCAGTAAACACAGTATTTGTACAACTCTACACACTTTTGTACCAGCACTATGAACATTGTGGTTGCTGCTGCACATTGTACTTTCTCAACCAACATGTACAGCAACCTCACAAATACTCTTTCTTTAAAAAAAATATAATAAATTACAGCCTTTGGTACAGTAATCTTGTGTTTTATCATCTATGCATCACATTAATAACTAATTCTCAACACTGCTTGTCTCACAATAAATGCAATAAATTTATATAAAATAGTATAGAAAAAATATAAAGGAACACAGAGGGAGCAAGATTACCCCTCAGACACAGAAATAATATTACAAACTTATTAATCTGTACTAAGTTATGTACTGTACTGTACCATAAAGTCTGAACATGGCTCCCATACCATGGCATTAATACAAAATCTAATAAAATAACAAATTCTTACAATTATACTTAAGCATAATAAGACATCATCACTGAACATGAGAAATTCTCTGAAGTTTTCAATTGAGCTTCTGTAGTATCAACCAAACCTTGACACAGTAAACACAAGGAGCCCAGGAGGACAGTCACTCCTATTAAATTCAAATGAACTTTAAATTAGATGAAAATTTAAAATAAAATGCATGCCAACATTACACTGTCTTTGGACAAGTCTCCACACTCTGCACCAAGTTGTGGAATCTGTGCCAGATGCTCAAACTCTGCATGCACACAGTCCCTCCTGCACGATGGAGCTGTGATTCCTGCAAGACAAAGAAGAAGAATCAATCCTCAATTGTTTTTCTGGAAGTATTATCGAGTTTTCAAATACCACAACTACCCAGCAGTGAAAATTTCATCAATTTATGTTTTTTTATCACAAGATAAATACAGTAAAGTAATGGTACTTTCAATATAATTTTAGGTAATATGAATGAGCTAACAGAACACCTTACTCAGAGGAAATTTTTTAATTGGTGAAAACATCTGCAAATTAGAGGTGGATAATGTAATGTGGAAATGGTGTAACCCCTACTACTCCCATAACCAATAAACTATCTCTTTTATATATATATATATATTTTAAAAAATGTGAACTACACCCCAATATACAGTAATAATAAGGCAGGTGCAAAATCACTCAAATCTATAAACTGTGCAGTACAGTACATACTGTATATCCATAAAATTACCTCAATTAAATAAAAGTAATCCTAAAATTTTTCATTTTACTCCATACCATTCTGTTGATGTCACCGATGCACACATAGGGTTTGTCCGGTTCAACAGCCACCACCCACTTGCTGTGGTCACGATGTGTGGTGAAGCTGGTGGAAGCTGCCCGAGCCACCACACTCTCCACATTCTCCACCCTGTATAAAGATACAGCATGAGGCCCTTTCCTGCATTAAAAATCCAAGCTAAGTTATTATCCCTTTTTACCTTTGAGAAAAATACAAATACATTTAAAACATAATAAAAGCCTTAATAAATTTAGCTAGGTATCTAGGAGCTGCTTCTGATGTTAGAAAGGGGGAAGTAGTAGTTTAAGGTATGGGAGGGCCAAGGGGTGGGAGAGTGGGTTAACACACAACACAGTACTCTCCTCTGAGATGGTGAGGACACCTTCTGGGGCCCTGGTCAGGCACAGACTCCCAATAAAGGACACAGATACCTATAATTCACAAAACTGACTCAAGTGTCATCAGATGTCCATAATTGCTAAGAAATATCACTTCAGGTGTAGAGTAACAGTTATCCAATTCACCAACACCACCAATGTCAACAATTGTTATGAAGCTTGGGAAATAGTTGCAACTTCTTTCAACTTTGCGCAGGTGAACAAAATATTACCAGCTCTCAGATAAGTACCATCAATAATATTCTGACCAGCTCTAGGTACGTACAGTATTACTTAACCAAACTATTCAAACCTAGTTACCTTTACCTATTTCAAAAGACACTTAAGTCACTGTATTCTCCTGACCATAAACTATAAGACACTTACTTATATGTCACATTACAAGTAGAGTTGAGAGGTTGGGGTCCATTCCTCCAGCTCTCTACCACAATTTCAGTCTCCAACACAGGGGCCACTAAACCACTGTATAAGTCTGTAGGTAGTACATGGAATTATATAGAATACTTATACAAAATAATATTAATTCTCTATAATATGTCTACAATGTTCAAAAGTTACTCTTGTGACATAAAAAATCCAATTAAATACTGTACTTTTCAATCAACGGCGTCTGTAAGTAACTTATCGACTCGCCTCCACTCGTTCAGGCTGTTAGTGACCATTACAAGTCATAGCAGTTGACTAGTTGTAAACATAAATTTCATCCAGAAAATTATACTGAACACCATTAAAAATAATAATGGGAATGAATTAGGAACCCAACAAGTTCTAAGAATTGTAACAGATACTTGGTACTAAGACTGCAATAAATGGGCTAAGATTTAGGCATATTAAAATCCTGTTTACAAATGTGTTCATCAAAATACAGTACAGTCAACCCTCGCTTTACACGGTCCCACTTTACACGGTACCCTGCCAAACACGGAATGCTCACTTTCCGCGGTGTGTGTACCCTTTTACGCGGAGAGCGGCGCGAGCAGGGTGCGCACAAGGTCGCCTAGTCATCAAAACATTACCGAGCTCTTCACCCACCACAGCCGGCCCAAGTCAGTGATAGTGATAATGATAGTGAGGATATGGACTTATATGGACTTTGAGGGGTTTGACAAAGAGGCCCTGCAAGCCTATGTGGTGGATAGTGATACAATTGATACAAGTGATACAGGTGAGGGCCAATAATCTGCCCTCTGCCTCGGAACCAACCCCCCATCCCCGTGTGCCCAGCCATCTTTTCTACTAATGTAAGTGTTAAAAAACCTAATATTATTGATATTTCTCTTAATTATTACTTGTGTGTGCATACCATCATAAAATTAAGAAGTTATTTTTACTACAACGTAGGTATTGTGTCTGAAAAAGTGGAGTTTGGGGGTCGGCCCGGTCTCTATTTCAATTAATCCCATATGTTATGTTGTTCACTTTACGCGTTTCTCACTTTACGCGGACTGCCGTGGGTTCAATTGACCGCGTAAAGTGAGGGTTCACTGTACAGCACAATACAACCTCCCTGTACAGCTATTATTATACTTACAGTAATTATTGAGCTTCACATTATTATACGTATTTCTGTTTTGGCTGAAAGTAAATTAGGGATAAAATTCTGTCAATCAATATAAACAACACGGCTTAATGTACTTAAATCAAATAAAAAAGAGCATAAATATAAACTAAAATACAACACACCATTTTTGAATGACTATGCAGAACTATAACAAATTACATATAAATAAAAGAACTATAAAATTAACAATTACCTTCGTCATAATTCTTATATTTGGCAAAAGAAGTGAATGATTTGCCACCTATTGAATTCAGTGTTGTGATGCTGTACCAGGGAGCACTCAGTGGGCGTTCCCCCTGCATCACCTTCAGCAACATAGAGAACTGGGAGGTGAGCGAGTCCGGCATGTTGGAGGCATAAACATATGGGTTGTTCTGGAGCAACTGTAATCCTTGATGAAAGAGAATTATAAACTTATTTCAGAATTACATAATAACTAATAAAATTACAGTACAATGTTACTGATGTCTTATCAAATTATGACTAATAATGCTTAGAAAAATATATTACTAATAACCTACTAAATGATGACTACCTGTAATTGTCCTTATAAAAACAGTATTACTAATGCACCATCAAATGATGACTAGCAGTGCTGCACTTACCTAAGTTTTGAGACTGGTCGGGAGGAAGACTAATACACAACATGGTCTGCCCATAACGAGAAGCTGAAATCGGGTAAGAATATCCATTCTCAGGGGGCGGGGGATACTTAGGCACAGAATGCACCAGCCAGAATCCTCCCTTTACAGTCATCACCACAACGCCCTTCGTGTGACCTTTCGTGAACGACTTGGTGCCATTTGGAAATTCATCATTGTACATTAAGAAGGCTGCATTCTGTGGAAATATGAATGTATCAGGTTTTGTGGAAAATAATAAATACAAATATTAACTTAAAGCACTAATGTCACACTAGTTAATGAATTTGTTCCAGCCACTAATGCTGGCTGGAGAATGCATAAGTTACTCAAGCCTGATGTAATGTTATATACAGTAAGGTATATAAAACCAAACTGTCAGTGAACAATATAGTACTATATGATTGTTTCAGGTTGAGAATTGTTACACGTCAATCATGTGATGTCATCATGAGCAGAAAGACTTGTCATTACACTGGAAACGGCAGTGTAAATGAATTTCATTAAAACAAGTGAGACAATAAACTCCTCAATTTTTTTTTCAACATCTGACACAACATTTAATTTGGTCTTCTATTTGTGAGATGCTGTACAGGTCTCATGAACACAGAAGCTGTACACAAACTTCAAATAAGTGGCAAATTATAATGTAAACAGATCTTACAGTCTATAGTCATCAACATAAATTTTTTTATCACTCTAATGTACAAATTTAATTTATAAACCCAGAACAAATAAGAACATTTACCTTCAATAACTGTTGATCTGTATATAGTCTACTGAGTGTTCTTGCAGGCATAGAGAACTCACTACCAATGTTCACATTACTCAGCACCCAACCACTGGCTGAATCCCGGTACTCACTGAACACACTGGAAACTCCGCCACCTTGAAGTCTTAAAACCATACAAATTATTCTCATTAATCTCTATAATGGACAAACATTACAATAAATGCATATAGCCTGTACAGACAGACCCTGAGTTAAGGATGGCTGATTCATGGATTTTAGTAATAACTATTTTTTTTTTATCCACTGCATCAATCTGTGGATGAAAACCCTAGAGTTGTGAGAAAAAATCTTAATAACACCAACAGATGCTGAGGTGCTGACACAACCATCTGGAAATGTCCCATACTGGAAAAGGCTGGTAAAAAGTATTGTCTTTGTGGTGTTACTGCATTCAGAAAAACTTCAGAGATATCAATTGGGGAAGCAAGACTGTATTACACCTTATAGTATTTCTAAGTGATGACCCGATAAGAGAATAGGTACATCAATTTCACTCTGTTTCTACCACAGTCCACTACACACAAGCCTCCACCACATGTACAAGAAGACTATGCCAGCAATAGTGACATCAGCACCAACACAACAAGACCCAGTGATGATCATGATGACTGTGAGCACTATACTAACCACTGCCAGTTTCTCTCAAGTACAATTCAACTCTTACAGATCTCCTGAAAGATAATTATCATTTTAATTCTAGAATACATTTCAAGACTATGGCTTAAACTAGTTCACATTACCTATAAATCCAGAATTTAGAATACAGTCATTTAGTAACAAATATTATCAGCCATCAAAAACTTCTCTGTAACAAGAACTAAATAAAGATTGAACAGAAATTAAAAAATAAATAAAAATACAGTTAAAAACACAACTCAATACTGTTACTAAAAAAAGAGACAATAACATCTACAGAAAACCTAGACCACAACAGTGACATTCTTTTTACCTATCAGCTGTCTCTGGCGTGAGGTACATATACGCAGTTCCATTCCTCAAGGGACCAAAACGTGCTTCTTTATCATGTGGTAATTTGTAGACGACAAACCTGAAGAAAAACAATGACAATTAAAATATTCAAGATCTATTATGCCAGGTAACATATAATATCCCTGACATATTCCAATATATACTGTACTGCATTAATTTAATTCATAATTTAATAATAGTTTCGGTTACATTTGGTTGTGCTAGGTTATGTTAGGCTAGGTTAGATCAAGTTTAGCTAGGTTAAGCTAGGTTAGGTCAGGTTAAGCTAGGTTAGGTCAGGTTATGTTATGTTAGGTTTGGTTAAGAAATCAAGTTATGTTTGGTCAGGTCAGATTAGGTTAAAGTTAGAAACATTAGTCAATATAAAGTTTATCATATATTACAGTTGTCATGACCATACTTTCCTTGCTTAAATATTCCTGCTTTTAGAAAACCCCAAGATTAGCCCCCAGCTTATTTCACCATAAAATTAAAAGCTTATTTCATACTTAAATATGGTTTACATCCTATGCAATTTCACTAACATAAAGCAGATACTTTGGAGCGGGTCCGACTAATTACCTAAATGTACCCAAATGTAGCAAAATATAGCCGCAATGAAGTCAAATAATGGTCAAAGATGAATAAATCGGGTTACCAATCACTTCTCGACTAGTATTTGGTGTCACAAAAAATTGGTAAACTTAATTTAATCTGAGTTAATAGATCGAGTGCATGTACCTAACCTAACCTAACACAACTGAGATTAAATTAAGTTTACAATTTTTTTTTACTTTATGACACCAAATAATAATCGAGAAGTGATTCACAGCCTGAATTACTCCTGTACGACCATCATTTGGCTACACTGCGGCTACATTTGGGTAATTAGTCGGACCGCTTTGGAGCTACGTCAATATGGTAAATATAAAATAGTTGAAGGTAATATGTTAACTTTAGTGTTGTCATTAATAATTGGTATACACACGCCTCTAAATGTGAAGTTTACCAGTGGGTGACACACTGCCCCGTGACACACTGCCCCGTGACACACTGCCCCGTCAATATTTTGGTCTTGTTGTATTTACTGTGATACTTACGAGTCAACTGGACTCCCTTTCTGGTCACGACATCCATACCAATTTGATGTATCTGGCGGCACATCACGTGTCATGCAGTTCCATATACAAAACGATCCTAGAAGGATAATTAAGAACACTCCTATTGACCAACAGTTCGCCATGGCGTTTGTTTACAATAATGATGGGCGTGAGTGAAGCAGGGCTCGACCCGCCTCCACCCCTGCTTCACTCACCTCGACCCCTGCTTCACTCACCGCCGGGGTCGAGACTCAGCTGCTTGGTTGCTTCTCAAACATCGTACATATACTGTACAATACATACTGTGTACATACGTACTTACAGTAATTACATAATTAGATCGATAAATTGATGTATGGATATTCAATATAATCATTATACAGGTAAAAGTTTTGTTTCTTCTCTTTACTTGTCAGCCATATGATGTGCTCATAACTTTTATTAGATTACCCCTTGTTTGTCATTTTTTCCCCAAAAATTGTGTGCTAGTTGTAGTACAGTTATCTTTGTAATATTAATTAGATTACCTGAAGATTAAACATCCCAGCCTATTTCATCTGGTTATTAAACACCCAAATGCGACAGCGGGGGTGAGAGGTAATGTTAGTTTAGGTCAGGTTAGGTTTAGTTAAAGTTAACTTCGGTTAAGTTATGTAAGGTTAGGTCAGGTAAGGTTATGCTAAAATTTAACTTCGGCTAGGTTAAGTTATGTAAGGTTAGGTTAGTGTTTTCTGTGTTAGCTTATTTAATCATCAGGTGAAATAAGCTGGGGTGCCGAATCTTCATGAGAAACAATATGTCTTCTTATGTACCAGACAAGGTTGGAAAGTGTTTAAAACTTCATTCAAGCTGTTTTGTTAGATTGATGTTTTAACATGTGTAATGTCAAGTGTAACTCAAGTTCCGACTCACACCCTCTCTCGCTACATCCTCACTTGATCTATGATCTACAGGTCCCCCAGCCGTCACCAACACCCTTTTAACAGTACTTTTATCCTCTTCAACACTGATCGGCTCGTTAGCCGCTTGGGCGATCGGTCACGTCTCTGTCACGCACTGTTGGTAAGTACTGGGCATGCACCGGCTCCTGAATGTACCTTAACCTGCTCCAGTGTTGGTCAAGTCTGGTCTTGAAAGAGCTCACACTTGATGCCATCACAACACTCTCTGGTAGATTGTTCCAAGAGTTCACAACTCTCACTCCGAAAAAGTTACCCCTCGCAGTTTTCTGGACTTGCGGCTTCTTCAACCTTGAGCTGTGACCCCTTGTGGGGCGAGCGTCCGCCAGTTCCAGGCAAGGACACTCGACTGAGTAGTGCCCCCTGAGATGTTTATACACCTCAATTATGTCCCCCCTTGCCCGTCTGTAGTATAAGCTAGGCAATTTCAGGCGCTCCAATCTCTCAGGGTAGCTGAGGTGCCGCAGTGAAGGCACCAGTCTGGTGGCCCTCCTTTGGACATTTTCAACCAACTGACAGTACCTAGCATAACTTGGGGACCAGTCGGGGAAGCACTTCACTCTTGAAGATCGTTACTAGGGACGGACCGTCTAGATATCTGAACGACCTTCTTATAAGACTTAATAATTTAGTTGCTTGATTTACCTTCTTCTCGCAATGGCCCGAGAACTTCAGCTCACTGTCAACATACACACCCAGTTTCATCGTCCCGTTGGGACATATAATACGCCTCCTTACCGTTGGTACACCCCAGGTGCAGCCACTTACACTTCGTGACATTGAATCTTAGCAGTCATTTCTTCGACCATTCTTGAAGCTCACAGAGATCCTTCTGCAGCTCTTCACAGTCTGCTTGGTTCTTAATTTCCCGAAATAACTTGGTATCATCCGCAAACATTTGTATGGAGGAGTGTACAGCGTCAGACATGTCATTTATGAAGCAAACAAACAATAGCGTGCCCAATACACTGCCCTGTTGTACCCCACTTGTGACAGATACACATAATGATTTCGTTCCATTAATCATCGCACACTGCTTCCAGTCATGGAGAAAGTCTCCTATCCACACAAGGACATTTCCCAGAATCCCGTACCCTTCCAGTTTAATTTTCAGCCTTTCATGGGGTTGACTGTCGAAAGCCTTGGCAAAATCTATGTATATATTGTCGGTATTACCACCCTATTCCAGAATTTGGGTCCAAATATCCAGTACCTTGAGTAATTGTGTTTAGCAGGAGCGCCCCGGCATAAAACCGTGTTGGCAATCCTTTACAAAGTTGTTTCGTAGTAGATGTTCCATCATGGCATCTCTTATAATGCTCTCAAGTACTTTACATACTATGCTGGTTAGGCTCACCGGTCTATAGTCATTCGTGGAGTGACGATCGCCCTTCTTGAAGATAGGACTCACATAAACCATTTTCCAATCACTGGGGACCTTTTGCTCGTCCAGGCATTTACAGAACAGGATAACCTTTCACCTAGAAACAGGTCTGCCACACTGTGTCATAAGCATAAATTGTAGCGGGAACTCTCCTACCCCAACACACTCATCCTCCCGTGGATGTAACTTACTGACAAACTCATGCGCCTTCAGGCAATTGCGTTCTTAAGCAAGAATCATGAAGGCAAGCATGAACTCCGCATGATTCCCTGTTGGGCCCTGTAAAATTGTAAACGTTTTTGCACTTCGTCTTGCTAAAGACTGGTCGACGCTCAGATACAGGAGCGGGCGCGGCTTGCGGTGGGTGGAGGACAGGTTGAGGCACCAAGTGTCGTGAAGATGAGGCAGGACTTCGCTCAGGGGCAGCAGGACATACCAGGGCAGGCCCGGGAGGCGCTACACCAGTAGTGAAGGCCGCCGGCGGTGGAGTAGGCCGTGAGCAGGGGGGGCTCACAGGGGGACCAACAGCTTGTGTCAAACCAGCAGAGAGGAGTGACTGGGTGGCAACAGAGGGCAGGAGTAGGTGGGAGATGGTGGTACAGAGTGTAGCGAAGAGTTGTTCAATACTGTTGGTAAATTCTTGGAAGAGGGATATGATCTGTGTCATGTCACTGGAGGGGGGTTGTGGGGGACACCGGTGGGAGCGCAAGGCCTGACAGCTTCAGAGTAGAGACAGGGAGGAGGCCCAGTAGTAGTTGTGTTAGGAGACGGCCGGGACTGCTGTGTTGTAGCCAGGAGAGGCCAGGCAGAGGCAGGTGTTGTTGTAGAAGGCGTTGCTGGAGACACAGGGTACACAGGGGGGTGTGGCCCGGAAGACTGGGGGGGGGGGGCGTTGGGGTAGACTTGGCCTTCGGGGAGGCTTTTCCCCTGGGACAGACGGGCGATTGGGGCATTGCCGTGAGTCAGCATTGTGCCGGCCGCCACAGTTACAACCTCTGGGATCAATTACATAGCCCACCCCACCACTATTAAGGTGGTCTTTGATTTTCTGGGCACAGCCGGCGGAGTTGTGGTTACATGAACAGAAGCTACATCTCGGCCGATCACGACGACAGCAGGCAGTGAAGTTGTGACCCCAATGAGAACAGACAACACAAAATGCAGGCTCAGGATGATAGGCTTCTGCATACAGTGGGGGTAAGAGTGGGTGGGCATTCACAGTGGTTGGGCACTCCCTTCCCTTCCACTTGATAATGACAGCGGGTTGTGAAACTCTCCCCTGGTAATGGCGACGTATACTCAGTATACTAGAGTTAAAGTCACGCGCATCTTCGATGTCAGCGTATAAGGGGAAACGTTTCACTAGGATGTGGCAACATTCATCAGCGTCTACAAGGGGGGGGGGGGAGGCCATTGAGAAGAAGGTAAATCAGGCAAATAAATTATTGGGTCTTATAAGAAGGTCGTTCAGATATCTAGACGGTCCGTCCCTCGTGACGATCTTCAGGAGTGAAGTGCTTCCCCATCTGGAGTACTGTCACCCCATCTGGTCCCCGAGATATGCTAGGGACTGTCAGTTGGTTGAAAATGTTCAAAGGAGGGCCACCAAGCTGGTGCCTGCACTTCGGCATCTCAGCTACCCTGCGAGATTGGAGCGCCTGAACTTGCCTAGCTTATACTACAGACGGGCAAGGGGGGACCTAGTTGAGGTTTATAAGCATCTCAGGGGGCACTACTCAGTTGAGTGTCCTTACTTGGAGCTGGCGGACGCTCGCCCCACAAGGGGTCACAGCTCAAGATTGAAGAAGCCGCAAGTCCGGAAAACCGTGAGGGCAAACTTTTTCGGAGTGAGGGTTGTAAACTCTTGGAACAATCTACCAGAAAGTGTTGTGACGGCACCGAGTGTGAGCTCTTTCAAGAGAAGACTTGACCAACACTGGAGCGGGTTCAGGTACATTCAGGAGCCGGTGCATGCCCAGTATTTGCCAACAGTGGGTGACAGAGACGTGACCGATCGCCCGGGCGGCTAGCGAGCCGACCTTTTGGTGAAGAATATAAAGGAAAAGAGTCGTGACCGATCGCCCAAGCGGCTAACAAGCCGATCAGTGGCGAAGAGGATAAAAGACTCAAGGGAAAAGCCAACAGTACTAAGTGTTTCATAGGCCTCAGAAGTCTGACACTTGATAAAGTTCCGGTTCTTACCTTGTCGGAATTGAATGTAGAGACCGTGTTGTCTGCAGTACTTCATCATCCAATTAAAGCGTTCCTCTACAGTTTTCAGTGAGTCCTTGGGGAAGTGCAGATTCAGCTTACTTGGCTGGTTGGCAGAGGGCAGGGTGATAGGGTCCGTGGCATTGGTGTTTCCACTTCGGCTAGTGTTTCCCATAGAAACATTACCGTCACTGTCATAATCACTGGGGTCTGACTCTTGAAGGGCGTTGGATTCAGTATGACCAGGCGAGTTGGTAATGGTATCAGTATCACAGATGTGTGCGTCTGCGTCTATGAGAGAGCCTCTTCTGGGACGTTTATGTCGACCCCCCATGCTGGCAAAACTTGCCAGCTGAGGGGACCTTTGTGGGACGATCGGGAAGTCAAGAGCACCTATATGGGCACGTCTGTCCCCTTATGAGGTCACGCCACGACTGGCTCTGGTTTGCAACTTTGCATGAGACAACAAAGGTTAAGTTAGGTCACGTTCGGTTCAAGTGAACTGACTTAGGTTTAGACAAATGCCATTAGATTATTAGATTATATTAAATTATATCAGAATACTTTAGATTAATTTCTTGGGGGTTATGTAATACAAAGAAAATGTGATTGCATAAATGCTATTATTCCAAGCCTCGTTTTACCGACGTAACCCTCAAGTAATTGTTTGATATTAACAATTTGTCCAAGGAATTTTGCTTCTAATTACATATTTGTCAATTATCGATGGAGTTATTCACGAGTTTGTCAAAAAGCAACACAGGAATAAAATCTAATTTACTTTTGAGATGCAGTCTTACTTTAATTCATTTCGCCACTGATCGGCTCGTTAGCCGCTTGGGCGATCGGTCACGTCTGAGGGATGGTTGACTGAATCCTGCAAATTAATATCTAATAATCTTAGATTCTGATGATAATTGCACCCGTGAAATAAATTAATTATATTGTAATACTTCACAATTTAACACCAATCTAATTGTCTTAATAAAATGTTTATGGATGTTTATGATGAGTGGACGACAACATACTATATAAGACAACACAAACATTTTTAGGATTTGTTTACTAACAAAATTCGACATTACCACTAGTGGAGGTATTTACCACTGGTGGTAATAATAACTGGTAACTGTATGAAGAGTGGAGCACGTGGCAGCCACTGATAAGAAAAGTAATCACAGTACAATTAATGGAGACTGGTAAATATTAATTGTAAAACTATTATTAGTATAGTATCATGCATAAGTTTGTAGCGCATAATATAATTACATATATAGGTGAAATTTGATCAAAATAAATATATTAAATGTGAAATATAGGCACACACAAAAAGTAAAGTAAATGAAGAATGAAACAATAATTATACAAATACTAGCAGTAAAATTGAGTTAGTTTGTAACATAAGACAAATACATAAGAAAATAAAACTATATTAGAAAAAAAAATTATTCTGAAGGGGTTGTATATAATATAAAGAAAAATAAGTAAAGAAAATGAATACACACACACACACACACACACACACACACACACATATATATATATATATATATATATATATATATATATATATATATATATATATATATATATATATATATATATATATATATATATATATAAAGAATATTATTGTGATAGAGTCGGATTGTAATGGTATATGAATATATGTGAAGGTAAAATTCAATATAATAAGAGGCTGGAGGAGTGGTACATATTAACCAGCGGCCCGGGTGAGCGGGAGGACGCACGTGCTCGTCAACAAACAACATGGCTGAAAACGGTGTGGCTTCTCTCTCAGTAATTTCCTAATGCTGCTGCTCTCAGCGACTAATACAGTACTTTCTATGCATGGTAGAAGTATATTAGTGTTGTAAGTGGTCAGTGTTGGTGTAGAAACGGTGTAAGCGCTACAAAATCCCAGGAAATTTAGAAGGAACTTCGAGTAGGTAAGGCCGAGTTCCCCAGCATGAGTTATAGGTTTTTTCGAATTTTCAGTCAGTGTTAGTTTTGGTAATATCTAAGATGGCTTGCCTCCTCTGGTAACAACAGTCGGGTTTACTAACAGTCGTAGTATTTCGTCTCAGGGGCACCTTCCTATTACCTAGGCTTATAGCCATGGCCTTTTCAGGGGTCAGAATTGAATTGTACTTTAGTTTAAAAATTTCCAACCTGATGGGTCCAAGTATTATCCTGTGTGCCATTCACTATTACCTACAGTGCGGGTCCGAGTAATTACCCAAATGTAGCCACAATGAAGTCAAATAATGGTCCTACATGAATAAATCGGACTGCCAGCCACTTCTCGACTAGTATTTGGTGTCACAAAGTCGCAAAAAATTGGAAAACTTAATTTAAACCGAGTTAATAGATCGAGTGCATGTACCTAACCTAACCTAACACAACTGAGATTAAATTAAGTTTACCAATTTTTTGTGACTATAACACCAAATAATAATCGAGAAGTGATTCACAGCCCGATTTACTCCTGTAGGACCATTATTTGAGTTAATTGCGACTACATTTGGCTACTTTGAGTTCATTCGGGTAATTACTCGCTCCCTCGGTACATGCACGCGATCTATTAACTCGGTTTAAATTAAGTTTTCCAATTTTTTGCGACTTTGTGACGCCAAATACTAGTCGAGAAGTGGCTGGCAGTCCGATTTATTCATGTAGGACCATTATTTGACTTCATTATGGCTACATTTGGGTAATTAGTCGGACCGCCTACACTGCGGCTGCCTACACATTATTACTGAGCTGTGTTGCTGCTAAAATCACATATAGTTTAATATTGGTGTTGGTCATTAGGAGTGGTGGAAGGGTACTTGTACACATTAGTGTTTGATGAAGGTGTTTTCAAAGATCACTACCATTTAATACTCTTAAGATATTCTATGTATTATAGGGTATTTTTACTCAATGATTCTTTCAGTGTACAGTATAGTGTAACCTGGGTGGAGTAATGAAGAGAATAACTTGAAGGGGTATTATTTTATTTTGGGTCATCCGGTTAGGCTGGTTACGTTAGGGTTAGGTTAGATATCAAAACTGTTTTTCCTATATGGTGTATGATGTGTTTTGAACGATTTGGACCTTCAATCTGTTGGAAATATACGTAGTTTGGATATGTAAATACTACAGCCTTAACAACATTTTATACAGCCTTAACAACATCAACCTAGAGAAGTTGACTTGTGAAAGAGACTTAGGGGTACTTGTAAGCCCGGACCTACGGCCTAGAAAACAGTGCGTTAATGTTCGAAATAAGGCAAACAGAGTATTAGGTTTTATATCTAGAAGTGTAAGTAATAAGAGTGCAGAGGTCTTATTGCAACTATATCTTGCGGCGCTAGTCAGTCCGCACCTCGATTATGCGGTTCAGTTCTGGTGCCCTTATTATAGAATGGACATCAATTCACTAGAGTCGGTGCAGCGAAGAATGACGAAAATGATTCCGGGACTTAGAAACTTACCATATCAAGATAGGTTAAAGAAACTAAACTTGCATTCCCTAGAAAGACGAAGAGTGCGGGGAGATATGATAGAAGTATTTAAGTGGGTGAAAGGAATCAATAAAGGGGACATAGATAAAGATCTTATAATATCCGAGCAGGATAGGACTCGGAGCAACGGATTTAAGTTGGATAAGTTTAGGTTTAGGAGGGAGATAGGAAGAAACTGGTTCACAAATAGGGTGGTGGACGAGTGGAACAAGCTTAGCAACTATGTAGTAAGTGCGGGAACTCTGGAAAGTTTTAAAAGGAGGCTGGATAGATTCATGGATGATAGAGAGTGGTAGTAACTCTCGACAGGAGCTGCCATGCACAGGCCAACCGGCCTATTGCAGACTCCTTATTTTCTTATGTTCTTATGTTCTCTTAACAGGTGTCCTAGAAAAAATGGAGAAATTAAAGAGTGAAAAAATGGAGAACATAAAGAGTGAAAAAATGGAGAAAATGAAGATTGAAAAAATGGAGAACATAAAGAGTGAAAAAATGGAGAAAATAAAGAGTGAAAAAATGGAGAAAATAAAGAGTGAAAAAATGGAGAAAATGAAGATTGAAAAAATGGAGAAAATAAAGAGTGAAGAAAAGCCGAAAATACTACTTGGGGAAATCCACCAGCAAACTTCATTTAAGATTGAACCATCAGATGTCCCACCAAAAGCCATTGACACTTCTGAGTGGCCCCTGTTGTTGAAGGTGGGTGCTTGTTTTGTCCGGGATTTCTCTCAAAATTTCTTAAAATTTTCCTACCCCAAAAATTTTACAAGTTTATGTTGTACACTTAAGAAAAGAAAGAAACATGCTTTTTTGGATTGTTTTACTGTATTTGGTCATGGTATTTTTTCTCCAGGAAATTAATGTTAAATTTTGTATTTAATAATTCATATAAGGAAAACTTCTTGTTACTGACACTCAAAGATTTTTATTTGCCATTCAATTAGACCTTACTAATCCTTTGTTGTGGTTAATTACTCACAGAACTTATTTAATACTGTACATTTAACGTGTGGGGAGGGATTACATATGTCCTATGCCATGGAGGCTCGACTGTGAAAATATTGAATTCATAAGTTTCTGGTTTTCAGAATTTTGACAAGCTAAATGTACGCTCCAACCATTACACTCCACTGCCCTATGGCTGCTCACCTCTAAAGCGAGATATTGGTGAATATGTGAAAGCAGGTTTTATTAACTTGGATAAGCCTTCCAATCCATCCTCACATGAAGTTGTAGCCTGGATAAAGCGCATTCTACACTTGCGTAAAACTGGACACTCTGGAACCTTGGACCCTAGAGTTACAGGTTAGTTTTAATTGATATAAATTTGCTGTTAATTAGTGATGTTAAGTTCTGTAGAGTAACTGAAATAAACTAACAGATTTGTATTACAGTTTTCATGCATCCTGAAGGAAGAAGCATTTATTCACTGCTTTATTTTGCTTGTCCCAAATTAACTTCTGAATCGGCAGGGGAATTCTGATGAAGATTTATGGGAAGAATGGTTAAGGTCACAAGGCTCATGGGTCTGAAATGGGTAATTTGATGATGACTAACAGAAAGGCTACTAACAAAAAAAATGTACAGGTAACTCCTATTTCAGAGATTGAAGTTTGCCTTGGAGTCAAAGAACAAGATATACAGTACCATATCAGGAAGGGTTTGTCAGTTTTACTACTTTTCTCATAATTTCCAGGATGTTTGATTGTTTGTTTGGAGAGAACCACACGGCTAGTCAAATCTCAACAGGGGGCTGGTAAAGAATATGTGTGCATCTTCCGTCTTCATGAGAATTTAGAAAATGACCTAAAAGTGAGACAGGTATGTTAGCTCTCAATTTATTTATTTTTTTTATTCTTTTGTGACTTATGATTTGAATTATCAGTTTTTTTGTGTTCAGTTTGACTTTTGATAAAGTGTAATTATCAAGTTCAGAATGAATGAAGTAGAGATGATGTAGCAGAATATGCATGTTTTATTGTGTGCCAAACCAAATGGATGGATTATGCCATTTTGGACAAGATGTTTTTATAATTCTTACCCCTTAAGTAATAGAGATCCGATGTCTTTTTCTTTGGTAGACTTTGGATAAACTAAAAGGGGCACAGTTCCAGAGACCACCACTAATCTCTGCCGTCAAGAGACAGCTCCGTATTCGTACCGTGTACGAAAACAAACTCATCGAATATGATCCTGAAAGGAATATGGGTATGGCCAGCATATTTTTGTAAACCGTACGTTATTCTCTGCTTTTATGATCAAGAATTTACAGGTTATTAGTAAGTAAATGGAATTATTTAGCAAACATGCAAATTTAAATTCTTATGTGATTTTACTTTTCAACTACAGTAACTACCTGTAAATTTGGGTGACTGTACAAATGGACCCCAGTCCTAATTGACTCCAACCTAACATTACAATAAAACTGAGTCCCAACCCAAATGGTTAGATTAGGGCTGAAGCACCTTCTGGTACTCGTGGCCATGTTCGAAGAGCTCGCCCCCTCGCAGTCTTTTGACGCAGTTTGCATTGACAACGGCAACGGTTTTTCCATTTGCATTGAAAGACCACGAGAGGGTTAATGGGAACATGTTAACTTTCTTTTTTTTTTTTTTTTATTAATTTACAATTTATTCCAAAAAAATTTTATATTTTTTATATTGTACAGGTTTGTGTTTATTTCCTTCTGACTCAGAATAGGTTGCACAAAGCCTTCTCTTATGGTCTGCAATCTATGAGACATTCTGTATACTTTAGTTATTTGTGGGTGGTATATGAAGCACCATGGATAAACCAGGTGAAAGTTGGGGTCAAAAATTTTTGAGCTTAAAGAAAATTGTTCACTTGAAAATAACCCCCCACCCCCTTATGCTACCTGGGGGGGAGGGGGGGTTAAACTAATGTTAGGGTGTTAAATAATCAGATGAAATAAGTTAGGGTGCCTAATCTTCATGTGATCTTAAGAGGATAAATTTTGCCATCCTTTATTGGTATTGAAAAATAAATGTTGAAAATGTGCATTGTTATAACTGTTCAGTTATTGATTATGTAAATGTTAAGTGGTGGACTGTAAGTAAATGTAAAGTGACCTGAGTATTAAGTGAACAGTGCCTGGCTGTATGTAGACAAGGGCAAATTGTCAACAATTGTTTATTTAAGTTAAAATTGAGATATGTCATAAGAAACTTTTATCTTTATTTTTCCCAGGTATTTTTTGGGTGAGTTGTGAAGCTGGTACTTATATTCGTACAATGTGTGTGCATATGGGCCTCCATCTGGGTACAGGAGGACATATGCAGGAACTCCGGAGAGTACGTTCAGGTATGTTGTTCTTTATACCATTTGTTTGGTTTTTCAAACTTAAAAGAATATTCTGGGATTAAGATCTAAGTTTTTTTGTTTTTTCCCTCCATAGGGAAGTTAGCAACCAATATTTGTGACACTACTTGAGGTCTTTTAGTTTTAAACCAGAATTGTGTCCTCATGAAGTTCCTCCTCCACTATGTATCATCTGCTTATGTGACTTATAGTGTATTGCTTTACAGGAATACAGGGAGAGATGGATGCAATGGTAACGATGCACGATGTTCTGGATGCTCAATGGCTTTATGAGAATCATAAAGATGAAACGTACCTGCGACGTATTATTAAGCCCATGGAAGCCATGTTAGTTGGCCACAAGAAAATCATAATGAAGGTAAAAAAATTTTTTCTGTATAGCACTTTTTGTACTTAAATAATTACCAAGGTAAATTTGGAGGATGTATGTACTGTACAGTCATCTGCACTAATACCTAGTACTGTACAGTGACAACTCTGTGCAATGCTTATCTAGTCTCCTTAGTCTGGCTACTACATCGAGGTTCCTTAGGGCCATTCCGAGCTGCCACGTCTCTCAAAACGTGCCAGTACTGTAAACGGGTATACCGTACTGTATAAGTACAGGCGGCTGTACCTGCCACTCAAGGATAATAATGCATCCTAGTGTGCTGCAAGAGTACGGTATACTTTTCACATTATTTTAAACTTTACTGTAATAAATCTTGTCAAAATGTTTGTTAATACCTTTTTTGTCATTATTGCTGTAATGTTTTAATAGTTGTGAAGAAAAAACATAAGATGACTGTTTAGTTTGAGTTTCGTCCATCCTGACTCACTTGATTTCTTTCTTTTGTTTCTATAAGGATTCTGCTGTTAACGCTGTCTGTTATGGTGCCAAGGTTATGTTACCGGGTGTACTGCGTTATGAGAATGGCATAGAGATAAATGAAGAAATTGTTGTCTGCACCTCAAAAGGAGAGGCCATCTGTATTGGTGAGTATTTGTCAAGAATAATTTATTTCTCGGTTACTAACACAGACAGTTAACAGTAATAGTATTTTTTAATTGCTTTTGCTTACCGGAGTATTGTCAAAGCCAAATTAAAAAAAAATCTTTTGAAATAATAAACACTGGAATTTTGCATTAACGTATACTCGATTAGTCCCCCCCCCCCTTTTTTTTTTTACAAGATACCATATTGTACCAGCTATTGTACCCCCTACTGTTTGTAAAATTATATGGTGATGTGTTACAGGGCTTGTGTGACCAAATTAAGACTTATGGTATACAGACGAAAGTGCAAGTTACATGAATACTGTACTCCCCCCCCTTTTTCCCCCAGCTACGGCAGCGATGACTACGTCTACCATGTCATCGTGTGATCATGGCATTGTAGCCAAGATTAAGAGGGTCATTATGGAGAGAGATACTTACCCCCGCAAATGGGGTTTAGGTCCAAAGGTATTTTTATGTTTTGTGTATCTGTTCATCTAAGCTCAAGACCTCTTGTGTCCTAGTCAAAACATGTCTGTCTTTCCTTCTTCATTCCCTGTATGCCATCACACACCTATTCCAAATTGTGCTCATCTTTCCCTTTCTAGAAATATGCTGCCTTTGTCTCATCTCCCTTTAAACTTCAGGTAATCCTTTCATCCCCATATCTTTACCTTTTTCTTTCTCTCATAGGCTTCTTTTGGACTTTCTTTTCGTAATTTGAGAATGAATAAATTTGGTTGAGCATTCTTACATTTTTTGGCAGAATTAATGATAAATAGTTTTGTTTAAGGTCTTTTATTGATTAATTCCTATTTTCAGGCTAGCATAAAGAAATTTATGATAAAGGATGGAACATTGGATAAGTATGGCAAGCCTAATGAGAATACTCCAGCAGCCTGGTTGAAAAACTATGTTGACTACACTCTTGTAGGAGGTATTAAGAAAGAAGAAGTGAGCACCTCAGAAGTCAAAATTAAAACAGAGCTTCCCTTTGATACAGTTGAGCCTAAACCTGAATCCTCCCCCAAGGTATGCATAGAAATTTTATTCCAAATTATTCCATATATTCATATGTACTGTACTTATTTATATATATGTTTACCCTTGTGGAAGTAGAGCACTTAAGAGGAAACATTTGGCTAATGTTACATTTGATAAAATGGCCTTTCATAGTTTTAGCCTTTATGAACCACTTGAAGATTGCCCCCAGCTTAACCAGTCTGTATTTTAACCAGCCTGAAACTATCCTAATCTTGAGGTGATACATGAAGTCTAAAATTGTGAATGGTCTTATTCGTGGTGCCAGCCTTGACAACATCTGTGAATCTGGTGAGGTTTCTATATAAAGCAAGTGACAGTGTATGAGGGACAGTTTGTTCTGCTGTATAAACAAGAGAAATGTAACGGAAATGCCTTTACAGTCACCTGAGTATCATAGTAACCCATGCCATCATGTATCCATTTATGGGTCTACATCCAAGAATCTGTGGATGGCGCACCTCCGTACCTCTCCTTTAGCATTCCTAAGAAAACTTCCATTCTTTGAACATTTGTCTTTTGTTGGGTCCTGAATGTTCTCACAAGTGTTAAGTTACAGGTGCGAACAGATGACAGTTACTTTATGTTTTATTCCTGCTGTTGGCAAAATTGAAGACTTCCTCAACCCATAACAGAATTGGTCCCTTACTTGGACTTAGCACCATGGATTTCTAAAACAAAATTGAATGTAGATCTTAAAGCTGGTACTTATTTCACATTTAATTTTACATAATGTACTCTTCCCCTGGAAGACAGTTATTAGTTATTTCAGTACAATAAGATGTGGTGTGATCAAATCTGAAGTGTTGACAGGTTGTTATGGCCAAATGGCTTGCCACAAACCACTATTATCTATGCACCCTATTGTAATATGAAACTGCATGTCATAATTAGTTTGCCTTGATATACCAAATTGCCAAAATATGGGTGGGGTTTCCTGGTGTTAAGTGTTTATAGGACTCATCACCTAACTCAGCGGTCGGCAGCCCGAGTCTCCTGCCTGGGAGAGTGAAAGGTAGTACATAGATAGTAGTGCTAACCTCCTTATGTATCCCCGTTGGCCCATAGTAACCCACATTAAACGAGAATTCTATTATTTTGAAATTCAGAAACATAGCGTGTCTTTATTGATACAGAAAAACATTATTTATTTACTTATATATAGTATACTGTACATTTTTCCACAGAAACGTAAGTTGAGTGAATCTGAAGGTCTTGATGCTGAGGCAGATGAGAAAAAGTTCGATGTCTCAGCTGGCGACAACTCAGAGAAAAAGAAGAAGAAGAAGAGGAAGAAACATCAAGACATAAAGGAGGAAGTGAACATAAAGGAGGAAGTGAAAGTGGAGATTCAGGAGCAGACAAAATCAGAAGAGGTAACATTTTAAAGTGGGGTTGTATTGTAGTTGTGATTAATCTACAGGTTTCTACATAATTGTGTTTGATACAAAGGGAGACTTTTTTTTTGAGCAGTGTTTTGAAGTGAAAAATATATGTTCACGACATAATACCTGTTTACTTTATTAGCTTAAGAGAAAACACCTTAATACTTCGTACCTACATTCCATTGTTTATATGCTAACAAATGATGCACTTTTTTCTTTTTCTTTTTTACGGGGATTAGCCCACCTGGGCACAGGTCACTGACCCACATCGGGGCTGGGGGATGTAATAATAATTCATAGTAAATAAAATTTATAATACAAAATACAACATTTTAAATAAAATAATAATGATAATAATAACAACACTAATAATAATAAAGAAATACACAAATGATAAAAGATCAAAAGTGAGAAACAATATACGGTATATATGTTGTGTTGTCAATAATAAGAGAAACAATTGAGACCCTGCAATTGTGTGTAAATGAGGCAAAATGTCAGATCAGCAACCTGGGACTTGGTCACAATTTTTGTGATGCCATATGGCAGCAGGGTCTACCATTAGACAATACATTATGCTTCCAATATCTTTCCAGGCGGTAGTACCTCCCTGTTTGGTAGCTGCCTACTACCTAATTGTTGAACTTACAGAATAAATAATTTTTAAATCATGCACTGTGATTTATGTATTTCATTTCAGACTGGAGAAAAGAAGAAGAAAAAGAAGAAGAAGAAGAAGGAGAGAGAAGATAAGGATGCTTCAGATTAAGAAATGGAGATCAGTAGTATTGTTAACATTAATTACAATGACTGAGAGATGCAGTGGATGTTGTGTTTGTGGTGCTTGAAGTTCTCCAAAACAAGACTTCTTACACCTATGAGAATATCGCTTGTGCTTTTTTAGCTGTGGGGCTATTGTTGAATCATCCGAGAAGTGTCTAAGTCATTGTGAGCCTGAATGTATAAACTCGCTTCCAACTTAATCGTCACAGTCATATGCTCAACTCATAAATTGCCTTGGGTAATTGAATTTCTCTAATGGTCAGGAAATAGTTTATTTTCAATTTATACTTCATAAAATCTTGACTTAAAATATGCGCTGAATTTGTTTGTTTTTTTACCGATGTATTTTAATACTACAGTATATGGATTCTTGGTTGTGATCTAAGTGAGAATTTGTAAGCATCATCCATCTGTCTTCATAAACCTGATGCCATATTTTATAATAGGTATATAAAAAGGTAAACCTATTCAGAGCTACTGTAGATGAAAGTGTATATTGCACTGTTAAGGTCATTTAATGGGCAAGACTTTTATCATGATCATGGCCCTTACAGCAAAGCATTTAGAGACTTGGATGCATTATTTGGCATTTTGTGCCAATGTGTGTGTGTGTGTGTGTACATATGTTTGTTGTTGATGTATGTGTGTTTACAGAGTAGCTCACTGGGTTTCTTTTGAAAAAATCTCCGTCTTGGGATTTTGTTAGATTGTCTCTTATTGAAAGTTTCCTACATTCTCTTATTCACAGTGTCTTTGGACTGTTCACCTTTTTTTTTTGCTGCAGGAATAGATTGCCAAGATGCATTTCTTATGATCAGCATATCTTTGATGTGACTTGTTGTTTTTAAGAATTTTGCATGGAGAATTTTTTATACAAATGGAATTTCTCACAGCTACACTTAAGAGTTAAGTAATTTAATTATTTTTATCAGAAGATTTCTTAATAAGTTCCTCTTAAAAGTTACCATATATACTCGTGTGTAGTTCGAGTTTTTAAGACCAAATTTTTAGGCAAAAAATTGGGGGTTGACCTCTACGTACATGCGTAATAGTTTTGTTAGGTTGAACCCGTGCATGATGGGACTGTATCACATCTCATTCATCTACAAAAAATACCGGTGATAAAAAACTTTTCGATATTTCACACTTAATATAATACCCGGTAATCAGTGGTAGCGGAAAGTTTGAGCGCAAGACGAATGTAAACAATTGTGACATTTGAATAGACATTTAAAGGGCTCATGACGTACCTTATTTGACAAGCGATTTTCCTCTAAGCTTGATGACCTTCTCCAAACGTTGTGGGATGCATCTTGCCAGTTTTTCTACGTGTTGGGGAATGATATTATCCCAAATATCCTGTATTCCTATTTTTAGCTTCGCTATTGTCGAAGCGTCACTATCCTGAAGCTCTTTTTTAATGATATGCCACACGTGCTCTATGGGATTTAGGTCTGGTGAATTCCCAGGCCACTTTTTGAAGTAATCTACACCACAGTCCTCTAACCACTGGATAATAGATCGAGCTGTGTGAGCAGGAGCTCCATCTTGCATGAACCAGCTAGCGTTACACTTTTCAAAGCTTTCAGGCAGGTTATCACACAATAACTTGAAATAGCTGTGCTGATTTACACTCATTTTTTTCAAAAAATACTAAATTGCCAACTCCACCAAATGCAAAGCATCCCCACACCATAACACTTGGAGCATGCTTTACAACTTTAGCTGTGTAGCGGGGGTCATTTGGGTCCAATCCTTTGGGACGCCTGACACGCTTGGACCTGCAGCCAGACGACACCACAAACGTTGACTCATCACTCCACAAGACTTGTTCCCAGTCTTCTAGGGTCCAATCCTTATATTTCTTGCTAAAAGCAATGCGATCCCGTACATTTTTTGCACTTCAGAGGGGAAGAACTTTAGCACAACAACTGCGATATTGTAAATCTTTGAGTAAATGATCAGAAATACATTTTACAGACACGTCCTGGAGCAGTGCAGGGTTATTTTCCTTCAGTTTTCGAGCTGTGAGTGTTGGATTTTTATCCAACTGCCTCTTTATAACCTTGGAAGTACGATTTTGTATTTTCCTTGGCCTACCAGAGCGAGGCTTGGGGGTAGGAATATCCTCACCTCCGCCGTCTCTAAATTTCTTGATCCACTTTTGAACTTGCCGCACTCCTATTCCCACACGAGTGGCTATATCTTTACACTTATAACCCTCCTTATAGAGGGTTATAATAGCAACAATTGTGTCTCTTCCCAGCTCTTTACCACTTCCCATTACAGAGATATTGAGGCACAAACACAGAAAAAAACGCAAAAAAACGACTAGTCCGTGTGAGAGAAGTTTACACACTGCACCAACGTGCTCACTGAAGCGACTAATCAGAGTTGCCAAGTCGTGCGTATTGTCTCGCCTAAATAGCGGTACAAACCCTAGCATTGAAATATAGCGAAAGGTTTGGGCGGAAATTGGTATTTCTCGTATGTTTTGATAATAGCGGAAAGTTTGGGCGCCTGTAATTTTGCGCCCAAACTTTCCGCTACATGGTGCACCACCAGCTGTTGCGTATCAGCTAGACGGTACACGTGTTTTTCGAATCGTTTTCAGTTAAAAAACTGTTACATCACATGTATATTTTACCTTAACTGTGCCTGAATGAATATATTCTCGGAAATAAATAGTAGTTTTGCTGAAACGTGATGTATTTTAATGTAAAATAGGATAATTTACACGACGAAAACAAAAGATTTTACCTAACCTTCCGTTGTCCAAGAGAAGTTACTCATTTTTTAATAGTTTTTGTTAAAATACTGTTATATTACAATGGTATTCTATTCATCCTGTGCTTGATATAATGCATTCACGGAAATGTAATATTTTTGCTGAAATGACGTACGTATTACAGTGGAAAGTGGGATAAAATCGTGACGAGAACAATGACTCACTTTCTTTCGTTCAAAAGATGTTACCGTAATCGCTTTTCGAATGGTTTTCAGTTAAAAAACTGTTGTATTACAATAATATTCTATCCTAATCGACTTGAATAAATACTACGATACCATATTTCTGAATATTTTCATTAAAATCCATCAAAATCATTTTCCTTGTCATAGTCTGCAGCACCAAACAGCTTCTCCCAGTCCTCTCCTTGAACAGGGCTAGAGGGTACGTGTTATATGAATCGTTTTCAGTTAAAAAACTGTTACATCACATGTACATTTTACCAAAACTGCCTGAATGAATATATTCTCGAAAATAAATAGTAGTTTTGCTGAAACGTGATGTATTTCAATGTAAAATAGGATAAAATACATGACGAAAACAAAAGGCTTTACCTAAGCTTCCGATGTTCTTGAGATGTTACTCGTTTTTTTTATAGTTTTCGGTTAAAATACTGTTATATTACTATGATATTCTATTCATACTGTGCTTGACATAATACATTCACGGAAATGTAATATTTTTGTTGAAATTACGTACGTATTACAGTGGAAAGTGGGATAAAATCGTGACGAAAACAATGACTTTCGCTTTCTTTCGTTCAAAAAATGTTACCGTAATCGCTTTTCGAATGGTTTAATTAAAAAAACTGTTGTATTACAATAATATTCCCTCCTAATTGACTTGAATAAATACTTGAATGGAAATATACAATAATTTTGTTGAAACTTCCCGCGTTTCAGTGTAAAGTGTCGTAATAATAAATGGTAAACAATTTGCCTTCGGCACTCGGTGTTTCAGGCACGGCGAGCCTCAGTTTATAGGACGTAGAGTGTTTTTACTGAAGGTTTTGTTGTTCCATTACCCTCAAAAACGTGGGTCAACCTATAAACGAGGAATATCATAAATTAACGATTTCTTGGTCAAAAAATCAGGGTCGACCTACAAACGAGGGAGGGTTATAGACGAGTATATACGGTACTGTCCAAAGGCAAGCTACCCTGAATTGTTGTACTCCCCCGTTAGTGTTGATGGAGAGAGTCTTAATGTTTCACAGCATATCCTAAGGTTGAATGGCATCATCTTTGGCAGTGCTCTGGATTTCCTTGTTTGGCGAGTACAACTACATGTGCAAAACTTGTATGAATGTGAGAAGAGATTATTGGAAATATCTTCTTATGTACCAGACAAGGTTGGAAAGTATTTAAAACTTCATTCAAGCTGTCATGTTAGATTGATGTTTTAACATGTGTAATGTCAAGTGTAACTCAAGTTCTGCTCATGGTATATTGCTTTGGTAAGTACAGTAGTCTTTCAAGTTTTAGCCTGGGTGTGTCACCCAGCAAGCACTTCCATTTAAAAAACAAAAACAACTAAGTTTCACTTACAGCACATAACATACCTCGATCACCTGTCTGGATTAAAGTTGTGTTCAAGGTGGCCTCTTCAGTGATATGTGATTGGACCACTTAGTATTAAGAAATTTTTTAATAAAAGATAAATTCCAGTATGCCTTTTACCGTTTGATTAACATGCCAGCCATGATGGACCCATTTTATTGTTTTGCTACTTGTGTTTTGTTTTTATCAATCTATTTTCTGTATTTGATGAAGGATTTTGAATACTGTATAGACAAGATAGAGAGGCGACCTATATATCGATTTAATGGCGTCCGATATAACAAACTCGATTTAGTGGAAGGCATTTTTTTTGTTATTTTTCGCTCTATTTAGTGAACTAGTTAGCAAAATTGAGATTAATTCCGTTAATACGCTCTTACCTACAGACACACGACACGGTAAAACCTATTTCAGCTCTCAGTGAATGTATTAAATATATAAAATTATAAATAATAATATAAAGCATTTACCGGAAAATCTGAGAAAATCACACCAAACCTTTCTGCTCCGGGCCTGGGGACAAAAGTTCCCAGCATTATGAAAGATTGCACCAAGTTTAGCCGTATCCACACATAGTTGGTGTGTGGGTGGAATGAGTGAGTTGACATGCCAGGACACACATTAACAACACTACTAAACTATTTATTGTCTTATAAAATTTGACTTTATAATTTCAATTTTAAGATTAATTGATGGCTGGATTTGGCTTCTTTTGCACACCTGATCAATGAATAAAACGGCATATGAAGATGCATTATACACTAGTTATGTTACGAAGCTTCGCAACTGCAACTACAATGCATAAATTATCACAACCTTTACCATAATGTATTAAGTTAATAACTAAAATTTTTGTTTAGTGCAAACTATGGGATGTTTATACTCAAATTAATCGCCATCTTGCAAGAATTCCAACAATGCAAGTTATATACTGCTAAGGTAAACCAGACAGCTACTGTGTGTGGAGAGAGACCCAAGCAGCAAAAGTGTTGATCACTGGCAAAGAGAATAAAAGTAAAAATCAGAGACATTACCTAGGACTAATTCCAGCTTAAAATTAAAGTACTGACACATGCCTTGATAAGAGAGCGGAGTTTGAAACCCTACTCAAGGTACGTCAACCCGATATACTGAAGTAGGTGTTGGAGAATCAACCCAGAAAGTGAAATACTTTATTGACAATAAAACTATTACATCAAAAGGACAGGGTAGTATTCTACTCCCACCCTCACATTTGCCATCCCCTTTTGTGGCTTAAAAAAGTTATAATAGTACAAGAATTATTCAATGAAATAGTTCATTTTGACAATTAACACGGTACTGCATTAAAAGAACATAATGTAATCTTATACGAAGTTAGACCCAAGAGCAAGAATTTTTAATTTTTCCATTATTAACCATCCAACAAACTTGTTTCTTTAACCCTTTTGCTGCATTTCCCACACTTACCATTTTATTCTGGCCACTGACAGTCAATTTTATTCAGCTTAGGGTAACCTCCCACAGCCAAAGGGTTAAAGTAGTGATCTCACTGTTCCTGTATGGTTCTTGCTTTTTCCCATTCATCTCTTATTCTTTTCATTTACCCCCTCGATCTAATACTTACATTACTAACAATATATATATATATATATATATATATATATATATATATTTTTTTTTTTTTTTTTTTTCTGCAGCTTTTTTGGCCAATTTTTTTCAGCCATTTCATTTAAATGAATCCCCACGTGATGGTGTCATGGTCACGTTTGTGTAGTTTGTCCATTCAACACTTACTTATTCATATTATGATGCAGCGCCCACAAAACATATGAACCTTTGAGTCCCCCAGTAGATATGTTCATTCTCTATCCACTTCAGGATGTCGTAGTTCCTTCGTTTGTCTTTTGTGTACTCGCTCAGGGACTCGGGTATTTTTAAATAACTTGGGATGTTCAGGGAATTTGAAACTGCGAGTGAATGAATTTATTGTACAGTCAATTAGGTACACCCACAGTTAGAGAAAATAGTCTACATGTATTGAGTATATGTTGGATGAATCTTGTGTCTTATATGTAGAGTATTTTGTGTTAAGAGATATGTGTTGAGTACTCTGTTTACCAGCTGCTGTGAATCTTATGTACCGTGTGTTCTTACGAGGCAGCCGTTCGTAATTGAAGAAATTTTTTTTATTGTATAAACATCAGAGAATCCGATGGAAAGTGTTGTCAGTCTTGTATTAAAGAAGTTAGATAATTATCTGAAATGTAAATACAAAACAAATTTATCGCTCTAGTTTAACGGAAAGTCTCTGTTATCTGCTTCACCCCCCAGTACTGCCGTTCTGAGTATTTGTCGTCAGTTTTGTTCTTGTTTCTGAGAGCTCAGTCACTACTTAATTTGAGAAGGGAAACTTTACAAGATTGAAATGAGTTTGTAGCCATTGTGTTGAGTAACTTAGTCTGTCGATTTACTTTAGTAATACCTTTCTCGTGAGTATATATAGAGTGTATGTTGTACAGGATAATCTCCCCTACAACTGCCAACTGCCGTTTTGTCGCCGACCAGCCGACCCCGCCGCGAGTTCCTCAGCCTCGCTTAATAATACTAATAATAATAATTAACGGTTTATTAAGAAAACATGGTAGCCCAAGGCTGAAAATATACAATGAACAGAGATAAGTTACAAATGGTGAAATCGGAGAGTGGGTCACTTGATTGACAAAAGCTTTCAATACAGAAACATAAGAAACATAAAGTCAACATATAGATTAACTATAGATCTGGTACTGTGGGAGCTGGTCTGTAGACATTCTTGTGACTTGATGTCGTCGCCAAGAGAGTCCTTCCCACTGTCTTGATGGCCGTTGTACCTGACTGCTAAGCCGCTACCTCACTATAGCTGCAGATGCACCACGTGGTCCGGGTAGGTCCTCCAGCTCAAACAGGGTGTTGGAGATGGTTCTTGTTCCTCATATGATGTAGTTAGGAATTCATGATTACTCACCTGGGTGAAATAGGGAGTCCTCATTTCTCTCCTGCTGTAGTTTGGAGTGTTTCTTGGCTTATACAGTGTTGGGGGTGGCGAGTGTATCGCGGACTGGGTGTGTCAGGTCAACATTGGCCGCTAAGTACTGATTGTCACTAACAGTTGTTTCTTCCTTTCGAGTTGAAATTGTCACTTTTGTATATCAGTTGTGGGTTGATCGTCAATCTTTGCACTGTACTGTTGGTGGGAGGATGTTGATAAGTCCAGATGGGGAAGCTGCCCGATAGACCAGGCTGGCAGCTGTCTCCGTGGTCAAGAGACCACGGCTGTGTGAGCGAGCACCGCCAACTACACACGTCCTTACACTATGAAGGCTGAAGGACAGCGCAGTGATTGGCCAGTTACCTCCTTTCACCTCAGCCAATCAGCAGCGCTGCTCACTTCCGGCAGACGTATAAATACCCCCAGCCTCGCCGTGAAGATGATTCTACTCAACGGTCTCAAACAGACAATACCTCCTCTCAACAAGCTCCTCACCACACAGCAACTCCCTAGCACTGCATTTGTACATATAATATATTTATAGAAAACGCATAGTAAGTTCCCTTCTCACCTCCATCCTTAGTGCGAGACTCTTACAAGTAAACGCTACAAAGTTATCTTTTTTTTTTTTTTACAAGATTTTCATTCTCTATTCTGTCCACTTTTGCTAGGTTGCCAAAGTACTCGAAATGATCGTAGGGAAACGTGGCAGATTATTGGTTTACAGTTTGGTAGATAAATCAGCGTATGAGACGGATTTGAATATGGTGTTGTGTTATGCTTCCCATGTACCTACAATTTTCAGACTGAATTTCCATTTTAAATCCTAAGTCAGTTGTGTTTTATATACGTCAGTAAATAAATTTTTGAAGTTAATGTGTATTTTAAAAGCCTCATTATTCTTTTATTTTTTACTTTTATCTTCTTCACCACTCATCAGTTCATTAGCTGCTTGGGCGGTCAGTTATGTCTCAGCTACGCAGTGTTGGCAAATACTGGGCATGTACTAGCTCCTGAATGTATCTGAATCTGCTGCAGTTTTGGTCAAGTCTGGTCTTGAAAACACACTCGGTGCCGTCACAATACTCTCTGACAGATTGTTCCATGAGTTCACAACTCTCACTCCAAGAAGTTTGCCCTTACACTTTTATGGGCTCGAGGCTTCTTCTACCTTGAGCTGTGACCCCTTGTGGGACAAGCGTCCGCCAGCTCCAGGTAAGGACACTCGACTGAGTAGTGCCCCTTGAGATGTTTATACACCTCAATTATGTCTCCCCTTGCCTGTCTGTAGTATAAGCTAGGCAATTTCAGGCTCTCCAATTTCTCAGGGTAGCTGAGGTGCCGTAGTACAAGCACCAGTCTGGTGGCCCTCCTTTGGACATTTTCAATCAACTGACAGTCCCTAGCATATCTCGGGGACCGGACTGGGTGACAGTGCTCCAGACGGGGAAACACTTCACTCTAGATCGTTACGAGGGATGGACCATCTAGATACCTGAACGACCTTCTTATAAGACCTTATAATTTTGTTGCCTGATTTACCTTCTTCTCACACTGGCCCGAGAACTTCAGCTCATTGTCAACATACACACAAGGTCCTTTTCACATTGTCTCAATTAATGCAGTTTCTTCATCCCGTTGGGACATATGGCACGCCTCCTTATCGTTGGTACGTCCCAGGTGCAGCCTCTTACACGTTATGACATAGAATCTTAGCAGCCATTTCTTCAACCATTCTTGAAGCTCACAGAGGTTCTTCACAGTCTGCTTGGTTCTTTATTTCCCAAAATAACTTGATTATTATTAAAGCCATATTATATATTTTTATTAAAGTAAAAACATTTATCATATGAACCAAATAAAATACATTAAAATACAAGTTGTTTTCCTCTGTTCCATGATAAATCTCCCTATTGATGGGCCAGGGAGGTAAAAACATGGGTAGCCTGATGGAATTACCCACTGGGGTAATGATGAACACCTGTGAGTCCTTGGGATCATTATGAGTAACATTGGGTCATTATGGGTACCTATGAGTCACCTGGGATCATTATGAGTACCTATGAGTCACCTGGAATCATTATGAGTACCTATGAGTCATCTTGGATCATTATGAGTACCTATGACTCACCTGGGATCATTATGAGTACCTATGAGTCACCTGGGATCATTATGAGTACCTATGAGTCACCTGGGATCATTATGAGTACCTATGAGTCACCTGGAATCATTATGAGTACCTATGAGTCACCTGGGATCATTATGAGTACCTATAAGTCACCTGGAATCATTATGAGTACCTATGAGTCACCTGTAATCATTACGAGTACAATTAAAATCCCTCGGAGACAACATCAAATTTAAAGGGACAAGTTGTGGGTAAAAGAATTTGGCCTGATGACCCAGTTATATTCTTCTGGAATTTGTGGTTTTCATCAAGATAATACAGCAATACTTTATTAAAATACAGGTGTTGAGGTGTTTTTTGAGTAGCTGAAGAATAGATGAAATTGATGCAGAGGTATGGAACAGGTTAGTCACACAATGTTAAAATATTACTACGAACATTATTGCTATATCATCTATTTATCTTCATAAAACTCAAGAAAATTAACCTATACTAGACAAAACTAATTTAGTGACCTTAGAATAGTTTTTGAGTATATTAATACATTTTTGGCGGTTTACATTGTCTACATTCGAGCAAGAAAAATAAAGGATTTAGTGGTTTTGTTCGTGGTAATATTTTAACATGTGCCATTTATCGGCCATCTTGCCAAGTCAGCCACAACAGCTACTAAAATGGCGGAGCAAAGAGGACGCAGGTGAGAAGTTACTCCAACATTTCCTTCGATATTCTTCGTGCCTTAATATCCACATATGTAAAAAACAGCAAAATATACACCATTTAAGCTAATTAATAATATTTTAAGATAATTTAATCATTTTAGGCCGTTTCAGATATAAATGTAGGGTAATAAAATATTGCCTCCCAGGTGGAGCTTCACACATGGCGAGTGTCTTGAGGAAGATTGGTTTGTGTTGTGTTGTCGGGATTCATTTGTGTATTAATATAGTGGCCAGTGATTATGGTGGTGTGAGATAGAGAGCCTTGTAATTATTATGAGGACCTTCATTTCCGTCGAAATTGTCCGGTTTTTTTTCCACTTTTTGTTGTTGGGGCGGAAAAAAAAATAATGGCTAAGCGAACACAAAATGCACAAAAAAAAAAAACACTAGAAAAACATAAACCAAACCTAACCTAACTGACTCACCATGTGATGGAATCAGTAATTCTCACCCTATTGGCCTGGTCATTGGAGTTACCACAATGCCTCATATGTTGGTCTGGACATTTATATTCGTTCTTGCACTTAAGACACTTTACTGAGGTCGGGAGAACACCATGAGATCGATAAATTGCTATAATTTCTAAGTTTAAAAAAAAATCGCAATTAACTCCATATAATTGAAGTGACACCCATCGCAGACTTCCATGGTCAGAAATGAATTTGAATTTCGAAATATGAGACCCAAAATAAAATTAGATTTTGATTGGCCCAAAAATACCTCGAATTAAACCAAAAATCATCTTGATTGATTGAAAAAAGAAAAGGGCCTTGATTGGCCGCGTGAACGCATGGGAGGTGAGGTAGACGATATTGGTGGAAGATTAATGGAAGAAAACAGAGAAAATGTTGGATACTCTATCTCCGTTATTATACATTTGTGACGGTAATGCAATAGATGAAAATTATCTTGTAATTAGACGTCTTATATGATACTAGATTAGGGGTAGGAATGTCGGGTGCGAAAATGCAATAATACCAATACAGTATGATATTAGTGTAGAAAAAATTTCAACCAATTCAGACGAGTCCTTCTGGTGGTAGCCGTTATCTACACCTTTACCTTCTGCACCAATACGCTGCCTCGTGGAAGAAGAGAACATTCAAAGTGATACTTTATATTTTTTAATAGATTTTATGCTCGTTATAGCTCATGTTTATTAACTATTTAAAGGTAAGTTACTAGTGAGTTCTGTGACACAAACACCATCAATTCTTCGGCTCTTTCAATCAATTAAATGGTAATATGATTTCAGGCTTGATGATGATGATGTAGGAGATATTGAAGAAGCTGTTGGTGAAAATTTTGAAGTGGCAATAGTGAAATGACCTGGTGAAGTGAGAGGAGATGAACCCTCGTCCTCCCTGTGGTGAGATGACCTGGTGAAGTGAGAGGAGATGAACCCTCGTCCTCCCTGTGGTGAGATGACCTGGTGAAGTGAGAGGAGATGAACCCTCGTCCTCCCTGTGGTGAGATGACCTGGTGAAGTGAGAGGACATGAACCCTCGTCCTCCCTGTGTCTTCAGTAGGTAAGAGCAACGTGTAAATTATATGTTAACATTTTCTAAATATTTATTATTAGTTTATTACCATGAAATTGGGTAATTTGGTGATGTACTTAATTCAGTGTTTGTGTCTTATATTTAACATAAACCAAACCTAATATATCAAACCTTCTCATACTTGAAGGTAAGGTATTGTAAGATGGTTAGGTTAAGTTGGGTTGGGTTTGGTTTGGTTGGTATGGCTGGTTAGTTTAAGTTTGGTTGGTTGATGATTCATGGCTTTTAGACAGAGTTGCAAAGTAACAAAATAAATGTTACTTGAGTAATGTACTCGAGTAACATTTTTGGGTGTTTACTTTTTAAAAATTACTTTTTTAGCACTTTTACTTAGATATGATTTTTTAATACTTTTTATTCCAATAAATTTGAAAAAAATCGCTTCTCGCTATATGTAAACTAATACTGTATTATATTTTTAATTAACTAATTAATTATTAACCATTGTAAAAGTTAATGATGGTGAGTGAAGGGGAGCAAAAAAGCGAGACACCACACATGGGCGAACTTAAGAAAATAAGGAGTTCGCACAGTCGGTTGGCCTGTGCATGGCAGCTCCTGTTGAGAGTTACTACCACTCTATCATCCATGAATCTATCTAGCCTCCTTTTGAAACTTTCCAGAGTTCCCCGCATTCTGCCACAAAGTTGCTAAGCTTTCTGTTCCACTTGTCCACCACCCTATTTGTGAACCAGTTTCTTCCTATCTCCCTCCTAAACCTAAATTTATCCAACTTGGCTTGTTACGAGTCCTATCCTGCCTCGGATATTATAAGAGCTTTATCTATGTCCCCTTTATTGATTCCTCCTTTCACCCACTTAAATACTTCTATCATCATATCTCCCCGCGCTGCCTTTTCTAGGGAATGCAAGTTAAGTTTTTAGCCTATCCTGGATATGGAGGTTTCTAAGTCCCGAATCATTTTTGTCTTTCCTCGCTGCACCTACTCCAGTGAATTTATATCCATTCTATAATAGGGCACCAGAACTGAACCAAGATAATCGAGGTGTGGCCTGACTCACTCAAGATAGAAGTTGCAATACATCTCTGCACCCTTGTTACTTAAACTTCTAGATATAAAACCCAATACTCTGTTTGCTCCTTGGAATAATGTCACATACCTAGAGGTTTCCCTGTGAGGCAGGTAGAAGTTAAGTCAGTGTCAGTGGCAGTGGCCATGGCAGTGGACTTTTCTGCTTTTGATCTTTTTGTGTCCATCAAATCTCTTCACTACCCACCTAACTCCAACCTCTTATCCCCCTCCCTCAGCTAATCCCCCTCTCCCCCACCTTCCTTCCTTCAGGGACTTTGTCTTCCCATTAGATGTCAGTTCAGTTGCACTTTGCATATACAGGTAATTCCCTACTCCATTTATTGGTTAGGGACCCACATCCGGGTCGTAAGTCGGAAATGCTTAAACATAGAAAATCGAAAATGGGTGTCTTTTTCTTCTCGCACCACAAAAACACTCACTTTGCTTGCCAGTCATTTTAAAGTGAATTACAGATGAAAATTTTGTCTGTGTACTGACTTTGGGACTCAAAAATACATAATTTGACCAAATTGTGGTACCTAATGAGGCAGGTCAGAAGTCGGGAGTACCTATGTACTCACCTGTCCCCAAAATGAATTTCAAAGAGGCTGTGATTCTAAAATTTTTTGATACATAATTTTGTAGATATAAAGCCTTACTCCATAATGCGGTGTGTGAGACTGGGTGTACATATTTAAAATTGTGCTTAAATGACTATACCACTGCCCAAGGACTATATACAGTAAGGATACACCTCACTGTATAATGACTAAGTACCACTGCCCAAGGACTATATACTGTATAGTAAGGACACACCACTGTATAATGACTAAGTACCACTGCCCAAGGACTATATACTGTATAGTATGACACACCACTGTATAATGACTAAGTACCACCGCCCAAGGACTATATACTGTATAGTAAGGACACACCATCGTATAATGACTAAGTACCACTGCCCAAGGACTATAAGTCGTCTCTGCTATAACGCTGATAGTTGTGTTCTTGTAAACCTCGTGATTCTTATAAATTTTACAATAGAAATAACAGGGCTATAGAGAAGCTAGGGTTAGCTACAGATTACTCAAAATTGAAAAAATTAGTAGTTACCCTAACACAAAGGATAGCACAGTCTATATAAATGTTAGCATTCATATCTAATAATGAAAACTACAGTAAATGTAACACTTTTTACCTTTGAAAAATATGAATATAAATTCTTTGATGGGGAGAAGGGTGATTTTGAGGTTGATACAACATCAAGCTTCTTCAAGTGTTATAGCCTTTTACTTATCACCGGAATGCTATAACCAGAACGCCAGGAGATATTCTTTCTTTTCCATATCTTCACAAAGACACACAAAATTGGAGAAATAGTAAGCACAAATCACTGAGGACGCCAAAACAACCTGGGCGTGTTTCAACTGGATCGTGGTGGATGTAAACAGAGAGCGCCGAAAGTGTAAAACGCCATTTTTCTCTTCTTTTTATTTAAAAATTTTATACTTACATATACAGTCGGCTCCTTAACATATGCGTTTAACTTACACTGATTTGTCAGCTGGAGGAATATCATATATTCAATGGATTTATAGTTGGTTCAAATTTACGCACACAATACATTACACGCATGCGTCACCCCATGCCCTCAGTCAGTCAGTCTCGCTGCAACTTCACAATTTGTGTTACATCAGCATTGTAAAAATATTGGCATTTCTGTGAATGTATTATATCAAGCACAGTATGAATAGAATATCACTAATACAGTATTTTAACTCTAAAAACTATTAAAAAACGAGTAACATATCTTGAACATCGGAAGGTTAGGTAAAGTCTTTTGTTTTCATGTAGTTTATCCTAATTTACATTGAAATACATCACGTTTCAGCAAAACTACTGTTTATTTCTGAGAATATGGAAATGTAATATTTTTGCTGAAATGACGTACGATACAGTGGAAAGTGACGAAAGAAATGATTTTGATGGATTTTAATGAAAATATTCAGAAATATGGTATCGTAGTATTTATTCAAGTGAATTATGGTAGAATATTATTGTAATACAACAGTTTTTTAACTGAAAACCATTCGAAAAGCGATTACGTAAAAATCTTTTGAACAACTTAAAGAAAGCAAGTCATTGTTTTCGTCATGATTTTATCCCACTTTCCACTGTAATAAGTACGCCATTTCAGCCAAAAATATTACATTTCCATATTGTTTCTGAGAATATATTCATTCAGTCACAGTTAAGGTAAAATATACTTGTGACGCGGATATTTTAATGAAAAATACCCGTATTTAGAAATACTGTATCGTAGCTTTCTTTTGTTTCAAATTTAATTAACAAAATTTATAGATCTATAAATAAACTTTAAAAATTAATACTTTATGTTTTACATCGCTCTGTGCTACCATACCATGCATTTGGCTACTTTTGGGCTTGCTATGATGGACTTAAGAGGATTCCTTCCTTGGCAGCTGTAAATCGACACTCACAGCTGGTGGTGCTGCCAAGCTTCCATTGTTTACTGGTAGTTACTGGTAAATATTTTTCAACCTGACGCAGTATTACTCGCTTAGAGGTGAATGACCTCAATTTTTGGCAAAAATTTGGTCTTGAAAACCTCGAACTACACACAGGTGTATACGTAAATAAGGACAGGGGCTGCGTTTTTGGGGCAGCAAAAATATGCGGATTTTAACATCTCACAGGTATCTCTGTTACCAACCTCACAGTATGTTAAGTACTTCCATCGTATACATAAATATTACATTAATTATTTCTGCAATTTTACCGTTTAATATTAACTGACAGTGATAGTATGACAAGAATTCACGATAATGTAAAACGCCATTAGTCTGCACTGCAAAACATTATTTTTTATTTTATTTTTCATCCATTATTTATGGGAACAGCTAAATTTGCAATAAAGATGAAATTTATAGGTCCTATCAAATAACACTTCACAGACAAAAACACATGAATCAATTGAACATGTGATATCGAACGGAAATGTAAACACTGCATCTACTCCCCACCAAGTTTACAGTACTGTACCTGTACATATACTGTACACCTCTAAAAAGTTTGAGTGAATTGCATTACAGCCAACAAGCCGTCACAAGCATACAAAAAATCGTTCTTCTGATTCATCAATCATGTTATAGCCAATTTATGCTGACAAAAACACGCTATATAGCAGAACTGACTGTATACAGTAAGGACACACCGCTGTAACATCATAAACTGCCCCATTCAAAGACGCCACGCTTACCTTGTGGTGACCACAAGGACTACGGCCTTGTCTTGTTGATGTTTTATTTTTAAGAATACTTGTAAGATTAAGGTTTTAACGTGGGTCAATATAACAAAGAGAATGCCTTGTGTTCTCACCCTCCAAAAATAAGTGAAATGAGCAAAAAAAATGAAAATGCCAAATATTACAAGGAAACATCTGCAGTGGCTGGCAAGGCATTTTACTGATGACATGGTCTAAACAATTAATTTTTAGCTTATTAGCAATGTAAAGAATTTACTTGAATGTCTGAGGGTACTGTGACAATGGGATACCGCCTTACAATATATACTTAATAAAAATATAGCAAGTTTCTCTTCTTGGTGTGAAGCATCACAACCGCTGTCGGTGAATTGAGTGATGTAACCTGGTTTTTATTATATTTGGGGCAATATTATTGCTGTTGTTTTTGTCGACGAAGTAAGAATAATGTCTCTCGGTCTTGTGATGACCCTGATATTGACTAACATTGTAGAATTAAGAAACTGTAATAAATCTTCCCCGGTCTTGAAACAAGTGCAACTTGCCTGAAACCCACGCACTGTACTGAGGTACTGTACTTAAAGCCAGTTTTAAACCCACGCATTGTTATGAGGTACTGTACTTGAAGCTTGTTTTAAACCCACGCATCAAAAATCATGTTCTGTACCGGTACTTAAAGCTTAGTTTTAAACCCATGCACTGTACTGTACTGATGTAATGTACTTTAAAAGTTTAGTTTTTTAAACCCAATTTTATTTCGTGTAATTTTCGTAGCTTATGTACTCTTTACTGTACTTAAAGCTTTGTTTTAAACCCACGCACTGTACTTAAAGCTTAGTTTTAATCCCACGCATCGTACTGTAGCGAGCGTACTGTACTTAAAGTGCTTGTTTTAAACCTAATGCACTGTACTGTAGCGCATGTACTGTACTGTACTTAAAGCTTAGTTTTTAAAACTCACATACTGTACTCGATGTACTGTAATTGTACCGGCTGTACTGTACTCGATGTACTTTAAAAATTTTTCAAGATTATTAAAGATGTTCATAGTTCTTTTAGGCCACACATACAGCAAGATGAATGTCTCCTCTTCTGTGGGTACCTGAATATTGACTAACATTGATGAATTAAGAAGATACAAAAGAAATGTGAACATTCTTCAAACAGGTTGTCTCAGTTAACCTAATGTGAGTGTACAGTACAGAAGGCTTAAAGCTCCCAGGACAAATAATAAGAACTTTTAATTCTTTATTACTTCCAGTTTATCAACACTGATGTGACATGTAAAATATTACATTTATTTTATCATAAAACTGTAATACCTAATGAGCCAATCAGTGGTGAAGAGGATAAAAAGAATACCCAATCCCAACCTACAGTTTATCAACACTTATCTGACATGTAAAATATTACATTTATTATATCATAGGTTTAATGGCTGTGGCAAGGTTTTTATTTGATTATTCAAACAAAAAATTATGAATATATTTTATTCTTTTGGACAAATTAGTGAGCTAACAGAGATACAGTGTGAGTAAAAATGTTGTCATGAATAAAACTAAGTCGGGTTGAAGTTCTTCTCCCACTCACCCAGTCACTCACCTCAGGCAACGCCTGTATCCTACAGTGTGTGTTGACCACCACATGCTGATTCACATGGAGGTTGTGGTTATGAGAATTGGTTGTGTGTGTGTGTGTGTTTTACCATTTGGGGCAAATTAGTGTAAATTTTGTAAAAAATCGTTTTTTATTATTTTGACAAAATTCAGTCATCATTTGCACAAAGAAATGTCAGATTTTGAGTAAAACACCAAAATACACAAAAATAAACTACAGTATTCTCATACTTCAACTTCCAAATTCCCAATGAAACCTAACTTACCTTTCCTCCACGGATCCAATGGGATATAGCTTATGGTTAATTATCTGGTGAGTATTTTTCTAAGGTGTGATTAACCAGTTAGTGTTTTTAAGCAAGTGTGTCGCTCATCATCTATTCGCGGGTTTATAAAAAGTCCTGAAACAGTGTGGTGTGTAGGACCTTGCATACACCCGACATGTACAGTAACATGATCCAGGAGTGGGTGTTGGTGTGGTTCCTGGGAGAATTATATATTGTGATAACAGTGGACTTAATTTTTGACAGATGACTACCTATTTTGAGCAAGTATACACCACCTGTGTTTTTTTAACAGGTATGATTGGTAATGAGTAATGTGCTGTAAGGACGAAAGCACAGTATGATTAGTGGTGAGTCAAGAGCTGTATGAGTGATAGTGAGTCGAGCACAGTATGATTAGTGGTGAGTCAAGAGCTGTATGAGTGATAGTGAGTCGAGCACAGTATGATTAGTGGTGAGTCAAGAGCTGTATGAGTGATAGTGAGTCAAGCACTGTATGCGTGATAGTGAGTCGAGTACTGTATGAGTGATAGTAAGTCTAGCACAGTATGATGAATAGTGATTAAGCACAGTATGAGTGATAATGAGTCGAGCACTGTATGATGAATAGTGAGTCGAGCACTGAATGAGTGATAGTGAGTCTAGCACAGTATGATTAGTAGTGAGTCAGGCACTGTGAGTAATCTACTGTGCGTATGATTGTTACTGTGTCATGTGCCATATCATCCCATCAATCATCCACCTCCTGTGTGTGAAATGGTGTACTTCCAGGTATCACATATCATGCTGAGTGTCTTGGGTCGTGCACAGTTGATGCTGTATGTGTTGCTTATATCATGTTTTGGGTATTTTGATGCTCGCTCTCTCTTTGTTTATCTTTCTCACACACACACACACATACAAAAAATAAATAAAATAAAAAAACCTTAACTAACCTAACTTAGATACGTAATGAGACCATTAAAAGTTGAAACTCGCCATCTCTTCTCTCAACAGGTTGGAGGGAGGCATAAGGTCGAGCATGACACAACCATTGCTGGCGTTGACTGGGCAGAAGCCGTCACTTGTGCACCAAGATGTCTTCACGTTTTAGCTCTGGTCTATAGTCTCAAATGTAAAGTATGTTGAATATTTCTCCTAAGATAAGATGCAAGGTTGTATCTGATTGTGTGATTCAAGGTGATGGAATCTCAAAGGTATGTTGAATATTTCTTATAAATTAAGATGTAAAAATGTATCTGATTGGTGACATAAGATGAGTTGTCCTAATTTATTTAGTATGGATCAGGAAGCTGATTCTAGGACTGTAGTTAGCCTGATTAAAACTCGGGCCTTCGTTGATGAGCGGCAACAATTTGACAGTGATTACATGAGATCATCGGAATCGTCTGAGTGAGGTGAAAGTGTAAACCGATAAAGGATTTTGTAATGCTAGATGCGATTGTATTTTTTAAAACTCAATCTCCACTGAGTTGGAGGTACAGCCCAGGTCAAGAGGCCTACAACCACAAAATCTATGTCATAAGACAATTTTTTTTTTAATGGAGTTGTGGTCACTGCTGTGACTGGCCACCCAAAGGCCAATCAGGGAGTTTAGTACTGTGCCTTTAGTTAAATCAGTTGATAGTGTCATCAGTGACTGCAGAAGAGGTTGTAAATAACTTAGAGTGAATACAAATTGGCAAGCAAGCTGTTAAGGCACCACTGCCAGCAGAAACCAAGTTGTATCATAGGTGCAACAGAGACTTATTTTGTATTTGTGCTCTCTCAAGGACTAAAACTGTGCCTACAATACACCATTCACAGGGAGATACAATAAGTACTTTCAGAATAACACATAAATGCCTAAATCATTCCTTGGAAACCCATAGTTGATGAGTAATTAGCATTGAAATACAGTATGTCATTAAAATCTTTCAAGGGTCATTACGGCCACTAATTACTCCGCAATCGAATCATAGCCCATATACCGGGTATTCATAATCAGTATGCTCAGGAGTACCTCTACTGTGATTGTCAACAAAACCTAATTTTTTGGCCCAAAACCACCACAATTTTTTCTTTTTTTCTTTTATCCTCTTCACCACTGATCGGCTCGTTAGCTGCTTGGGCGATCGGTCACGTCTCTGTTACGCATTGTTTGCAAGTACTGGCTCCTGAACCTGCTCCAGTGTTGGTCAAGTCTGGTCTTGAAAGATCTCACACTCGGTGCCGTCACAACACTTTCTGGTAGATTGTTCAAGATTTCACAACTCACTCCGAAAAAGTTTGCCCTCACAGTTTTCTGGACTTGTGGCTTCTTCGATCTTGAGCTGTGACCCCTTGTGGGGCTAGCGTCCGCCAGCTCCAAAGTAAGGACATTCAACTGAGTAGTGCCCCTTCAGAATACCTC
>NW_024733231.1:6392326-6467326 GCF_018991925.1 Homarus americanus
AAAATAAGCAGTAGTATTTGCTAAATTATCATAATTGATAATGTAATACTGCTTTGAAAAGTAAACTAAAGTTATTAATAAACTTAAAAGATAAATAATATATATGAGACTGAAAACACCTATTGAAGCTAATACATTGGGTTAATTTAGAAGTTGAGTTTCAGTGATAACCTAATCTTCAAATTTCTTGTATGGCACACCTGGGTTTGGAATATCAGTTCAATCGGTGTTTGTCTTCTACTTTATGTGCAAGAAAACAAACTAAACACACACACAGAGTTAAAATTTAATTATTTGTAGTGTGAGGATCATGAAACAGTAAGATAAGTTTGATAAGAACTAAGATAAATTAGAGCAACAAAATAACATGGCATCAACAATCGGTGTAAGAAGTATTGATAACTTACAGAAATGGTTACATCAACTTTACAGTGATAATCATAGCAGCTGGGATAACACAACATATCTAGCCAGAGAACAATAGCAAATAAACAAAGAACCTGGGGAGAAGAAGAGACAGTAGAGAGAAATGTGGTGGACTGTACAAGTTGATCATCACTAATGTAGCTTTAGAAATATTATTGTACTAATGTAGAGAAGGAAACTGGTGTTGGTACAGAATGACACAAGTCTAGTTAATAAAGACTGAACTATTGAGTGCTGCACAGGTGGACACCTAACAACCAGACATCAAGTCCTGGGGTTAAGAAGATGTGTTCCTGGTGTGAATTTGACCCTGGGTATCAACACCCACCCTCCGACGAACAAGGAGGCTAAAGAGGTGGTGGGGTGTACTACTTATGCTGTATGTTAGGAGCACTGACAGTAACTGGTAATGATGAGCTAAATGAAATTATATAGACTGAATCTGTTGATGTGAACTAATATGTATAAAACAAAAGCAAGGTGAGGTAGGTATGTGTTATAAAGGCTGACTCAGCCTCACAGGGAATGTGAATCCCATAGTCGTCAGAGACTTGGGTTTGCCGATTGGGTAGCTCTTACCACCTAGCTTTCGGTCATATTTTTTGCGACATTACTGTATTAGTAAAAATGAAACAATAAACACAACCTCTAAGAAAGTGTTTAGTATCCATAAGGTTGGTGAGGTAAGCGTTGGCCGTATCAGTGAACTAAAAAGTAAATTGTACAGTACTTTATTGTGCATTGCACAAATAATTTTGATTAGAAACATGTACAGTACGGTATTTCTTTCATAAAATTGGAGCGTTACGATCTTACGTACTCGTTTTTTTGTTTAAATGGGCGTCTTTGGGAAGAATTTACTCTAAGGTGGACAGCCTCTTATCTCTTCCTCAGATTGGTCTGCCTTGGGGGTTTTTACTGGACATAAATGACATAGATGAAAATATATAAACCATATTGTGTCAAGTTTGCAGATGACAGAAATATTGGGAAGGTGACAGTCATGGCGATTTGCAGCCATGCCAAAAAGATCTTCAAAAAGCTGTTCAAATAGTCTTGAGACTGGTAAAAAGATTTTTATAATGCAAAATCTTTAAGACTGTGGTAGCGGGATGCAATAGCCAGAAATCCTATTCTGTCGTAACGCTTTCACCAAGTACTTTCCAATAGAAGTGAAAAGATCTTGGTATTGTGATAGATCAATCACTGAAGGCAGTGCTCTAAATTAGGGCAACGGTAATAAAAAGCCAACTTAAGAATTGGAATTATAAAACATATCTTCAAAACACAAGATATGAAAATGATCCTTCAATTGTACAAATATATCGCGTCTGCGTCCAGTCTGGATTACTGTACACAATTTTGCAGACATAGAAACCCTCCTTCAAGAAACTTCTTTGTCCTTAGAAGAGTTCAACACAGTGACTAAGATGATTCTTGATTTATGTCATCCTGATTATCCCAAATAAATTGAGGCACTTGGGGTTAACAACCCTTCTGAAGCAAAGGCCGACAGGACTGCTCACTAGAACACTTCAAACTCTTGGAAAAAGATGGAAAACATGGTCTGGGTCTGTATCACACCTGCAAAATAATGGGACATGACTCTAGGCAGCAGCTTTATCATACAGAATAAAAACGGCTAAGACAAGACTATCAAACGATGAGAAAGGATCCTACATAGACCACTGGCCTCCTTTCCTCTACCTGACCACCTCTAGTGGGTGGCCATTAAAATAGTGAGGTAATTTTTTATTTATCATCCAAATTAAATAGTGCACAGAGACAAGTTTCAGCAATAGCTAATCTTTTAAGTTTTGTTTTGTATTACCCCTGTATTTTAACTAGCCTTCATGGTTTGCATGACCAACTGTGAGCATACCCACACTAAAATTCAAACATTTATACAAAACACACTGCATTTAAACAAATACATATGCCGTACAAACAAACTCTCTTAAATAAATATAAATACGCAGCATTTTTCAAATACCACCTTTGAATAAAAATACTATACCCTTAAATTTGTTTAATTAATTCAAGGGTCATAATCCATAGCTAATTTGTAACATTTTTTGCATTCCGAATCAAGATCTAAATCAGTATTTAAAACAGTACAATGCAGTACAGCACAAGCGTCTCTGATGAATTTGAACCAGAGTACCATCATGACCTCCTGTGCTTTTAAACACAAGATCTGAATGTACCTTTAAATAATAAAAACATCATATTTGCCGAAAATGTATTTTGATATGAATTAAAACTAATGGGTACAGTGTTGATGTTTTAAATACTGTATTTATTACTTTTGTATACAACTACATAAACACAGTACAGAGTTAAGTAATAGCTATTATCAAAACTAACTTTAGGGGATTTAGGGGTCTGGATTTGAGATATATTTGGAACACCGAGGTACAAGAGTGTACAGAACCTGCAGTAGCAGAATGCTGCAGCAGGGATGGGAGCCCAGAAGAAATAATTTATCTTAAGAATATGTACAATAGATTCTGTTGGCTGTTTATTACTGAATATATGTTCATTGAATTAATGTTTATATATGTAGAATAGACAATCTGATTAAAACAACCAATAAATTAGAATATTCTAAGCTTTTGCAATGGCATTGTTTTTGTTATTGTTGGGGGCGATGGTTCTCTAAAGCGAAGAAGAATATAAGACTATAGCATAGCTGTAGTGAACTTAATTTAAAAAAATTGAATACCTGTATGTATGTTTTAAGTAATGCTATTTAATGTTAATAAATGGAACACTAGAAGTAGCTAACCACTAATGAAAGGAAATAAGGCGAGACGATTGGGAACGCCAACGTATGTACAGTAAGTGCGTACATGTGAAAACATATGTCATTTCTCTACATATGAATATGAAAGCAACACTTATTTGCTGTTCATATATGTTTTAAATAATATTTACAAATGTAAAACTAAAATTCTATACACCAATGGCGGTAAAGTCTAAAACATAGGACAGTCAATGAATATTGTGCAAGTTTTTACTCAGATGACAGTGTCATAAGGTTTAACATAGACTACTGAAAGCACATTGTAAGTTATGTTAGCCTATTGTAAGTTGGTGAGCTGCATCTGCTGAAGGCACTGCACAGCTTTTCATTACTAATTGGTACATATTTTACATTTCCATTGTTTACTGGCAGTAACTGGTATATATTTTTCATGTCTAAAGCTAAAATTTGCTCCTAGCCCTTCCCATCATGCACGGATTCAACCTGACGAAACTATTACCCATATATAGGTCGACCCCCAATTTTTTGCCTAAAAATTTGGTCTTAAAAACTCAAACTATACACGAGTATATACGGGTATACCATATTCAGTGTACAGAATTATCTACCATAAATATAATGAAATAAGACTTTCGGATTTCAGGGCATTTCGAATTTGGTAATTTCAGATAAGGGAAACCCAACCTGTAGTTGACTCAGCTTGTGCACCTAATAAGAACAACGTGATATGAATTAACAGCAAGTAAGTCTCACCTCCAACAGGTCAGCAGTGTTTCATCAGTGGCATCATATACTGTAGTACTGTTCCTCAGGTCAGCAGTGTTTCATCAGTGGCATTATATACTGTAGTACTGTTCCTCAGGTCAGCAGTGTTTCATCAGTGGCATCATATACTGTAGTACTGTTCCTCAGGTCAGCAGTGTTTCATCAGTGGCATCATATACTGTAGTACTGTTCCTCAGGTCAGCAGTGTTTCATCAGTGGCATCATATACTGTAGTACTGTTCCTCAGGTCAGCAGTGTTTCATCAGTGGCATCATATACTGTAGTACTGTTCCTCAGGTCAGCGTTTCATCAGTGGCATCATATACTGTAGTACTGTTCCTCAGGTCAGCAGTGTTTCATCAGTGGCATCATATAGTACTGTAGGTCAGCAGTGTTTCATCAGTGGCATCATATACTGTAGTACTGTTCCTCAGGTCAGCAGTGTTTCATCAGTGGCATCATATACTGTAGTACTGTTCCTCAGGTCAGCAGTGTTTCATCAGTGGCATCATATACTGTAGTACTGTTCCTCAGGTCAGCAGTGTTTCATCAGTGGCATCATATACTGTAGTACTGTTCCTCAGGTCAGCAGTGTTTCATCAGTGGCATCATATACTGTAGTACTGTTCCTCAGGTCAGCAGCGTTTCATCAGTGGCATCATATACGTCAGCAGTGTTGTTAGTCCTTGTAACTTCCTGGAAATATAACCAACAGCTTTATAATACACAAAACTTATTATATTATAGGCTGGGCTTATTTGACCAGTACCAGGCTGAATAACCACTGGTTATTTGCCCAATATTTGGCTGAATAACCACCAGTTATTTGGCACAATGAAAATCTATTCATATGACACTTAAACCAAATGTCTTTGTGCTTTGTACACAACAAAATTTAATTTTTACCAAAAATATTCTGCCAAAATTTTTTGAATGTTGGCGCAAATATTTTGTTATCGGTACAACCCCAGTGCAAGCATTTTATGTAGATGTATTCAAGCTCCCCTTGTGACCTAAACACTGAAAATAAGAATTGGCTCACTGACAAAACATCAAATTACAAAAATAACAAATTTTTTCCTTTGGCATTGGTAAAATAAGGTACCTAAGTCTTTGTGAGCTACTATAGAGTTGGTCTACAAGATATTAAGGTTAAGTTAGGTTAGGTTAGACTAGATATATCTTTGTAGACTGCACACTACAGCAGCACCAGATTTTTATAGTAGGTATTAGTCCAGGGAAATTAGACAATTTTTATGCAAAATGTTGAAATAATTCATAACGAAATAATACTTGGTAGAAGTACTGAAGTCAGAATACGTTCCTAAACAGCATACTAAACATCCTGACTCATTCATGGTGAGCTTTTGCCGTCATCTTGAAAAAATGGCAACCGTTTGCGGTTTAAATGATGCAACAATATATAAAACCTAACCTAACCAACCTTACCTAACTTCCTAGCTGGGGCAGGAAAAGAATTAACTTTGATATCTGCTACCAATGAAAGCAACTATCTTGAAGTGGCACGTGAGAGTACGATTGATTGTTGCAGTGAAACACAGTGTACAGTATTTCTTCTTCACTGTCAGTTCTGTAGAACACTTTCACGTCTTGCCAACTAGTCAATGTATTCCTACACAAGCATAGATAACTTGTGATATGGTATTGAACACAACACGGTAAGGGCGGCATTTTGAGAAACAGGGGATTCTAAGGAATTTTATATTTGCAATCAATAATTTAGAGAATCCTAAGACGCCTTCTCTTCAACGACGTTTCCCTCACAAAAAGATTTTTTATAAAATTATGACGCCACAGAGAAACGTCTTAGGCTTGTCTAACTGTCGACCGCGAAGATAAATTCCTCATTCCCCTGTTATCTGAAAATAATAATTTACCAATGAATCTCTACCTTATAATGTAATATTGGACAACAGATATATGGCTTTTACTTATCATGAATTTTGATATAAAAGATACGATGTCATCATCTGTGCCTGGCGACCCAACACAAGACTAAATTAACCATTAATTACACTTGAGCTCTGGTTAATAATATACCAACAACTACTTGTTATTATTAACGTTATATATCTGATAATAATATTCTTAATAAATGTCTTACCGACGGCTCAGGAGGTTATTTCCTGGACTGTCAAGCCGAAGCGTTCACCTCAAACATCCGCCATTTTGGTTCCCTGTCCCAACCCTCGCAGCTAGTCAAACATATTCTTCATCCTTTTATATCCACAACCTGGATTACTTATATGTACAGTATTTAATATCTATTAAGACAAAAATATATTCGTAAGAAAATTCTATTTTTATATTTAATAGTATAGTTTTATACCCGCAATATTAATGTTACTGTTTGACAACGAAGTCATACCTGTCCGAACACCTTCAGCTATGACCAACATTACGATATTAAAGATTTTTTAATAGTTACCGCTATGACTTCCAAGTACAGATGCCTTAAATACTGTCCAAGCATCTCTACACGCGTTCAACCAGATGTATGAACGAGATTAATGACAGACACAGTACACTGTAACTGTGGTTATATAGCAACACTGATGGTACATAATTATTATTATAACCTAACCGCCCTCCTCTCCGGTGTGTAATCTTGAAATCTAAAGGTCAGAACAAATATTCGATTTGTATAGTAAAACGTTACCTAACCTGTAAAAGATAATCACTATACCGCTGGACCACCCTGTACCTAAATCACTACACTTCTGGACCATCCTGTCCTTAAACCGCTATACTTATGGACCACCCTGTGTAATGACCACGGTCATACACGTCAGTTAACGTAAAATCAGACGATTCATATTACGCTCAATAGCCCAAAAACATGCAGCTAGGCCTTCATTTGAGTCCCCCGTCGGAAGGGGGCCGTTTTCTCATTACTTCAGGACGCCTGAGTCCTCCGTTATCTCTCAATCTTAGAGTGCACCCGAGACTTCATTATTCCTTAGTAATGACAGAATTTGAAATTGCAACGGAGGATGCAATTAGTGAGGCAACCTATATGGCATCACGAATATTGTGACCAAGTCCCAGGTTGCTGATCTGCCTTTCTGCCTCATTTACACACAATTGCTGGGTCTCAATTGTTTCTCTTACTATTGACAACACAACATACTGACATATAGCGTTTCTAACTATTGATTATTATTTTTTCTTTATTATCATTATTACAGTGTTATTATTATTATTGTCATTATTATTTTATTTTACTTTTTATTATAAATTTTATTTACTATGAATTACTATTATTATTATTATTAAATTTTCGCCCCCCAGGCCCCGATGTGGGTCAGTGACCTGTGCCCAGGTGGGCTAATCCCCTTAAAAAAAAATGTCTGTTTACAGTTGGAACATTCAAGATACATTGTGAGTGGTGTTGAAAGCTTCAACTGTCCTTATTGTTAGTAAAACTTGTCAAGTGGGTGTCGAGTTTGTCAGACTGAATGGCATATCTTTATGTCGTCAGTGGGGATAGCCATGAGTTTCCGATCGTTACTGAAGTTATATTATTTTGTTGCCCCGACATCAGGGAATCTGATGTGTGTAGTTTAGTTAGTGTCAGTTGTCTATTTTAGAGTCGTTAATCTACTGAAAAGATTCTGTCAAACTCAAAATCTCCAAGACCTAACGGCTGTTCCTCCTGGGCTGTGGTCTGTGGTTTCTGGCAAGTAGAGTTGTTTGTGCGTATGTAACTCAATTTCACCTCTTTCCTGACAAACTCAATCTCTGATTAGATCATAAAAACAGATGTAGGAAATTAGCCTGATCTGTGACACTGATGGTCACAGCTAGGTGTATAGCGACCAATTTGAATAGAAGGTAACTCTGTTACCCCCCCCCCCTCCATCCTCTCTCCTGATTCCCAGCTAAGGCAGTAATGAGAGAGAGAGAGAAGAGATAATTAAATTGAAACAGTTTATTTAGCCAGAAAAACGCAGATACAGAGTGAATAATAAGAACAATATTAACATGGCTGAGCCAGTTGAGAACCTGAGCTGCACCTGATATATACTATACATTTATCTCAAGGAAGTATTATGTAACATTTAGTATCATCTGGAATAGTACAATAGCCTGGTGGTAATAAGAACATGTTGCCACGGTTATCACTTCAATATTTATTAATTTTATTATTTTTTATTTTTTATTTATTTTTTATTATTATTTTGTTTATTTTTTTATTTATACATACACACACACACACACACACACATATATATATATATATATATATATATATATATATATATATATATATATATATATATATATATATATATATATATATATATATAAATAAATAAATTAGAGTGGAATTTAAAAACATAAGAGAGAGAGAGAGAGAGAGAGAGAGAGAGAGATGCAATTAGTAGATAAGTAAAAGGACCACGTGAAGCACAAATAAGAGCATTAAATATAACGAAAATAATAATAAATAAAAATTAAGGATTTGCATAGGTTAATTAGCAATAAATATAAAAATAAGTTACCCATATAGCAACACCATTTTCTACACCCATAATAAAAAAATACGTCAAAAATTATGGGATACCTAAATTAATTTTTGATAGTCAAATGGTATTCTTAAAACAGTTGTAGTGAGCAAGTTTCTTAAAATATATGGTATTATTGCAGTCTCAACCAATATGGCTACGAGTTGAGCAATGTGTCGCTATTATTAAACTGCGACAGCAAAAGTAGGGTTCAGAAGATAACTCTTTCAACAAGATCTATTATTTTTTTTTAAGTATAAAACCTGAAACTGCATATTGGTTGAAAATGCAGCAATACCAAGGTGTTCATTCTAGGTTATGTTATGTTAGATTTTTTGGGGAGGGGGCGGTTGGGCAACGTGTTTTTCCGATGGGTTCTTTTACGTTTTTATTCGTTTATGTTGATTTTTGTTGGAAATACCTTTTTTGGTAGTAAAACGATTGATTTACGACAAAAATAAATATAACAATATAATAAAACAAAAAACATCGGAAAAACACAATGCCCAACTCGAGTGACGTATTGGCTGGAAATGGAAATTTACCAAATATATAATATATTATTTCCGTACTTACATGCTGTTAGATGTTGAAGCACTTGTTGATGTTTCTTCTCCCCCCGACCCCTCCTGTGCCGTACTTATCTTGAACAAGGTTAAATCTAGGTTTGGTGGGAGTACGGGTAGTGTGCAGTTGTGGGAGAGATGAGCTGTCACGAGGTAAGCCACGCTGTAATGGCTGATACCTTATGTGCATCACTTTTCTATTTTTCCTTTGGGTAATTCCTTTCAGCCACAACGACATGCCGGGCAGGTCCTTTCCCACTAGGACTGCTTGTTGAAGGGCCAGACAAACTATCATTTGCACTAGAAGAGCCAGGGACACTGGGAGAGGCCTCAAGAGGCACCACACTATCACCACATGGTGCAATCTTGTACTTTGTACATTTTCCCTCCCCTCACCTTCGCCAGCAACACAAGGCATGGTTCAAAACTATCACAACATTGGTAATAGTAAATTAAATCACTGTGATGGTCAAAGTCACACCCTACACCATGAACCACACAGGGCGACTGGTGACGTGGAGTCGTTGAGGAGGCAGGCAGTCTACACCTGTGCCAGATCTCACCGACGGTGCCAAATGTGCACACGAATCTTGCGTCTCTAGCATTCATTCACTTTCCTATCTCCTTAGGCCCCCTTATATACCATGACGCATACAAATATTGGCGATAATCAAAGAATAAATCATAGTCCAAAGCATTTGTTCATTTCAACCCAAATCCAAAACATCCTGTGAATTGTAATCGCCAAACTCTCACAAACGTTAAACGCATTATTTCGCGGACCCCAGTTTGAGAATCACTGCCTTAGAGTACCAAAATCCACCCAGGCCCAAAAAATGTTTAGTGAGTGCGGCAAAGCGAATGACTTCTGCATGCCAGGGGGAGATGACCCCAATACACCACCTCGGCCACGCATACGTTTGCTATATCGACGAGACTTCCTGTGATGTCATCGTTGGACACCAGCTCGGCTCCTCCAAACATTCAATACTCTGTCTGGCTGTTGACTACTACTCTCCCCACGGTACCTTGAACACTCTTGATCGTTTAGCTGCTCAGATTAGTTGTGTCCAATGTTGGAGACGAACAACCTGCCTTTATCCTTTAGATGAGATATCACCACACCACCAAGTCAACCAGATTTCAGGTGGACGACATGAAGGACGTTAAGGAGTACGAGGCTTACCCAGTCCCTTACTTTAATCCTCTTTTCCGTCTCCACACCACTTGAATCTTCCCTCCACGAGCAGTTTTCTTCAACTGCTAACGAAAAAGAAAATATGGCAGTTTTTTTAATCCCATCATTTTCAGTCAAGGAGCATTTAATGTTACCAGTCTGTTTTTATGAAATGTTTCCCTTCCATAACTTTAGGAAGGCTTCATGGGTTGTAAATAGGTTCATTACATATGGTAACATTGCATTATTGATAGATATACTGTACCTGAATTAAATTTAGTAATCATCTATATATCTACTGGTTATTTGCCACTCGACTCCTTTTCAAATTATAATACAGTTAAAAAGATTATTTTGGTGGAAATGAAGTATATTTAGAGGCATTTCTGATTATATCATTGTTTTGCCTTAGATAAACATTTGTGACCTGCTGACTTACTATTAAACAGTGTATTCATTTTTTGAAGAGCCAAGATATGCATGTTTAGTGTTTCACATGTGCATGACTATTACCAGCTTCAACAGAAAGATGGCAAATTTGGTATGAATACATGCATACGTCTGGAAGTCGAGTTGTTAAGTATAGATGGAGCGAGAAATGGTTAGGTTATGTCATCAATGAAGCTTTTGGTGAAATGGATATTTATCAGCAAGTACAGTAAATTGGATAGATGTGAAATACTTTTAGTTAATGAAACAGTTGTAGGCAAAGGCAATGGCTGTGACAGAAGGAACATTGTCTATATATAGTTTTTTCTGGCATTCAGATCTTGGTAGTAAATGCTAGGTAATATATATCATGATACTACTAATTCCCAGGAACATTTATTGTTATTTTCTAGACAAATTATGGCTTCACCACGTTAGTGTCCGGTCTAGTATATCTCCTATAACAGAGTCTGGAATGACAAGTACAGAACACATATCTATGATAATTTCCTGTTGCTGGCAGGTGTAAGAAAACGGTAAAAATTTTCAAACACTTTATTGTTGAATCCAGCACTTGGAGTAGATCCAAAATCTTGAACTTTTAAAATAAATGATAATGTTGTGACCAGTTTTCAAAATTTTCCCTTTATTAACATGGAAACTGAGGCAGGGAATCAACAGGTAACTTAACACTCTGGCACAAAGAGACATTCCCTTAATGTCTCTGGGTGGTATGAGCACTAGATGGTGCCCGGATAGTTTGAGTCGTACTAACAGAGCATGTAAGCTCCTCCCCTGCCTCTAAGAAAAATTAAGAGTCTAAGTGACATTAGTGCTGCTTTATAACAAGATATATTTGCCTTGATATTTAATATTACTCTTACCATTAATTATTATGATATCTTTATCTCCTATGTACAAAGGCCGACCCACAGCTAGTTGCTTTAGTACGAAGCTTGGAAGGATGACAAGCACGACATCACACTGTATTTGGCTACCACACTGAACCACAGTGTTTGCTGCAGGTCACGCAGAGGCAATGGTTCCTTGCTTGTCACAAGTCTCCTCGACAACAAGACCTCCATCAACCGTTCACATACAGTATGATCAAATAATTTAAACTCTAAAACAACAAGATCCTACACCTGGCAGCTAGATTCAGCACAGTTTTTGTGGTAAACATAAATCAGTTTTGTTGCCACTGAGATTCATTCTGAATGGTTAAACAGACAACCAGGCATTTCAACCACTCTTAATTCATCTATCCACAAACTAAATATGTGTTTACACCAAAAACTAAGCTTCAACATGACTTGGTAGAAGCTGAGCAGGAACTACAGAGGTAGAAGGCTCAATTTTGTTATGATGAATGCTCTTGGGATAACAATGAAGGAAAATAACCAGTATTTTATTACACTGTAGTCATGCATTCGTCCTACTTCATGCGCACTTTCTAAACGGGCTTCACTCTCAAGGTACAAAGCATAAGGTTTGGAGCTAGGAATTTTTTTTTTGCATACCTAGGAGCTAGATGAAAAACCCTACCTCTACCAATGACCGGCTTCTAATAAAAAAAGGAGAGAAAAAGCAAATTCAGTGTGCAAAGCTGGTACTTTAGTGTGGAATGTTACGGACCCAATGTGTCACTTTTTGAGAAATTTCAAGAACCGAAGCAGAGTTTAGAGCAGATTATAAGGCATTACTATGTAAAGGGATCAAATTAAATTACACATTTACTTTGTAGGTTAAAATGTATTATCTTTCAGATTTTACTGCACATATGCAAAAATGTTAATACATATCCATCGAGGGAGAACATAAAATAAACCTAAGCATTAAAACATTAACCAACGAACGTGGGATAAGGTTTGAGCAGTACAGCTGTAACAACTCGACTCCGAATAATGATTATGATCAATATGAAAACAGTCTTGCAAACTAGGTCGTTTCATGAAGATTGGGGCTGTCTACAGACTATCTACACAATATTTTTTACACTTGATTTTGGCTGCAGTTCTGTAGCCATCACACTTCTACTCATGTGCACTAAAATTTACACAAAATTTAACAGATGAGACAAACTTCGCCAGGGCTACTTGTGTCAGAAAGCAAGGTTCCCCTTCCAAAAACCTTAACAGGCATTATTAGATAACTATCTCTTGAGCCACTGAATAGGTATTAAATATATGTGTATATCTCTTATGTATATGTATGTTATTATAATATATAAATATATACATTTGTATATTATATATATATATATATATATTACACATGTACTATATATATATATATATACTATAATATATACTATAATTAAAATCTTTTTTAAATATCTTAAATATCTTTTTATCACTAGTTTTCTAAATTCTTATGAGACTCCCTGCTTTCTGACACCTGCAGCCTGGAGCGGGAGTCCGAGGCTGCGTAAACCTCAGTTCAAGTTCTGGTGCATTCTTGAAGTGTCACTGTTTTGTCTTTATTATATCCTTCACCAGGATTCTGTACAAATATCTCATTGTTACTTACTAAAAATCTTATATATAACAATGGGGGAAAATTAGAAACAACCATAATGACATTAAAATTCTCAGTAAGTAACAAAGAAATATGGAATCATATGGGAGAGCACATTACAGAGCCACCAACACTCTCCTTTACTATATATTCTCAGGCTCAACTACAAATTTTCTCATTGGGATATTAAATAAATTTCCATTATTGGGCATCAGAGAAACACGAGTATAGCGACACAAGTGCTGGCTGTGGGGAGGCTGCTGATGATGATGGCCATTCTTGTGCTCTGTAAAAACGCCTTAATAATAAGTCTCCATTTCCATCCAACCTCCGGGGTTCCTACGCAGGATGAATCGGCGACACTCGTCATAAACAAAGATGAGTAAGGAGAAGGGAAGGGCTGGCAGCCACCAGTAGAACCTGCAAAAATTATCATTAATTACTTGAGGATCAACCATTGATTTCTTACATTCTCATTTCTTTAACTGTAAACCCTAAACAAATGCTAAAACTACACCCTGACCCTGCAAATTTGTGTTTCAGACATCCGGTTGTCCACAAATCCGTGCATTTTCCGACTGTTACCCAATTACTGTGTATATCACTCGGCTGTGTTCATTTCAGAAAAAATAAAAATAAATTACTTTGTAGCAGCCCAAAAAGATCACAATAATTGTTATAAAATTCAATATTCAAGTGTGAGTATGTAAATAAACCTATATTAATTATGGTGCTTTGGATAACAACTGAAGTTTTCTTACTTAATCTTTCCTCCTCAACTAGGGAAACAACTACTGAAATCTGTGGAAGTATCACCAATGCACCACTTACTGTACAGTACTGTACTTTTCTTTGAATTCATAAAGTGCCATTTAAGAAGGAAACAATGTATGTGGTAATTCATTCATTTAAGAACAATTATTTTCTTAAATATGCATAGAATAATCCAACAAGTGATCAAATAATGGTTTGCTTCACACAAGTGTCAACTGCATATCTTACAAAAGTCATTTATGAATACAAGTTATCCTTACTCAAGGGATACAGGGTAGACACATTTCCCCGAGGGATCTGTATGAGTTGTACTGTACTTACTTCAGGGGGTACATACGAAGACCCTTGTCCATTCCTGGGGTGTATGAGAGGAAGGCAGCCAGTGTAGTTTCGAAACACAATCCAAAGTTCAGCACCATGTTCCTGTAAGACACCACATTAATTAATACTGTATAGGGACAAAATGTTTATTAAACTACACAAACATTGAAGGTGTCATGTTTCCAAGCTTGTTGTAAATCTGACAAAAACATTTTCCTTTTGTTTGGGACAAAGTAACCTTTACCTAATGAGACTAAAATCAACAAGCATAATATAAATAGAATGCAGCCCACTTGTGATCTCTACTGAAGAGACATGTAACTGAATATGCATAAATACAAACATTCTGTACAAATATCATGTGCAAGACAGATAAAGCATATAAAGCCGATTGTCTTAGTAAACTTACTTCATGCCCTGGTGAACGATGGAGTTACGTCGGGTCTTGCAGACGATCAAATCTGCCCATTGCACAATCACGATGGAGACGAAGAAAGCAGTATGGCATGTGTACTCAAGAACCTTGCGGTCGTAGTATGTCTGTGGTAAATAGGTTGAAGGGCAGTGTTTACGATAACATTTACACCAAACTGCGTTTTGTTAAGTACCTAGGATAAGCGCTTTCCAATGCTAGATGATAAAAGCTTCCCAGATAAACATGACACACTCTCCCGGGCTTCACCAAGGAACTACAGTACTTATTCAGGGAGGGTGAAGTATTCCTGCAGGGTACATCTACTGTATATGACTTATGATAACTCAGTAAAATGTGGATTACAAAAACGGACTGACAAAGATCTGCGAAATAGTTTTTATATACTGTGAAATGCTTTTACAAGGAATGTAACTGTGACCAAGTTCATGGAAATAAATGAAACGCTTTTAGCAACACCACAGACATATTAGATGATGAATGATGGCACAAATAGTTGGGCTTTTATAGTTACATTACAAACTAATTCAAGCTTATTTAATTCTATGAAAGGCCAACATCCCTGGCAATGAAACTATGAAGATAATTGTTATAGTCCAGTTGTTGAGTGATGGACAGCTAAAATATTACTGAAGCACTTTGGTGAGAGTTTGGAGAAAAAAGTTTATCACTGTACAGTATGTAAAAAAAAGTATCTGCAAGGATGGGTTGGATGACTTCCCAAAATGTTGTGTGGCTCTGTGGCATACTGATCCTATTACATTTGGTAACCAAACATTACATAAATTATGCTGAAATAAATACACATTGCAATACACTGTACTTATTTTAAACTATATACTGCACTGTACAAAAATAAATGAATGTCCCAATATTTATCATCCTTGGTCTCAATGTTTCACATAGGTGTGGACAAATATTTTTTGAGACACGTAATGCACATAAATACTGTACCTATCATTCAGAATTAAAGGAAAAATGTTTACTCAAGGTGAAATACTGTGCTGTACTAACCCATTCCTGGCCATAGTGGTCCTCCAGATCATTGATGGCCTTGGAGTCCCACTTCTCACGGATACCAAAGAGTTTGGGAGGGAGGAAGCCATTCTCTGCCATGATCACAAAGTACACAAAGAATCCTGCCAAGGCCTGAATCATACCAATCTGACCATAGGCCATAGAGATGAGCCTGTTGTGTGGTGGATACAATATATTAGCTTTGGTTAAGTACACAAGTTATACTTCTCTTTACAAACTCAATTTACAAAAAAAATGATTCAAAATTTCAGATTCTTAGTTACAAAACCAATTAACTTACATTTGAACAAAAAGTATTTCTATAGTAAACTTTTTATTGAAAATTTTCACTCAATTTATGTATAAAAGATAAATACTGCTCATTATAACATAAAGTGATAGATCATTAATATACACTACTGTTTGGCCTAGGAAACTATAAGAGCATTCATAGTAATGATGTGTGTGCAAATTATAATATCAACCAGATCTTTGGTGCAAAATAAGTCAGTATCTTCATCTGGAGATAACACATACTGTACTGAATGTGAAAATTGCCCTCTTAGATTATATTGTGGTAAATTTAAATAATTTTCATATTTTAAATTAATTTTTGAGGATTCATGTTTAAGCACTAAGTTCCATTTAGAATATTTTACAATTCATAAAGCCATAAAACTGAAGGATATTTCCAGTTAAAATATTTTGCAATAAATGAATCGTTTAAAATAATCTAAGTCAAGACATTTTGTAGTGCATTAGTTATTTTACAATAAATATATTCTTGACACATGGCACCACACAAAACAGTACCTCAACTTTATTGAATGTATTGTGCACAAATTCTCAAAACTACATGGTTGAGGTTTTTTCAATAGACAAATTTAGGATATTTAGTACATATGTTTATTGTGTCAAACTTTGAAACTTTCATTAACATAATTAAGAACTTTGAAAGATACTTTTAATTCATCCATTTTGCAATAAATGATACTGGTGATAGTACTGTACTGTTTCTTCAACAACCTCTCCCTCTCTAGTCAAAATAGTAATGCACAAGCATATATAAAATATTTCTAAATAATCATTGCAATGGTAATTAACTAAGCTATCTACAGCAATGAAATCGGTAGCATTTGTACCGAAATCTTCAAGTTACTCTTAATGAAGAAAATGGGAAGTCTACAGGAATCAAAGCTCAATATCTAAAACTTCTCTTTGTAAAGAACAGCTCTTACCAGTTTTGAAAAGCCGATATCACAGCTCACCTTCAGACGTGGTTATATGTAATTTTCCCTCACAAGAGACAAATCATGCACGCGAAGACTCATGCATAGGGTTAACAAAAATTTGTACAGAGGTTTGGAACATTATACAAATATATATTTTTGGGGGCTGTCTGAGGTTTGGAGAGTATATGGTGCCTTCAGTCAAATACTTATACAAGGGTATGTGTGCAGTGCAAACAGAAATCCACTGCAAGACATTGATCCCAGTCAACTTGTAGACATGATGCACGAGGAACTCCTGTATAGACACAGCAGAGAAAATACTAACACATGTATGATGATCCTTCAGGGGAGGGCCATTAATGATCCATCAACTGAATAATCATATGACAATAGTTTAGGATTAAACATACCCCATACCTGGTTGGGCACAGCACAAGTGTAAGACAACAAATGACAACGGTGGGTTACACATTTGAACTCCCCCAGAAACTATTTCTAAATGACGTGTGCTCGTGCATTTCTTTGATGAATTCGCTCTCGTGTAACACATAAGTTTGTAACACCGATTAGCTGCAATTAAATACAGAAGGACGTTCAGAGCGGGCATTCCATGAAAAAGGAATAGAAATACATAAACAATAGGTAGTTTTATGTGTTGATGCACTTCCCTCAGTAACATAAATGCTTGTGACAAACATTTTTCTTTAGTATGAAATTCTAAAACATCAATAACATCTCTGCAAGGTGAGCACTGTCTGCTTCACCTGCAACACCAAAAAAACATTCCCAATATAAAATAACAAGGGAGTATGTATTTGTGGAAACACCTGCTGCACAGGGTGTCAGCTCACCTGTAGTTCACAAGCTTGTCGTGCCACGGGTCTCGTGGTTGCCGCTTCATTATGTCTGATTCTGCAGCCTCATAGGCCAAGGAAATGGCCGGGACCTGCGCATTCGTGTAAAAATTTACGGGTAATTAGCGTAACTAACACCCAGGAGTACGTCCATGAGGATGGGGTGGCGATGAACAGTCAACTGTCCCTTACTGATCGATGATGTGGGTGGACTACACACTGCGGTGGTTCATAGAAGGGTAGAGGGCAAGAAGGAGCGGCACACTGGGCTCAAAATGCAACCCATTTTTTTTCCCTTATGTCCCTAGCATGATGGCCAGCACTCCTGGCAAAAACCTCTTCCCAATAAAGACCACCGACTCGTGTGGTAATGTAGATGGACCATTTGCATTGCATTTCACTTTCTAAAAGCGCCATCTACCTACGACTGTAGTCAGACAGGGACAAACACAAACACTGCCTCCTAAGTAGTACAGGCCATGGAAAAGAAGCATTACTGGCAGCTCAATATGAAAACTGCCTGGTTGACTGTTTTAATCGCACTACTGTGCAGGTCTACAGTACATGATTGGAACACAAATCCATGGCATATATAAGATTACAAGTGAATCATCTCCTCAGAACATGTCACTTAAGCCTGGACAAGTAGAGCACCATGGGATTTGTGGGGAGAGGGTGAATGGGTTGTTACATTGCATATACAGTACTGCTAAATGGCAAGATCATGCAACAGAGCACACTGCAAACTGCCTCAGTAGAAACCATGCAATCAGTATACAAGCTTACATTAATTATACACCAATACAGTACTAATATTTTGTAAAATTTTAAGGTAAACCAAAAAAATATATACAGTATTTAGTGACCTATAATTACTTAAAAATCAGTAAAAAAAACTATCAGTACAACAGAGGGGTAAAAGACCCCCTTGAGACAACCACAAACCCTTGGAGAATGTCTCAAGAGATCTTCTGCCATACAACACTACTCTAAAAGTGTTAAAAATTAAATAAGAAATGATATGGAATGTGTTCCTTAGTAATTATCAAATTATCAATCTCTACTTTCAATAAGCATTTTTTAACTGAAGTTTTACTTCTATTGCTTCACCGGTGACATTCCCCACTCAAGGAGACGTTGCCTAGTTATAACAAGTTTGCTGTGTGCACCAATAATGGTCTATGGCGCCTCGTCATGACTTCTTTCATAGGCCTGCCAGTTATACCTCAAGCCTTCAGCTATTGATGCTGCTGTGCCCAACCCTCTATTCCAAAATGACCAACTTAATTTTATCCAGTCAGTCCAAAAATGTAAATAAATACCTTGAGAAAAGAAAGAAGATAGATACTCTACAAGAAAAGGTATTCAACATCCTACTCTTGCCAGCAACAGAGGAGAATCCTGAGCTCTTCACAGTAAGTAGCTCAGGTTGTAGTGGAGCTCGTCTGTCTTTATCATGCATTTCAACAATTATACAGTATTTTGCACTATGAATTATCCTAGGCAAAAATCTTCTTGTGTAAAAATATTTGCATTTGAATTTGAATTTAAAATTACATCATGCATAAAAAATTTGAAAGCATAGAATATTACACCAAAGCTTTTGTGAACACAAACACCACCCCAGAAAAAGTTAAGTTCCTTCATGCCACCACCTTGACAATGTTTGTTAGGATTCACTTCAACTGTTCACCTTCAAACAACAAGCTTGTTATTTCAATTATACTGTACTGGGGAAGAGAAACCAAGTGTGAAGTTAATCAGTTAGTAAAGAGCAACTGGTGTCGGTAAAGTGGCACAAACATTACCTCTCGTTCACAAGCTTGTCGGTGAATGGATTGCGGGGCTGGCGCTTCATAATATCAGATTCAGCTTCCTCATAGGCAAGGGAAATGGCAGGCACCTAAATATTAACCAAAGTATCTTGTTAACATCCTTCAACAAACAAAGAAAAAAAATCGCAGGGGAAAAAATAAATAAAAAACTATCTACAGATGCTTTAGCTCGCAGGACAATCTGAAAAGTTCATTCAAGTGCAAGACAAATAAAAAACTAAATTACAATAAAGAGATCAGTTCTGCTCTGTCCTGTTGGGCATGTGCTAGCATTATCAGTGTTCGGTGACAGGCCCCTCGTAAAACAAGCAATTTCGGTATAGTGCTAATTCTTGTGCAATGGTCTCTGGGATAGAATTAAATGACAAGAGACATGATTGTAAAATGAAGCACAACTCACTCTTCTTTAAGCATTATAATTATATATGCAAGCTATATAGTTGAATGACAAAATTCGTGCATCATGTCCCATGTAAAAAAAAATTCAAGTACACTAGCCAGCTGTGCTTTTTGTTCTTGTACATGAATACTGAAACTTGTTGCCACTGTAGAAATTTACCAAGCACAGCCTAAGCTTGCATGGATCTGTAGTTGCATCTGCTAAAAAAAAACCACCCATGCAGAGGTTTATCTTTTTTCATCTTTGGTATCAAAGTTGGTAGGTTGGAGCCAAGGTAGGATTAGTAAGGGGTATATGTAATGTAGAGATAGATATAGATATATAGAGAGAGAGAGGGAGAGAGAGAACCTGCACACGTTACCTCTCGTTCACAAGCTTGTCGGTGAACGGATTGCGGGGTTGACGCTTCATAATATCAGATTCAGCCGCTTCATAGGCAAGGGAAATGGCTGGGAGCTGTCATGACCAGCACAGGACAAGAGGCAGACAAAAAAGACAGATATGAGTGAACTCTGGAGGCACAACACTATAGTGATGATTATGGCATGCATTGCAGGTCAATACACACAAACACCGCTTGCAAGAGGTGCAAAGTTCAGATGTTCCTTGTAATCACTTGTTTGAAGGAGTTAGAGTTCTTGTTTAATGTGGTCAAGAGATAAACAATAATTTATCAATTTACACATCTAGTATAATTTACATGCGAACCAAAACTTCTCCAGGGCAACCTGAATTCTGCACCTTTATTGAACACGGCCCAAGTTGTGCGATTTGGGAGGCTGAGAGTTAGCAGCATCTACACACTGCAGTGGCAGGATGTCATAGTGCAAGGTGTCAGGACCAGGACAGGAACATAATGGTCATGGTGTGAGATGAAAGGAAAAGGAGAGGAACAGGAACGCCTCGCTACAGAGAGGCCAAGTTTTTTCTCGATCATTAGGGTTATATGATATGCACGGGTCTGAAATACTTAAGACGAGAAGGACATCATGGAGCTTGTCTGATGGAGAATGAGATGTTCACTACCATATGTATAATATATTTGTAGTGATGGCTTAGATTATCCAGTCATTGGAAAGTACATTAGTAAACCAGCTTGGGAAATAAACCAGCTTGGGAAATTAAGTACAAAGCATTGAAGTTCATGAAATACAGCATTATATACTGTATATAGATATATATATATATATATATATATATATATATATATATATATATATATATATATATATATATATATATATATATATATATATATATATATATATATATATATATATATATATATATATATATATATATATATATATATATATATATATATATATATATATATATATATATATATATATATATATACATACACACAGTATGAAAAGATATTGTAAAATAAAAGGCATGAAGAAGAATGAGGAATACTAAGGAGAAGCAAGAGGTGTCGGGTACAAAATCTTGGGAGAAGGAAGGAAGGTTGTTGGTTTGATGTTATTGCCCCGCCACCTCCTTCTAGGGACGTTACATTTCAAGGAATTAACTTCAAAATACAATAAATAAAAATTCCTGAATAAGGCAGAATTAGAGAATTTACAGGTAATAATTTGAAGTTGTATTTATTCATGAACAAACAAAATACATTAACTGGGGGTGAATGTCTGAGGACATTAAAGTTAGCAAAAATTACTGTATGTTAAACTTCCTGACAGTAACATTCAGAAATAGCTAAGTGAAAAGATCTTGACTACTATTCTTTTTAAAACTGTGGCGGGGTAAAAATATCTTAAACCGAGTGAGTGGGGTTGTAGTGATGAATACGTGACAACAGCAATTGTAAGACCATGAATCTGTACTCAGATAATGAATACATGCAGAGTACAATACAGTAGTTCAACTTGTGAAAAACCAAATATCTGAATAAATCCTAGAACAGCCATGGTAAGCACTGAAGTAAAGCAATTAACTTCAATATTAATAATGCTAACAGATTCACCAATATCTCATTAAAATGTGAATATTACTTTTTAATAGGTAAGAAAAAATGACCAGAATGTTATTCTGCAGAGGAACCTTTTTCTTCTACTCACTACAAGTAAAAATTAAAAATTATTCACGAAATAATTGGTTTCAGTGTATCTGCTGATCAACTTTTCTATGGAATGTAAAAGTTTACTCAAGTGCAGGTCATGACAGCTTGCCTAGAGAACCCTAAAGGTGTAGTGAACCTTAGCAAAAAAGCCCATGGAGATAAAACTAGTACAGTACACCAATGTCAAGCAATCACAAAACTGTCATCACACCTCCAGGGGCCTAAGATTCAAGAGAATGTTATAATATGAAAAAAATTGATATATTCACTTATTTACTTAGCTGGTCATGTAATCATCACATTGTCAAGATAAGGATGAAGGTAACTTGAGTTGGAGGATGAAGAGTAATGGTCGATGGGCGTGACAGGTGCTATGTTTACCTTGTCCCATCAACTACAAACACAATCAAGGTTTCTCGTTTCTCAAACCTGTTTTGTTATTTCACCAGCTCAACAAAGATAATAAAGAATGGTAAATTATGACCCTTAAGAAATCTTTAATCAGGAAACAAGAATTAAAAGAGGAAAAAGTTTGTTGAGAATGATGCTTGAAAATTTATCAACATGGCAAGAGGCTTTATAAGATTGGTGACATAGCGTAGAGACAGAATAGTCGAGTGATGTTGCATACTCCATACCATCAGAGGTGACTTATATATTATGCAAAAAATCACTGTGGCAGTAATCACATTCCTAGAAAAATTTCTGCATATAGGAGTTATAGGATCACAGCGTTGTCAAAGAAAATAGCAATGGAATAGAATAGGAAAGATATTTGGTAACTTGCTTCAACCCAGCCAGTTGAGTTGAGTAAGCTGTTTAGTGTTAGAACCAGCCTGTATGTCCTAATACATACTGTTCATTCCTTAAAAGTTGAAGTGAGAAATCTTAGATATACTGTACAGTATATATATATATATATATATATATATATATATATATATATATATATATATATATATATATATCGTGAAACTCCTTGTAAAGTCATGTTTTTGCCTCTTCCTTGGACTTTAAAAGACCAACGAAGTTAAACATGCACATCTTGCTGATAAAAACACTGTTTTGTTTCTTTCAAGTGTTGGAAAACTTGTTGCCATACATCAATTACTATGTAAGATAAATGGAGCAATACTCAGGTGTCACCTTACAATTCTTTATGATGTATCCTAACAAGTATGTACTGTATGTGGGCAGACTTTGTCTTGGCTAAAGATCTGTGATAAAATAGAAATATGCCAATCAAATTCAAAATATATGAAGACAATTTCTGCGTGCGAGTAAAAGTAGCAGAACAGGAAATGTTTGCCACGTTGCAAAAGCTCATTCATAGTTCGTTCCATAGTACAGTTATCCTTTCCGAGTCGTCGTCCTTTTTACCTTTCGTTGACAAGTTTGTCTTTGAATGGGTTTCGTGGATACCGTTTCATGATATCACTCTCAGCAGTTTCATAGGCCAGAGAAATGGCAGGAATCTAAGGAAAAGGTGAATATAACAGTAGCTGAACTGTTATTGCAAAGTGACAAATGTATTTACCATCACAAGTAGACTACCAACTGTTAATGAACAGTGACCAATGTATTTACCATTACAAGTAGACTACCAACTGTTAATGAAAAGTGACCAATGTATTTACAATTACATTACCAACTTTGTTTTTCAATTGTCTCTACTTCAATATTATTATTTTTACCTCTTCATACAATGACTTTACTTTGATTAAGCAAATACTCTACACTACTTTAACCTACATATCTGCCACTTAATTCTCAACTACATATCAGTACCTCTCATTGACCAATTTATCAAACATAGGATTTCTGGGTCTCCTCTTCATAATATCATTTTCAGCTGTTTCATAAGCTAGTGAAATTGCTGGAATCTTAGGACAAAAACAAAAGAGGAAATATTTCATTATTCACAGTAAACATACTGAAAGTTTCTTAAAAAGCATATAAATAAGAAATATTTTGTTTAGTAAGGAGTATCAGTAAGTCTGGTAATTAGAATTTGCATTCAATAGTTTTTTTTTATCTAATTACACTGCAGTTTAGCAAATTTTTAATCACAGCAAAAATATGTATTTTTGAAACATAACACAATATTAAGTTATATTTATTTGTAAAATTTTGATAATTTACGATTAAAACAAACCAGCGCAATTGACTTACCATGTCAGTACCCAGATCGATGCAGAGAATGGTGACGGTACCCAAGGGCAGAGGCACGGAGGCGATCATGAAGAACAAGAATGGCGAGATCTCGGGAATATTGGAGGTCAAGGTGTAGGCAATGGACTTCTTGAGGTTGTCAAAGATAAGTCTTCCCTCCTCAACGCCCGTAACAATAGATGCAAAGTTGTCGTCCAGCAAGATCATGTCGGCAGCCTGCTTGGACACATCTGATCCGGCAATACCCATAGCAACACCTGAACAAATCGAGTCTATTAGCCTTAGTATTAAACATTTTATTAATCTGTCCTATGACTTACCCTAATACAAAATGGATGAATCTAAATGAATACTGAACAAACATAAATCTTCATTCTTTTGTAAAGTATTAAGAAACTTACCAATGTCAGCCTTCTTGAGGGCAGGGGAGTCATTTACACCATCACCAGTCACAGCAACAATGGCACCCATACGCTGGCAACCTTCAACAATGATCAGTTTCTGCTGGGGTGAGGTACGGGCAAATACAATCTCGGTGTGGTGAATGAGAATGTCGTCCAACTGCTCGGAGGTCATGTCTCTCAGTTCTGAGCCGTGGACAACAGCAGCCTTGGCTTCACGGGGGTCAACCTCCTTGATGGGGATGTTCAGTCTCTGGGCAATGTCTTCTACAGTTTCATTACCTTCAGAAATGATACCCACAGACTTAGCAATGGCCTTGGCAGTGATAGGGTGATCACCCGTAACCATGATAACCTTAATACCGGCCGATCGGCACTTTGCTACGGCATCGGGCACAGCTGCACGAGGAGGATCAATCATGGACATGAGACCCACAAATCGCAGGCCATGTACTGGGAAGTTGGGATTATCTGAATCAAAGGGATATCCAAGAGGATACTTATCAGAAGGCAAAATGTAGTCACAGAAACCAAGTACACGCTCTCCAAGGCCTCCCAGTTCTAGGTAGGCGTTGTTGAAAGATTCCTTCAATTCTTCATCGAGGGGCTTTTCTTCGCCATTGATATAAATGGTTGAGCAGCGTTCCAGGATCCTCTCTGGGGCACCCTTCATGACGAGGAGGTAGCGGGGGTCATTCTTATCCTCGGTGTCGTGTATGGACACCTGATATTTGTTTGTGGAATTGAATGGAACCTCACAGACCTTCTTGTTGCGTGCTCGCCAGCCCTTTACATCTCCAACAGCAAGTTCAACACATTTCAGCAGAGCAGCTTCTGAAGCATCGCCGTTCACTTCACGTTTCAAGATGGCTACTTCCTCTTGTCCAGTCTTGAACTCAGCACGATTGCAGAGGGCAGCAATTCTGGAAAGTGTCTTCCAGCCTTCGGATGTCTTGTCATATTGGCAGCCAGACTGGTCTTCAGATGTATCAGCCTCAATGATGGTATTGTCAAACCACATATGAGCCACTGTCATACGATTCTGGGTCAGGGTACCAGTCTTGTCTGAGCAGATGGTTGAGGTGGACCCAAGAGTTTCTACAGCTTCCAAGTTCTTAACGAGACAGTTCTTTGCAGCCATACGCTTGGCTGTGAGTGTCAGACACACAGTGACTGTGGCAAGCAGACCCTCAGGCACATTGGCTACAATGATACCAATGAGGAATACAACAGCATCTAACCAGTGGTAGCCTGAAAAGAGAAAAAGTTTTAAGTTACCAATGCACTTGAAAAATATAAGAAGAATGTCTTTACTGTACTTTAAAGGTTTCATAAAATTTCTGGATAGATGTATGGGAAATTTTAAATTTGAATACTACCTGTAGTTATTACAATATTACAGTATATGTACATTTAAAATTATTAACAACTTTAAATGAAGTTGGCATAGTATTCGCTCTACGAGCAAAATATCAGGGTTTAATTCCCAACCAAAATGGAAGATGGGGTTCCTTCCTTGTACACGAACCCTTGAACACTCGGCCATAAATGAATACAGTACAGTACACTATTGGGTGCACCTGGCAATGGTGGAACAACCCTTTGGTGGTCTAGCATTCTGTCAAGTGGGTGAAATAACCCACTAGCTGCTAAATACAGAACAGCAGGAGACAGACACCTTCCTCACAGTAAGAAGCTTAGATGAATGAGTAATAAACCAAAATTCATCAAGGATATTAAGTGAATTAATGGAGTGTCAAGATGGTTTAAGATTATGGAAGACACAGATATAGTAGAGATTAATTAAGGTTTATAATGTGTGATAAGTGAAACAAGAGGAAGGAGGAGAATGTAAGTGAAGTATGACAAGTGGGACGACTATGAAAGAGCCTGGAGTTATAAGAGGATAAAATGTCAAGAAGTATGAGACGACGCATGACCCACCTTCTGTGTACAAGGAAATAGCTCATTCAACAGATTACACAGAAAATACAACGTACTGTATCATAAGAGCTCGCATTAGAGAACAGATATATTGAAGTTCCTTTGTTATGTGACTTACCTAAGATGAAGGCAATGACGAAGAAGGTAACTCCCAAGAACACTGCTACACCGGTGATGATGTGGATGAAATGGCTGATCTCTTTGGCAATGGGGGTTTCACCAGTTTCAAGACCAGAAGCCAACCCAGCAATACGGCCCATAACTGTGTTGTCGCCGATGTTGATCACAATACCCCTGGCAGTACCTGAAGAGCGGTATATTTGTTGTAATGATCAATTATATACAAAATCATCCCAAATATTCTTATGTTTCATGATACACAGTAGATATTTGTTCATGCACTGTTAAAGACAGCAAGTCCTCACCCTCCACAGCATTAGTGGAGAAGAAAGCGAGGTTCTTGGTCTCAAGGGGGTTCTCCGATGTGAATTCTGGAGAACGACTCTGGGGCTCACTCTCTCCAGTTAAGGAAGAGTTATCCACCTATGTGAGAGAAAAAATGATAATCAACTAAATTTAATACTGTAAAATTTAAATCTTTCTCATACTTTACCAAGTAACAAGAAATAACGAGTATAAAACATGAACATTATTTCATCTTAAAACAATAGTGCACAGGTTTGCATTAACACGGATTAACATAGTTCATCACACTGACCTTGAAGCCCCTAGCTTCAATGACACGGACATCAGCAGGGATGCGGTCACCGAATTTCACCTCGATGATGTCTCCTATGCAAAGTTCTTCAGCCTGAACATTCTGCTTTTCACCTTCACGAACCACAATGGCATACTATTGGGGAAAAGTACAAAGTTTATAGTTTAGTCTAAGGAGCACCAGGGAAACTTTTACTGAGTATTTGACTAGACTTTAATTTTTATTGAAAATCTTATCTTCACAAATCTAAAATTCAAATGTTAAAAAGTAAAAGTAAATTCTATATCAAATACTTGTACAATGAAAATTTCAAACTTCTGAATTAATAAACAATAAAATGGTTTCAAAATACAATACATAAATACAATTTTACCTTTAGTAAGTATGTGTTAACAAGAATACTGTAATAATGAATTGAGATACTACACACACACACACACAACATGCATCTACACTACTATTGTTAACTTCATTTCCACATGTTGCCCAGAATAATTAAGATGTTCTAACATACTACTTTGTCCTGTTAAGTACTAATAACGTTTCAAGTACTCAAATGTTTATACATAAATTCACCCCCCCCCCAAATACAATTATGCCAACACACTGAATTGGTTCACTTAAATTGCAGCAAACATGTACCCTCAATATGGTACTGAAACTCTACAGAACTTTTGAAAACTAAACCAGTTCTTTTATCCAATGACACACAGTCAAAAATGAAGTACAGTACTGTACAAATATTGGAAAAGCCAAACCCAGAGTTTTGTAACACTTACCAACGAGATGCTTCGGCTTTAGTATTCATACCTATATTTATTTCACCAATTCAACTTTGTCTATCTTATTTACAGGACCCCAGCTAGACTCTTTTACTACCTGACTTTAATTATCACAAGATTTTTTTTATCATCATCCACAATTTTTTTTAGAATTGAAAGTATTATTTTTTTGGCCCAAAGTTCTTTTCTAAAGTTGATATATTGTATAATACTTGCATAATAAAAAACCCACTGCATGCTAATCAAGAGATCCGAGTTATTAAATGCCAGTATTGACGACTGTGCTGGTCCCTCACTGAGCTTACTACAGTGAGTGTTGGGAGAAACTAACATGCCCAATTCAGTAAGAACCTAAAGTCATCTACAATTAATCTTTTTTTATACATAAAGCACTGTACATTATAATGTTGCAGTCAACAAATCCATAATATTGTTTAGTTATACAAATCCAGTAGTTGCCTCCTACTTGCACTGTATGAAAATACAAATGTCTCTAAAAATGAGGTAACCTTGATACAGTAGTATGATAATGGCAGTAAAGCTCAGGGGAGAGAAAAAAGGATGACTTTACTGGACAAGATTTAAAATTGTACAAAGTTTGAGATGGATTCAATTTAATTACTATATATCTGTTAACAGCCATTTCAGTGTTATCAGCTTTCTATGTATGACATTAACTGTAAGAACCTTCAACTCGACTTGTAAAGCTTCAATAATACCAGCAACAAGCTGAACCAGCTCCCAGTTCTTTATAAGCCATAATGGGTTCTGCTTTCAAGACAGGTCAAGCCTATAGATCAGGGGTCACCAAACTTTTTTCACAGTGGGCCGGATAACTGAAAGAATGACAAGCGCGGGCCGCATAATCATTCTGTTCAATAATTGCAAGCCAGAACGAAAGCTCTGGTAACGTCAGAGCGTAGGCGGAGCTACCACGAGCCGGGGAAGGACTTGGGATCCGGCCCGCGGGCCGTAGTTTGGTGACCCCTGCTATAGATGGAAGCATTATTTTTTTTTAAATTTCAATAGGGACAAATACTGAATGTAAGCATTATAAAAGTAAGGTCATTGAGCAGCTGATGGTGCGATATGAAAAAAATGGAACACAAGGAATATAAAACTTCAGCTGATGATGACCACCAATTCAGTGTTAAAGGCAGCAGAATGTGATGAGGGAGTGAATGATGGATAAAACCAGACAAGAGAAAGAGGTGAGGCAGCATGACAATTAGTAGCTTAACTTACTCGCAAAAATACCAGTGCAGTCTCTCCCTAAAGACTTTATTGTAGGTTTGGTTTATATATATCATGCAAATTCCACACACACAAAGCACACAAGGACAATATTACACAACCAGCACCATTTCTGTAAAGAGAACATTAATCCTCCATTGTTCAAGTTAAATACAGAAATACAGAACAAGAGGAAGACAGAAATATGGTGACTGTAGAAAACGGTAGAGTGGAATAATGAAGGATGTTCAACAGCAAATGAGTTAATTTATAATCTACTGTAATTAGTAAAGATCATTCTGTTTCATGAGAATTACAGATCTCCAGTCATGTACTTATCCCCACACTAAAGAAGGCAAGTGTGGCCCAGAGTAACCAAGATTTTTTTCTTTAGCATTAATTCTAAAATTCCTCTTTGCAAATTCCCTCGTGGTGGAGTGGTACAATGCACTAGAGATGATGACACATTGATGAAAGATGTGTTATAGGAAAGGGACTAGTACGAGACCCAACAGTGTACTGAAGACTTAGGCAGGAGTGTGTCAAATGAGCAGAGGATTGTGGAGTTGTCTTGGATGGAGACAGTGGATGGCGTAAAGAAAAGGACCGAGAGGGATTTTGGATGGTGGACCGAGAGGCCAGTTGTGAACAAGTATGGACTGTAGATTAAGGAAAGTTGAAATGTTACTTGCTGTTTATCGTGGTTGTCTCATGCATTAATGAATGAAAATAAGAAGAGCACAACATAACAAATGATATTGTGTGTGTGTGTGAAACCGAGACGATCAGACATGAGACAAAGACGGAAACTTGATTGACAAAACAGACAAGGATTAGTGTACAGTTGACTCTGTATAGGGTGTAGAGTGGAGACTGTGTAAGGGGGTATTGTATGGGGTGTACAGGGAACAACACAGTGTAAGGCTGCACGTACCACTCTCCTCAACAATGGGAACTCACATGTTAGTTGTGGGGAAACACAAATAATAACAAATAGGTCTATAATTCACCTGGGGAACCATGTTTTTAAATGATTCCATGATTCGGGAACTCTTGTTCTCTTGATAGTACGAGAAGACGCCCGTGATGATCACGACAGCTGTGAGTACAATGCCCAGGTACAACTGTAAACAAGCTCGTGAGAATCAGTCATGAACCCTTGTAAAGCTATCAACTCAAACTCCTTGTATGTATACTGGTATGTAGTATACACACTTCTGGATTGTCATCACAGTGCAATATCTTGCAATTTTTATGTGGTGCTCTGTCTTGGGTGAGCTAGAAGGCAAAAATTCAAGAAAAGGGACAAAATGCTAAAATAAAAAAAAATTTCAAAGCAAGACAAAATAAACTGGTGCTAACATTTCCAAGGACAACTTTTTACCAAAATATTACAGCAAATTTGGCTGTTATCCATATTACTAACCAATTAAATATAGAAACCTTCAATAAACATTTACAGTTTTTAATTTCATCTACCGGTACAGTACAGCACATCGTACTGTCATCCGAGAGGTCGCCAATTCCAGCCACAGCTTTTGAAAAACTACCAATTTCAGGCAAAATACATTACTAGACTATCAAGTCTCACTACACTCAATGAAGATACTAATGGTAACAAGTCGCTTGTAAGTATGTCATTAATAAAACCAAAATGGAAAAATTAAAAAAGTACCGAGAATGAAGATGAGCTTACCCAGCAGCATGGCCTAATCAGTTTATTAAAGACAAAATGCGTGTCAGGTCCATGAGGCTAGAAGCTAAGGTCCTTCCTTACCTCGTGTGATATAGAACATGGGGCATATAAACCGTTTTCTTTTGCACAACTGTGCCGTACTGTCTAATTACAGCTATCATTCCTTTCAGGTCCTCAGGTGCCATCAAAGTTATTTACCATGAGGAATTACAAAAAATTTACCTGAGGCACCAAATTCTTAAATGATTCCATGATAGCCGAGGACTTTGCCTCCTGGTAATAGGAGAAGACGCCGGTGATAATCACCACAGTCGTCAGCACTACTCCTAGGTACAGCTGTAAAACATCACCCAATCCATGTTAAATACTGCCCCTTACTATAATAACTTGATATTGTATTCCTATTTCCATAGTAAAGTTTAATAACTTATCCTGTTAAAAATAAAAATAAAAATTGACACTACAGTATTTCTTTTTAGCAAGATTAATCTTACATTCCCATGCATTATTTAAATTTGTGTATTTTAAATTTTAAATATTAATTCACATTTAAGTACAAACAACTAAAGTAGTTATTACTTTTTATGGAGTATCACTTTTCAAATATAACTAATACAAACAAATAACTCGGTATAAAAAGGCTCTAAAAAAAATTATCCTCATAAGACCAGGTCAAAGGTACAGAATTTAGACCCAATAAAGGACAACTATATAAGCCAACAGTGTCTAAATACTGTACAGTACAGGTCCTCCCCGACTTACGACCTGCCTCAATCGTACCAAAATTTTGTCAAATTACGTATTTTCAAGTCCCAACGTCAGTACACATACAAATTTTTTTTTTGCAATTCAATTTAAAATGGCTGGCAAGCTTAAAAGTGAGAGTTTTGTGTTACTGAATAGAAAAAGAGACACCCATTTTAGATTTTCTATGTATTATTTAAGCATTTTCGACTTACGACCCGGATTTGGGTCCCTAACCCCCATCGTAAGTTGTGGAGGAGCTGTAGTGTATTTTATGTACAGAAAAGGGTTGTGCACTGTCTCTATCAACATTTAGTCATCAGAAACTAATAGGATTTTTTACTTTGTCACGTTAAGATCCGAGAATCATTAAATTAGAAGAATCCAGCTTTAAAAACAATAGAATCAGTAACACAAAATAACAGTGAATCACATTACTAATTTTATGTTCTTGGTGTTGGATTCTATGTAATAAAATTAATCATTTTCACCTGAGAATCTCTCTACATATGTTCATTAGGAAAAGTTAAAAACAAAAAAACCTTAGTATTAATTATATGGTTAAAAACAGTTTCTATGTACTGTATACTATGAGAGGATCAGCTCACTATCAGAGGATCACTGCTCTCATCCTCTCAATTACTCTGCTGAAGGAAGGCGTTAGTAACATGAGAAACGTACTTGGCCAATCGACGGTGAAAAATAATATATACGTATGTGAAAATAAAACCCATAACACAAGATATTTAGTGTTTGTTGATAATTATGAGGAATAAAGTGATGACGGGGGAGGGGCGGGGGAACCAAATGAGAGTACACGAGGGGGGGTGGGGAGGGGCAGGGGAACCAAATGAGAGTATGAGGGGGTGTGTGGGGAGGGGCGGGGAACCAAATGAGAGTACACGAGGGGGGTGTGGGGAGGGGGGAACCAAATGATGAGGGGTGGGGAGGCGGGGAACCAAATGAGAGTACACGAGGGGGGTGTGAGGGGGAACCAAATGAGAGTATGAGGGGTGGGGAGGCGGGGAACCAAATGGTATGGGGGAGGTGTGTGGGGAACCCAAATGAGAGTACACGAGGGGGGGGTGTGTGGGGAGGGGCGGGGGAACCAAATGAGAGTACACGAGGGAGATGAATGGGGGTTATGGAGCAAGACATGGTGGCTATGGTAGGGCAAGATACAGATGATTGGCAAAGGACAACCATTTCCTAACCAATCCTGTAAATGGCCACACCTATACCCAATTCCCTACATTATCAAAAAACAATTTTAAATATAGTACGTGGAACTTATTCATTCCAATATATAATTATGTATCAAAGTTATAGTCGCAATTTAATGATTTTACGGCAGAAATTACTTGACATTTCGATGAAGGAAAATTTTTAAATAAGGCAACTACATCATCCTATATAATACATGATAAATTATCTTTAATGTTTATACCAATACTTGCAGCACGTCATCTCTTCAAAAATATGTTAAGAGTTAGGAGAGACACTGTAGATAGATATACTGTACAGATATTTGTAGATATATAGATGTATGAATGGACAGATAGATAGACATTAAAGAGACGACTGCAATATACCAAGGAACAAACAATAGACACATTATTAGACTGAGAAAAATATAAATAAACTAGGTATAAAATTAGCCAACATACATTATCATTGTTGGGTTCCTCCTCTGAAACAGCCTCAATGGAGTAGGCAATGAAACAGAGGATGGCTCCAATCCACAGGAGGAGTGAGAAGCCGCCGAAAAGGTTCTTGCAAAATTTCACCCACTCGGGAGTCTGCTTGGGTGGGGTGAGGGCATTTGGACCATCTCGTTCTGTACGTCGGAGAGCCTCAGCCTGCGTTAGACCCTAGAACAGAAAGAACAAGTTTAATATCTTACCAAGGGTGTTCTTCAGGTGATGATAATAGCCATGTGCAATTTTCAGATACCCCTGTATATCAAAATGATCTTTGTAAAGAAATCCAAAACAAACTGTCTTTTAAGGATGGCTGAACTGGATACATGTACTTATGAATACTGTATCACATCACCTAAGAGAACCACTTCCCAAGAACAACCAATCATATACACACCACATAAACCTCCCTCTAACAAGCTATATAGGGATCAAAGTCCATTATATCGAGGGTCTGTTAGATGTGATACGTTCCTCTAATGGACTATGTGGAGAGAAAAGTCCCTTATATGGAGGTTTCACTGTACACTCTGTATACAATGATAGAGAAACAAACAGCAGTGAGGAAATACATAGGAAAATTAATATACACTAAAGATAAAATTAGGAAAATTATTATACACTAAAGATAAAATGCCAAAGTGATCAGCTGTTAGGTGATAGACGAACAGGAAGGTGATGTGAAAACTCCCGGTAAGAATTAAATATTGAACACCACGTTACAATATTACCTACTTACAATGTTAATTTTTTTACATATACGGTAACCCCAAGAATAAAGATAATTACTGTACTTATTATTGAAGTTTATTTGTGGTAGAATGAACAGGACAAAACATTACCATGTGTGTACTGATAAGATATATAGTGCTATGCTATTATTTTCCCCACAAAGAATAATGTTAGATGTTTGGTGATGTAGCAGTTAAGTGTTTGCCTCTCACTACTACATCCCAGGTTCATTCCTCGGGTCAGATGCGAGAAGGTTTGTTATCCAGCGTGACTCTACCAAACATTGTGGGTTTTCTCCAGGTACTAACACTGGACAACAAATGACAGACATCAGAAACAACATAAGGATTAAATACACCAATAGTCTCCTTCCCCCATCAATAGAGTGAAGCAAATAAGAAAATTACATATACCACTACCGATAGACAAAATTTTAAGAGTAGAGAGAATAAGCAAGAGTCATAGCTACCATAATGAACACAAGTTAAATAAACAAACATCCTGGACCTACACTACACCATCAGTAAGACTTGTAACAATATTATACCATTACCATTGTGACCAAATCCTTTTCACTGTAAGTCACGGTGTGTTGGTGATGGCAGAAGCAAACAATATGTTCGTCTTTGCACTAATTCAAAATGGACACATGAAGAATAGCAGATGGAAGAGGTTTGTGTTTGAGAATAAATAGAAAAAATAAATAAATGAAAATATTGGGAATTTTGTATACAGTACTTGACAAATATATCAATGAATGGACAATGGGAGGAAGAAAAAACACTTGGTAAAAAATTATAATCAACCATTACTGTATCCATACCACAGCATACATACATCTTGTGTGTAAGTCAAGTATTGTACAGAATATTATTAAAGAAAAACTCACGACAAAACAAAACTTAGTAAAGAAATACAGGTATTGTTGTTGATGGAGGAGGCAAGGCAGCTGTGGTGTGGACAATGGCTGGCCAGATACTAAACACACTAGATAATTTAGTCCTCAGGGGTGTTGGTGGTACTATACAATGATAATGCTCATACTACTGGGTTCAATTCTCAGCCTGAGACAGATGTGAGGAAGTGTTATCCAGTGTGATAGAGAAAGAGCTGTATGACAAGACCAAACATGGCAGGTTTTCTCCAGGTACTCTGATCTTCTGCATTAACACTTGACAATTAAAGTTATAAACTAAAAAAGAACAGATCTGTCTGAATAGCTGATAAGTCGTGAAATGATAAATACAGTGAATACACATATCTTTATGAAATCTTTGTTTATATAACTTTCAACAGGAGAATAATGTCTGGACAAACCTTTCAATTTGACCTTCAACCTTGAGCTCAACATTTACTGAACTTTAACACCCAGACAATAAACACATCTGTATTTGATGGTTAGACTGTCCTCCAAATTTGAAGTCACCGGTAATCCAAGTGAAACAAAGAGTAGTTAAGTTTTCAGCAATGTACCGGACAGTTGTACAGATGAGTTACACTATGTGCTCCCTCTAGTACAGGGGGGGGGGGGGATCATGACTGCAGAATCAGATGCACAAATAATGTCTCTCTGGAGGACTATATGAGGCAGTAAGAACAGTTATAGAAATATCTAACTAATAAGGTAGACACAGAGACTAATACACAAGGAAGGAAACCCTGAAGACATGACCCAGATGTACAGTGGCACATGACATACATTGGGTAAAAACTAAGTCATGTAATGTATGTGTGAGATCCATCGTACACAAATATTTTAAGTGCAATGCTAGAAAGGCCAGTCATACTCACTGAGTCAGGGTTGACACTAAGTCGCTGGAAGAGTTCCTCAATGGGGACCTTGTGCTCATCAAGTTCCAACTCCCTCTTCAGATTGTCCATATCCTTCTCCCCCTTCTTCGCCTTTGCCTTGGGCATCTTCTTTGTGGACTGCAAGAAACAATATTCAGTTAGATACAGAGAAAGGGAAATATATTGCAGTACAAGTATGTGTTAGTTGCATCACAGTTTTGTGCTAAGGAAGTCCAAAATGTCTGGCTCTTGTTACTTTTCTGTATATCTTTATTTAGTGTCATGCCATTCAAGTATTTCAAAGCATCATTCAACATGTGCAGTGAGCAGTCTTTTCACTTCCGAGATTTTCTTACTTGAGAGTTTGCAGCAGTTCCTTTCTTCACACAGTGCTTAATTCACCATCAGATCAGAAGGTAACATTCCCAACAGTGTGGGGTTCCAGCCACTATGGCAAGGTGGGTTAACCAGACCTCAACACGCCAGGAGGTACGGTACATCATTTATACCGTGTTTGATGCCTTCTGTCCTCTCTTAGACCCGAGGGAGGGATGGCCACAGGTAGGTTCTTCATCATATAAGACAACAGTCACCTATCATGTTACTATGTTCCTCAAACAGCCTCAGAGGTCATGATACAGAGTACTGTTTTATTCCTGCACTATACAGTAATATCTTCTTCCCTCTTATGAGTTCAAGTCCTTAATATGTGAGGGTGACCAACCCAGGGTGACTAACCCAAGGTAACCTTATGTACCAGAATGGGAAGAGTGTATCCCCATATACGAGAGACTACAGTAACAATTAAGGTTTTACATTTAGAAATACAAAAATTTAAGCAATATCTACCTGAGAAATAAAATATTTGTCTTTTGCTTCACACAGCTAATGCATAACTGTAACAAGATGTCTAAAATGTAGATAAACTTAAAAATATGAACATTACCATAAAAAGCACATGTTGAGAAGTCAACAAATATCCTCATAAAAAGTGTCATTAGAAAAGTCTTGTCAAATAGAGTCGTACAGCTGTGGCCAGAGGACCATACACTGAACAAACATTCACTTACACATTCACAGCCACTCAACAGTCCTACCAAGTTGTCTATACTCCATCATGCACAAACCCACCACCTTCTACAAACAAGCTCAAACAACCTCAACTGAATAACATTATTATAGTTTCTTACAGTACACCTTATTATAGAAATTTAATTTAGCTTATACCAGAAACTCATGTAATTAAATACTGTACTAAACTCAGGACTTGTTATTATCAGTAAATAATTGCAAACAGGAATTATTAAATTACAGGAGTTCAGGTACACTTACAACATAGTCTTTACAGTTCTTTCTTAGCAACACTGCAAATACACCACAAACAGTACAACTTCCTACAGCTGTGATGTGTTACTTGCAGTGTTACTAACAAAGTGACAAGAAAAGTTTTCATTATTTCAGTTGTGTATAGAGCATGAAGAGCAATTTTCTCACACACACGTCACTCAATACCACCAGTGGCTCACAACACGTCAGTGAACCATAAAAAATAAATGGACAGACAAGAAAATAGAAATAAAAGCAATAAATGTAACGAAGAAAAAATTAAAGAATAAACATTAAAAACCTGGAAATTTGAAGAAGTTATAACCAGCTTGGAGAAATTCAGATGCGGTACATCACTATGGCACCACATGTTACAAAAGTTATCACAAGAGTATAGTCTATGAGAGCAAGTATCCACCACCATCAGCAACTCGGTAGTCCCACTATCTATCCTCTATACGGTATTACGGGAACTCCTCTCGTCTTCACAACCTTATCAGGCTCCAGCGAGTAAAATAGGGGAGTTTGATGGCTGTAACGTCTGTCATATCGAGAAATAAGCAAACGTTGCTCCACTATCATTTATGACAGGGTATATTTTTTTTCCATTTAATTCTACTACAGTACTAATGCAATTTAATAAAATCACCCTTCAATTCATTTTATAAAGTTATTCTTTGAATTGGTAACTCAACATTAACTGTGCTTTTATTGAAAACTTGGGTAAATTCTTTTATCAAAATAAAAATTCAGAAAATGAAAGGTCAAAACCGATGATGTATTTTCTTGGGAATGTGTCGAATTACGTCGTCTACGGAGATCATTGCCTGCTATAGGTACTGTACATCAGCTGCTGTGTATGTACTGTGAGGTAAGCACTACTCATACATCACTACTAACACTAAATTTTGCTTCATTAAGAGGATGTCAATTTTATGTTAAGATTGGAGCTTTTAAATAAAAAATCAAATAAAAACTAAGCTAACTGTACTTTGAAAAACCAGTAATAAGATTCTTGTTCAGGTCAATAAAATGAAAACATTATGGCAAGGTATCTGCTATACTGTACAGAGTGGGCATCTGTCAGGGGTGTGGTGAGGCTACAAAAGTTTCTCAATCACTGAACTACTGTAGTACAGAAAACAAAACTGGTTTAAAAAAGTCTTGAGGGGAAATAAAAGTGAGTTTACAAGGTACAGTATACAAAAAAGTGAAAAGTACAATGCAGAGTAAAAATTGGTGAAAAAATAAAGTAAGGTAATGAGCAGAGCATAAAGAGTGGTTTAAAGACCCGGCACTATGAGCAGGTGTGGCCAAGATAACATGCAAGACCCGGCACTATGAGCAGGTGTGGCCAGGTCAGACAAGTACAGTAAATAATGACAAAGGCACTTGTGCAAAGGCTTAATTAGCTATTAGTGTTTGATAATACAGTACAGTTATCTACAGATATCTCCAGTACAGTCTAAGTCAGAGAGATTAAAGGCTGTTCTTTGATATTTTCAGAACATTCCTAAAATACAATACATTACAGTAAGATGTCCACATGTTTGCTTGATTACAGTAAATCATCTGTGATAGATTAAGACCTACAGTATGCCCTGTAAGTATCTACTTTCATCTACTATGATTTAAAATGGTCAACTGTAAGGATAAGTTTACGGTAATTTACAAACTGGAGATTCTGCGAGGAAACGGTTCATTGATTTATGAGGAAAGATCAGCAAGAAACACAAAAATATATATTTTAAAAGGATTGGTGCAGTTGGTCACATGGGTGTTAATTCTAAATTGTCTAGCAATAGGAAATTATAAAAATTATTATGCAAATAAAATTGATCGTAAATTTCTTAAAACAAACGATGTGACAATAACTAAGAACTTTTGAATGGGGCTTAATAAGTGTGGAAGGTGAAGCACCTCAAACAAGGATTGTGGTGATGGTTGTGGTAAAGGTGGGGCAACAACATGGAATGTCTTTTGTTAACATACATGGAATTTTAAGTTTGGAATATTCAAGCTTTTTGTTTTTAAATATATTTAATATTTATTTTCTAACCTTGATAGGTGTTGGTGTCAGTACTCAAAATTAGAGTCCTAATATTCTTAATATCTAGTTCTTTTTCTGTTGCAGGATATGGTCAATAAATAGAAGGAAAAGACAGTCAGTAGGTTATATTTTACTGTAAATACACCACACTATTTGTGGGAGTATAAACAGGGCACGGATAATGAAAGTTTAGTTGACTACACACATGTAATAACAATACTGTAGTCAAGAGCTGTACAGTACAGGGTAAACATGATAGCCACAGGAAGGAGACACACTTAAGTTTAATTCAATAAAATTCTCCCACTTTCTGATGTTTGTTAAATTTGGCCAAAAGAGGATTTTTAATTTTAATTTTTTGGCATATACTGTACACTACAGTACAGTATACGCTAATACACACTAATATCAAAGAAAATTAATAAAAACTTGAACCGAAAAATGGTTTAAAATGCAAATTTGCTAAGGATCACCCAAGTACGTCTTGGAAGTGACCCTAGATAGGCTAGACATCAAAAGGCCTAATAGTTTGCAGGTTAAAAGTTCATTACACTTGAAGCAGGTAGCATGCATATTGATTTACCATCATGAACATGCAATATATGGTTAAAGATGTGCAAGCACAGAGGCAAGGTTTACTAGGTTGCAGCACTTGTGTACAAATAATGTGTTGACAGAAATCTAAATGAAAGAAGGGCGTCACACGGTAGTAATTTCTCTTTTTGTCCTGTCTCAAGAAATGCTACCTTAGGGTCCCCTTTCACGGTTCGGTTATCATCAGGGATGGTTCGATCCGTGGCGTGCCGGTACGAATCTGTTCTGCCCGTCTGAAAGAAAAATTGGCAACAAACCACATACAGTCTAACCTTATTATTTCAATCCTTCCATTGAATACTTTAAACCACACTTTTCTCAGATTCACTTTACCTGTCATGCTATCCTGTATTTTATTATGGTACCTGAACTAATGCACTTGTAAGTATTAAATGCAAACTCAGAAAAAAAACGAAAAACTATTTACTGTAACAATATTTACATTTAACCCCCTACACAAAGTATGGTGGTCTCTTCAACACAGGTGAACATAGAGAGGCTAGAGGCACTTCAGTCTATAGCATTAATGGCAGCGAACCAACCAGACTAAACCTAACCAACATTGGATTTAATTTGATTGGTTTGTACTTGGTTACAAAACTTCGCTACTTTGAAAGATTAAAATAAACCCTCTATTGCTTTCCCTTTTCTTCCATTGAAATTGCATTCAAACCTAAAAACCAATCTGTTTATTTCCCATTAATAAGAAGATAACATGGCTGATTTAGCTCATCCTTTAAGTGGGGAGATACTCTATACAAATTACAAAGATCTCTACTGTAGTCAACAATTAAAACAACGAGAAAATGTGGTTTAAAGTACGTGTACATCATCTGATCCAACACTGGTTTATTTTCTCAGCTGGTAAACCCAACAGAAAAAGTTCATACACATTATTAAACCAATCAAAAGTAAACAAAACAAACACATAAAAACCATAGCAGGTTAAATCAATCAGATACGGGGGAAGTTTAGTAACATTATGCTTTGGAAGGATTCATATTAAAATGATTAACATGTTTGTAAATCAAAGTTACATTTAAGAGGTCATTTCCGAGGATCAGAAGTGGTATGACTGTGTGTGTGTATGTATGTGCGCATTTGTGTGTGCATACTGTATATCAGAGCCATAACAAATTTTAAACCTTTGACGGTCAGTTCTGGGAGTTCAAAATTAGCCTGGCACTGATATTTGAGCCTTTAAGACATACTGTGAATGCCTTTTACACAACCAGAAACACATCATGCCACATTTGAACCCCTGATATGACCCTCTTAAATACTTCTATCAAGGTTTAATTTACAAACACTTCATCTCGGGGCTTCTCTTGTTATCTACCATATAGTTGCTCATGTCATGCATTCTCAGCATTGACCTAATGTTGCACAGGATGCACATTCACAGTTAGTTAGCAACATAAACATTATCATTCACCTAGCAGGTTTATTTCAACACTTGCAACATCAGAATGGTTGTGAATAGTTTGCCATGCAGGTCAGAACAAATTATCAACCTCCTTTCTTCGACATACTGTACTACTTACAAACTTAATACATTACCTGAAAGTGAATTATATTGTTACTATATTCTTAACATTACCTCAACAAGCAAGACAATATCTCAGAATAGGTATAGTAACCCCTAATATATTTACAATGTTTAGATACCACCTGAAAAAAAAATGTTTTGGTAATGAACAAGACGTTGGTCCAGGCATTTCCTGAGCATGGTAACTAACACTACTTTGACGACTGTACAGAGAAAACTTTACCTCTTCATTAACTCGGCCAAACTACATTAAACTTTCCCTTATGATGCATATATTCTGAGAGGTAGGATGAGGCTACTGTTCCTCATAGCCATGTTAAGTGAGTGATGGAACAAGTGGAACGAAACGGACAAAAACAAACATGTAACATGACCACACCTCAAACCCTCCCCCGCCACGCCCCAGGACACCCCCCCCTCTTCATTTCTCTGTATTCTACCACGCTTCACCCCCTCTCCTTCCTCCCCCCTGAACCCTACACCCCCTTCCCCAGTAAAACACGCTACACACACACTCTCTCTCTCCCCAGCCACACCTCCCACATAGATTCATTTAATTAACCAAATTCAAACTTTGATAAATAAAACAAAATAACGGGTTGCTAGTAATTTCTGATATTACTCTAATCTTAGTGAAATAATATGAATTAAAAAATCACGAATACAATAGCAAACTGGGAATGACAAAACAAAACATGTGAAAGAAAATGGCGTGAGGGACCAAACAAAAAACTTTCCACTTAGAAAACGGTTACTAAGAAGAAGTTTTCCTAGAACGGGTTAGGTGTGTAACGCACTAACACACACACATAATTTACCTTATTTATTATTATTATTAACATTACGGTATTATTATTACAGTACGATTATCATTTTATTTTAGTATTATTCCAGTATCATTATTACTACTAGGACCGCCATTAGTTTTTCCTTATCATTATCATCACCACCACCCACACATAAAACTGTACACACACTCAGCTGCATAAGAGTTAGGCATCTCCTTAACTTTATCAATAAACAAACACTATCACTTTACGGGCCCAAGGCTCTAACGCAGTTACCCCCAAACGTTAATAAACGTTTTCTAGTATAACATCTTTATCTACGGGTAACAGCGGTTAATGATAGCCAAGCCTGTGCAAATTCAACTCTGGTTAATGTTAGGTTTGTTGACGGCCGTGATTACATGAACCTCCTTATATTTTAAGGCTTATGTTAAATTCCTCAAGTGACCTGGTTTTAAAAGGTACAGTAGATTGACCAACAAAGACCTTTGTTTATCAAAGGTTTTCCCAGGTGCACCACACAGGAAATGGCCACCAAACGACACATTTTTGCGTGATATATAACATAATAATTAATTGGAGGTGTGAAATATATCTGTTTCTAATATACCAATTTGCATTTATATCACACCAGAAGATTAATAACCCTAGCTTATTTTACTTAATTAAACACCTTTACCTAACAACCAAAACTAATTCCCAGGTAGCATTAGGGCGTTTAATCATCAGGTGAAATAAATAGGGGTGCCAAATCCGCATGTAATCCCTGGTTCAATACAATATTAATCCTCGTTTATCTCAACCTTCAAGTGGTAATCCAATAAGTAATCCGAACTTATCCAACAAGCCAATACCAACCGTTGAGAATGATCCCCCTGTGTTTACGATCCTATCAGTTGTGTAACCGACCACTGGATCACCCCCCCCCCCACCTACGCCTCGCTATCCAGAGCTACTACTACACCAGTACCTCTCCTCGCTACAACTAACGCAAAAAGGCTACTAAATTATCAGTGACGCATTTTTTTTTAACGAGCGAGGGGTGGTGTGTGTTGGGCCAGTGTCGAGTTCTCCTCCAGGCGGGGATGGTGGACAGGTAGCGGGGGTAGTGGGGGGTAGTGGGGGGGTAGTGGCGGTGGTAGCGTAGGCGGTATGCGTGGGGGTGGTATAGTGTGGGGGGGATATATGGTGTGGGGGAGTATGGTATGGGGGAAGAAAGTGCCCAAAAGTATGGTGGTATGTGGGGGGATAGTGGCGGTAGTGTGTATGTATATATGTAGTGGTATAAGGGCAGTGTGGGGGGCAGTGGCGGTGGTAGCGCAGATAGTGGCGGTGGCAGCGTGGGGGCAGAAGGGGGGGATATATGTGGGGGATATATGGTAGTGGGGGGATAGTGGCGGGGCAGTGGGGCAGGGCAGGTAGCGGGGGGTAGGCGGTGGTAGCGTGGGGGAGGCAGAAGTATGGTGGGGTAGTGGGGGGGTGGTAGCGTGGGGGTAGTGGTATGGAGGGTGGGGGTAGTAGCGTGGAGGGTAGTGGTAGCGGGGTAGGGTGGGTAGGGTAGTGGTAGCGTGGGGTAGTGGTGGTAGCGTGGGAGGGTAGTAGGTAGCGTGGGAGGGTAGTGGTAGCGTGGGGGTAGTAGTGGATGTGGTGGTCTGGGTGTGGCGGTGTGTTAAAGTTTGCGATGATAGGAGTATGGTGTAGCGGTGTTAAGATGTGACATGCTGTAGTGGCTTGGGGTGGTATGGGCTGGGCGGGAGTTCATCTTGCCAACCGGCTAGAAGCGTAAAACAAAAACTCCCATATTCCACGGTGTCCAGATATACCATTATTCCTTCCCTTCTCTACCCCCATAACCTAACCTAACCTCACTTAACCTAACCTTAAAGCAGTAAGTATAAAGACACAGCCGACGGTATAAACCTCTAGTGAACAACGAACGAGGGAGAGATTTAACAGGGGTCGAGAAAGCTGGGGCGAAAAAAAATCAGCTGAGGAACGGATGGTGCTCTTGCGTGTGGGGGGGGGGGGGGGAAATGGTGGGGGGACGAGTGGTACAGTGGGAGGGGGGAGAGATGAACGAAGGTTGTACCCCCCCTCAGGCCACACCCCTCCACCGTCCAGTAGAAAAACAACAACTGTTTTAAAGGGACGTAAAGCTCGTAACCCACAGCTGTTCCCGCGTCTCACCATAACAACACACGCCCCCTCCCCCTAACACCTGTCACCACCGTTCCCTACACCGCCAACTCAACACAAAGCGCTTTTAATCCACATAGTGACCGCTGATTGTGGGATGGTGCGCCTTCCTATATACGGGGTGTTTACAAAGTCCCTTGGAGTTTGTTTACAGCCCTTTGAGGATAAGTATTCCACTGTTTTCAGTCGTCTATGTAACTATTCTTAACGACCGTTGGGGCAGTTTTTTTTAGTTTAACGCAAGAACACGCCACCGCCGCTCTTAATGACATCACGTTACTGCATGCAGCGACGCAGAGCTCCGTTGTGTTCACCCAACTGCATCCTCTTGCACCTGAGTCACAACATCACCCACATCCTCCCTCGTCTTTATTTCCTACATATTTATTTTTTCAACCGTCACTAGTTCAACCACGTCATTACACACATTCTCCCACCTCAGTTCATGCCGATAGCATTGTTCACTTACATCAGTATTATTGCATCGTGTATTGATTTTAACTTCAAATTACTAAATTGGTAAACACTGGTTTGGAAACAGTAGTGGATGAGTGGAACAAGTTACCAAATATCATCATTAACTCGAATACGCTGAATAGCTTCAAACATAGGTTGGATGCTTTTATGAACAATAGGGGTTGGGTATAAACGGGACTGCCCAGTATGGGTCAATAGGCCCGCTGCAGTTTCCTCCATTCTTATGCTCTTGTGTTCTTATGTCTAAAGCACGAGAGCCTTCAGAATCCCGCTACAGATTTACAATGGTGGGTGGAATGTGCCGTCGCGCGTGGAGACAGTCTTCACTGCACCACCACCGTCCACAGAATCAAGTCCACGCGTCTTGCCACACATCATAAAAATAAGAACATAAGAATGGAGGAAACTGCAGCGGGCCTATTGACCCATACTGGGCAGTCCCGTTTATACCCAACCCCTATTGTTCATATGAGCATCCAACCTGTGTTTGAAGCTATCCAGCGTATTCGAGTTAATGATGATATTTGGTAACTTGTTCCACTCATCCACTACTCTGTTTCCAAACCAGTGTTTACCTATTTCGCGCCTAAATCTAAATTTGTCTAATTTAAAACCATTGTTACGAGTTCGCTCCTGGTTGGATAATTTGAGTACCTTTGTAATGTCCCCTTTGTTCAGCCCTGACTTCCATTTATACACCTCTATCATATCGTCTCTCAAGCTACGTCTCTCGAGGGAGTGCAAATTAAGATGCTTTAACCTCTGTAGTCAAGGTTCCTAATGCCCGGGATTAGCCTTGTCATTCACCTCTGAATTCTTTCCAAGGATTCTATATCCATTCTGTAATAAGGTGACCAGAATTGAACTGCGTAATCCAAGGGAGGTCTCACAAGCGCAAGATATAGTTTTCGGATGACCTCGCTAGTCTTGTAACTAACACTCCTTCGTATGAACCCAAGTACTTTATTAGCCTTGTTTCAAGCTAATACACATTGTTTACTTGGCTTAAGGTTCCTACTTATCATTACTCCTAAATCTCTCTCGCATTTGACTGATCCTTCCAAATGTGTTCTTGTGTTGTGGACGTCTCCAGTCTACTGAGCACGGGAAAATCCTCCGCACACCAGTCTTTCACTGTAACGACATAATCACTGCAGAAAGAAGTAATTTTGCAGAATAATACAAATTCAACAGCGGAAAAATATACTTGTACAATCGTATATGAAACCTAAGCCAAGTGCATAGAATCAAACGGTGGTGTCGGTGAGCAGGAAGTTGAATCTTTGGTAACACAACGCGAGTTCGGTTCTAAGAACGTAAGCACATAAGAATTAAGTAAACGAATAACCTGTTCATCTTGACTAACGCCAATGGTTTTGATTCTTAGTTTTTAAACCAACCTAATAAAATCCATTATTACACTTTCAGTTACAAGTAAAATAGGAATGTCCATCGTTAGCAACTTCTGAGAATGCGACTGCCGGGGCTGTTATGGTGATGTAAGCAAAACATTAGTCAACACCACATAGGCAGGGTGTGTGTGTACCGGTTACACCACCACCTCACGCGAGACGATACAAATGCTGTCACATCCAAGAATAGAACAACGAGCTGATCTAGGCAAAAAATATACAGTATACTAACTCTGGTGACATAAGCAACAATAATTAATTGTTAAAATGGCAACTACCAGTAATAATTAAATATGACAACTCCCAGAGGAAAAGGATTACAGGAGGAAAGAGAATATGAAGAAAAAGAGAAAAGGAAAACAAGCGAGAATTAGAAAATAAAAAAAAATAATAAACAAAAGAAGGCAGGAAGTGGGGGAAAAGATAAAAATATGACGGAAAATAAGACAAATGTGATGAATAAGACGGAAAGATGAAGAAAAAGAGGAAATTCAAGGAAAATTAAGACAAGTTGGAAAGAAGGAAAAAATTATCAAAGGGGGAGAAAGAGTGGGGGATGGAGGGAAGGTAGGACTGCGGGAAGAGGCGGAGGGAGGGTAGGACTGCGGGGAGAGGTGGAGGAGGTGCAGGACTGCGGGGAGAGGTGAGGGAGGGTAGGACTGGTGGGGAGAGGTGGGAGGAGTGGGTAGGACTGCGGGGAGAGGGGTGGAGGAGGGTAGGGACTGGTGGGGAGAGGTGGGAGGGAGGGTAGGACTGTGGGAAGAGGCGGAGGGAGTGGTGACCAGGGGAGAGGTGGAGGGAGGGGTAGGACTGGTGGGAAGAGGCGGAGGGAGGGGTGGGACTGCGGGGAGAGGTGGGAGGAGGGTAGACTGCGGGAAGAGGTGGGAGGGAGGGGTGGGGACTGGTGGGAAGAGGCGGAGGGAGGGTAGGGACTGCGGGGGAGAGGGGTGGAGGGAGGGTAGGACTGCGGGAGAGGTGGAGGAGGGTAGGACTGTGGGGAGAGGTGGGAGGGAGGGGTAGGGACTGGTGGGAAGAGGCGGAGGAGGGGTAGGGACTGTGGGGAGAGGCGGAGGGAGGGTAGGACTGGTGGGGAGAGGCGGAGGGGGAGGTGCAGGACGGTGGGAGAGGTGGGAGGGAGGGTAGGGACTGGTGGGGAGGTGGGAGGAGGACTGCGGGAGAGGTGGAGGAGAGTAGGGACTGCGGGGAGAGGTGAGGAGGGTAGGGATCAGTGGGAGAGGTGGAGGGGAGGGACTGGTGGGGAGAGGTGGAGGGAGGGTGGGACTGGTGGGGAGAGGTGGAGGGAGGGTAGGACTGGTGGGAGAGGTGGAGGGGGAGGGTAGGACTGCGGGGAGAGGTGGAGGGAGGGTAGGACTGGTGGGAGAGGAGAAAAGGTAGGAGGGAGGAGAGGGGAGAGGATAAGGTAGGGCTGAGGGGAGAAGGTAGGGCTGAGGGGAGAAGGTCGGGCTGAGGGAGGGGGGGGGAAGGAGAATTTACCAAGCGCAGTTTCGTAAAATACCAAGATTTTCGCTGACGTCACATTAATACCGAGGACCTTGGTGATGGTACAACACTAAATCAGTTGTTCATAATGCCTTAACGACCCAATTGGCTGGTTAAACAGGACCAATCTAAAGCACTAGCCAAGTGACGTAGTGGAAAGATCTAATTGGCAGGATGAATTTTCGACGTCCTGATTGGTGCGTGGATAGGTTGGCTAGTGAGGGTTAGATAAGTGCCAGTAATCCATTAAACTGATTGGTCGGCAAAAGTTCAACAAGATCGGGGCCCTAACCTAATCAGAATTGGACCTAATCCTAAGCAAATTAGAACAGGGACCTAATTCAACAGGTACCCCGATCTAATCAGAACTTGGCCCTCCAGATAATACCTAAATGACAACTCCTGTGAACCTCAAAGTCTCAATGGGTCCCCAAACAGCCTCGATAGATTGGGGCCCAAATGACCCCCGGGCCTACCATAAGAACCAAACTGACGGCCATTGGATCATATCGCCCACCCCAATCACCCTTAACTGTCTCCATAAACTTGTATCGTACTGGATTGGCCAATTTCCCATAACGGCATGACGTGTCCCACTCAGCACAGATTGGCTCAACTGAAATGATTGGTCACGAATAAAGATACTCTGATATATCCCTGATTGGGTGACGGGGGGGTAGGCTGGGCTGGTGAGGGGGTGGGGCTGGGGCTGGTGAGGGGTGACGCAGGTAGGCTGGGGCCAGGAGGGGTGCCGGGGGGTAGGCTGGGGCTGGTGGAGGGGTGCTGCGGGGGGGTGCAGGCTGGGGCTGGTGAGGGTGACGGGGGTAGGCTGGGGCTGGTGAGGGGTGCTGCGGGGGTAGGCTGGGACTGGTGAGGGGTGACGCAGGGGGTAGGCTGGGGGCTGGTGAGGGGTGTGGGGCTGGGTGAGGGGTGACGCAGGGGGTGTAGGCTGGGGCTGGTGAGGGGTGACGCGGGGGAGGGGGTGGGCCAGCTGCGTGAGGGGTGGGGCTGGTGAGGGGTGAGAGGGTAAACCTATCAGTGAACGAGATAAAGAGAGACAATCACTGATGTCGTAATGTGAGCTTAACCAGGACGCTGAGAATGGGTGGAGACAGGGAGGGAGGGAGGGTGGCAGACAGACAGACAGGCAGGCGGGCGGGCGGGCGGGCTGGGCCACCTCTGCAATGCACCACTACCACACCACCTGACCCGACTCGCCTCTCACAACCAACACCACCGTGACCCGACCCATCCTGGTTTTACATCCCAGCGCCATCACCCCCTACCAAACAACTATTCTAATCCAATACGATAGAATGACTCCTCCCCCTCCATTAACTGTATACACGGAGGGAAATTCATGCCCCCCCCCCCCGTACGTGTCATTATATGCTAGGGGAAAAAACTCGGTCACCTGCGGCATTTTCCCTGGCCTGTGAGTGGAGGCGGACGGCAACTCGCCAGCTCCAATCAATAGCCAGGCGTCTGCGTATACGAAGGACCTTCCCAACTGTTTTCTTAAGAACTTCTTCCTTTATCCTACACTACACGTCATGACCTGGATAGATATTCATACACTGTACTAACATATAACGGGGTAGGGTACAAGGAAACTATACCCAGTGCCCGAAACATCAGTAAAATAGACCGTTTGTGCTGTTCCCAGGGCATCCCAGGTCGCCATCTTGGATTTCTGCCGGTTAGGGGAGAGGTAAATTGTGTATTACAACTCGGGAATGTGTCGGTATACTAACACAAACTTCTAAAGGGGTTTACGTAAACTATGAATCATGTAACGTAAACCTCAAACTAAAATGATATAATGGATTACATAAGGACGTAATATCAGGAGCCAGGAACAGTATTGAACGCCCCACTTGGCTCACCGTCAACCTTTACACCACACACACACTACACCCTTCATGTGAATTATTACCATCAAGATCAATTAAAATCACCACCATCAGTGAAATCAATCAAGGTATACATCTTGAACGATCACCGCCAACTACCACGTCTAAATGACCTTTCTAACTACACTTTCCCCGCTGACAACTGGCAACACGCTGGAGGGGGATCAACCTTGTGACCTGGTTTACTGTCGCGACTAAAATCAACGAGTTCTGATCTCTTACATAAAGGGCAAGGCAGCCATAGGTAACTAACGATTCCTAACCAAATTAACCCCAAGGTAGCTTTAGGTATTTAATCTTCAGGTGGTCGTTCAGGTAAGTTGGGGGTGGGGAGAGGGTGGTTGGGGTGGGTAGAGGGTGGAGTGGTTAGGTCCACCCTTAGGTCAAACCCTGTGATGGATTTCTCGACCTATTCTATACATGTTTATTGTGTTTCTACCCTCAAGACCTGTGTGTGTATAAGGGTGTTGGCTACGTGTATACATGTGTAGGGGTGTTGGCTACGTGTATACATGTGTAGGGGTGTTGGCTACGTGTATACATGTGTAGGGTAAGTACATGTATACATGTGTAGTGTTGGCTACGTATACATGTGTAGGTATACATGTATACATGTGTAGTGTTGGCTACTTTGTGTGTGTGTGGGGGCTTCCCTCTTACCAGACCTCCCATCACTAACTCTTCATAAGGATCTTTTTAATCAACCGTGACGTATACCACTTTAATGTACCGCCTCGTCTTGTCCCTTAAACCACCCAGTAATCCCTTTGTTTTGGTTTTCCTACATGGTTTAGGTTTACACTGACTGGACATCTACCCATCACAAGAGACAGTGTGAACCAACCTAACCTAACTCAACCTAACTTAAATAATAAAAAAAGTCTGGTTTTATTATTTTGAAAGATTTCTTCATTGTAACCTTATTTTACCTGTGTATTAGACACTAACTTATTTCACTTGAAGATTAAGGACCCTAGGTTATGTCATCTGAAGATTAGACACCCTAGCTAATCTCACCTGAAGATTAGACACCCCAGCTTATTTCACCTGAAGATTACCCACCCTGAAGCTGACTTAACACCCACCCCATGTACTGCAGAACTAGAATGAAATCATCTAGGGTGTTTAATCTTCAGGTGTCCCGGCTCTTGGCCTAATTCGGTGCAGTAATGTCCGGTTATGACATCTTGAGGAGCTATGTCACACCTGAAGATAATAATTAATTGGTGATTACGATTCACCTTGGACTTGTGTACAGGTAACCGGCACTGTAAACTTCACATTGAAACTCGACACAAAAGAACGAAACGAAGGTGACCTAAAGATTAGACACCCAAGCTTATTTCACCTGATAAGACATCCCAGCTTATTTCACCTGATAAGACATCCCAGCTTATTTCACCTGAAGTTTAACCACCCTAACGCTACCCTACGATGTTAGGTTAGGGTGTCTAATCTTCAGGTAACCTAACGAAGGCAATTCACACTCTTTTCCTTAACACTTTATTGCCCATTCCATACTTCAGGTGTACTTGAAAACATTATCAAGACCTGACCACCTGAGTCACTATCAGCTTATGGAGTTAATTACGTAATGGGCTTATCTACCTGAACGACCCCCCCCCCACCTGATAAAGTATAATAGTAGTTTACGCTATATAATGACCCCCTTTGACGACTACATTCCAGGGAGGCTTTAAGATAAGGCCATAGATGTCTACTGGCGACGTATGGTGTCTATAGTGGCGACGTATGGTGTCTATAGTGGTGAGGGAAGATGTCTAAACTAGTGAGGTAAGATGTCTTCTGGCACTACTACCTAACCTAACCATGGGAACGAGCTTCATGAGATGGGTTTCCGGTCCCTCTGCTGCCCACCTGAGTAAACACCCAAGCCCATATCAGGTGAACACTACCAAGGGAGCCTAGACTGATATAGGTCATGGGTGGGTGGGAGGGGGAGAGAGAAATGGGTGGTAGTGGAAAGAGGGGTAGTAGGGGAGGTGGAGAGAGGGAGGTGGCTGGAGGGAGGTGGTAGAGGGGGGTGGAGAGGGGTAGTGGGGAGGGTGAGAGGTGGGGTTATAACGTGTCGCTCTTACGCCAAGGGAATATTAAGTGGCCTTCCGTTAGTTCACCTGAGGAGTATGTTAACTCTTGTGCTTATTTAACCCGAGGATTTAACACGCTAAATTAACACTACCTAACCTAGCTTCAAGCTATCTAATCTGTCCCAACCTTATCCAACCTAATCCAGCTTCAACCTAATCTAATGTGTCCCAATCTTATCCAACCTAACCTATCCTAGCTTAATCTAAACTAACCCATCTAATCCAACTCACACAAGTAATGTTATAGAGGTTTCAACCATCAATTAAAATAAGCTGGTGGGCACTAATCTCCAGGTAATCCACATTTGACAAGCGCCGATTAAAACACCTGTGATTAGGAGAGGTTAATTAGCACCACCTTCACACCTGAGTTTTAGGAGTACAACTTTGGTGATTTTCTTCTTTACTCACAAAGCTGAAATGTAAATAACTCATAAATTACCATAGCATTTTATTGGAGATTTTGTGAGTAAATTCGACTCATAACACCATTGTAAGATATATATATTGAGTAAAGTCAATAATGAACGAAGGGAGGAAAGGGGTGAGGGGGGTGAGGTGAGGGGGGGAAAGGGGGGTGAGGGAGAGGGAGGGGGAAGGTAGTGGAGGGGGAAGGAAGTGAGTGGGGTGAGGGGGGAAGGGGTGAGGGGGAAGGGGGTGGGAGGGGGGGAAGGGGGTGGGAGGGGGGAAGGGGGTGAGGGGGAAGGGGGTGAGGGGGAAGGGGTGTGGGGGAGGGGGGGGTGGGGGAGGGTGTGGGGAGGGGGGGGCAAGGGTGTGGGAGGGGGGGGTGGGGGTGGGGGAGGGGGGGGGGCAAGGGTGTGGTGGGAGGGGGGGGGCAGGTGTGTGAGGGGGGGGGGGTGTGTAGGGGAAGGGTGTGTAGAGGGGGGGCAGGGTGGGGGAGGGGGGGGCAAAGGGTGTGGGGTGAGGGGGGGGCAAAGGGTGTGTGGGGTGAGGGGGGGCAAAGGGTGTGTGAGGGGGGGGGCAAAGGGGCAGAGGGGGGGGCAAAGGGTGTGTGTGGAGGGGGGGCAAAGGCAGGGTGAGGGGGGCAAAGGGTGTGGTGAGGGGGGGGCAAAGGGTGAGGGGGGGGGGCAAAGGGTGCGGTGAGGGGGGGGGGCAAAGGGTGCGGTGGAGGGGGGGCAAAAGGGTGGAGGGGGGGGCAAAGGTGGCGGTGAGGGGGCAAAAGGGTGCGGTGAGGGGGGGCAAAGGTGGCAGGTGAGGGGGGGCAAAAGGGCAAGGGGTGAGGGGGGCAAAAGGGTGCGGGTGAGGGGGGGCAAAAGGGGTGGTGAGGGGGGGGGCAAAAGGGTGTGGTGAGGGGGGGGGCAAAAGGGTGCGGTGAGGGTATGATAATTCAGTATATAAAATCCATCGGGTATGATAGTTTATAATACCAAAATTCAACCTTTATACAGAACAATTCTCGCCCTTATGGACCTCAATTGATTCCTATACTGTATAACGACTGACTGACCGAGTAACTGACTTGACTGTGTATAGCTGATATCGTTACAGTATTCACCCCTATGTAACAAGAATGATATCGACTGTAAAGAGAATATCAACTAACTCGATACCAGCCAACACTACCTCACCTGCTATCATATACCACAAAATTTAAGATAACGACGTTTAAAGTATACGATATTCACCAAATAACTTAGTTTAAGGTTGAATCCTACAGTTAAACCCCCACACAGGTGAATCTTACCTTTAAATCACCTATAATCAAGTTTTTAATTACGATTTGATTTTGGGGAAGTTCGTTCTAGACAGGCGGATAAAACTCTCGTTACTGGAGTTCATAGTTTTAACGGAATCAGTGAAATTGGTTCGTAGTTTGAGTGAAATTATTCTCTCAAATTAGTTCGGGTCCCATCAGTACACCACAAGATTCGAATCTCAATCTCCGGCGAACTTTACAAATTAATCTGTGTATTTCAAGGTGTAGGAGAGAGTAACCACGCTACACCCTCAACCCGCGCTACGCCCTTAAACCGCGCTACGCCCTTAAACCGCGCTACACTCTTAACCGCGCTACGCCCTTAAACTGCGCTACACTCTTAACCGCGCTACGCCCTTAAACCGCGCTGCACTCTTAACTGCGCTACGCCCTTAAACCGCGCTGCACTCTTAACTGCGCTACGCCCTTAAACCGCGCTACACTCTTTAACCGCGCTATGCCTTAACTGCGCGCTACGCCCTAAACCGCGCTGCACTTAACCGCGCTACGCCCCTTAACTGCGCTACGCCCTTAAACCGCGCCACACTCTTAACCGCACTACGCCCTTAAACCGCGCTACAATTTTAACTGCGCTACGCCCCAAACCGCGCTACACTCTGCAACCGCACTACGCCCTTAAACCACGCCACACTCCCCTTAACTGCGCTACGCCCTTAAAACCGCCATACCTTAACCGCGCTACGCTCAAACCGTGCGCTACACTTTAACTGCGCTACGCTCTTAAACCACGCCACACCTTAACTGCGCTACGCTCCAAACCACGCCACACTTCAACTGCGCTACGCCCTTAAACCACGCCACACCTTAACTGCGCCACGCCCAAACCACGCTACACTCTTAACTGCGCTACGCCCCTAAAACCACGCCACACCTTTAACTGCGCCACGCCCTTCTTAAAACCACGCTACACTCTTAACCGCAGCTACGCCCTAAACCGCCACACCTTTAACTGCGCTACGCCCCTAAACCACGCTACACTCTTAACTGCGCTACGCCCCTAAACCACGCTACACTCTTAACTGCGCTACGCCCCTAAACCACGCTACACTCTTAACTGCGCTACGCCCCTAAACCACGCTACCTACTACAGTTATCGAATTCCATTGATATGTCATTATATTACCCCATTGCCTGGGATTAGTGGTCATGATAACCGATTAGCGTTAGTATGAGACTGGCTAATCACCTGGACTTTAACCCTTTCCCTGACTGGCTAATCACCTGAACTTTAACCCTTTCCCTGACTGGCTAATCACCTGGACTTTAACCCTTTCCCTGACTGGCTAATCACCTGGACTTTAACCCTTTCCCTGACTGGCTAATCACCTGAACTTTAACCCTTTCCCTGACTGGCTAATCACCTGGACTTTAACCCTTTCCCTGACTGGCTAATCACCTGAACTTTAACCCTTTCCCTGACTGGCTAATCACCTGAACCTTATCCTTTCTGACCGATTCTCAAAGGTGTCGTATTTGAATTGTCCCTCGTAAATTAAGACAAAATTTAACAAGCTAAAACTTATACAGATTAGACTTACGATCGTACACTATTATGGACTTATGAACGTATCTAGTTAAGGTCGAAAATCCATGTAATTTTGATACCATGTTGTGACGTATGATTTTTTAACTAAGCTCGCCGGTTAAGAGGAAAATTGCTCGTAAGACCTTTCAGAAAACCTTAAAATCACACCTGGGAAAATAACCAAAAATACCATAAGTTAAAACAATCACGCTTAAAAATTACGTATACTTTTTTAAACTCGAAATATACATATTACCCGTATATAGAGTCTATACAGTATATAACACGGATATATGAACCAAAATACATTACCACAACATAACCTTATATACTTACAACCCAACATAACTTAATAACCAGCATTAACATTTACGAGAACTTAACAAAATCACATAAAAACTAGCCCTGGGCCCCGTACTTTTAAGATCAACCCAGAGTCTAATATATAATACTTTTCCGTCCCCAAAATACTTTAAAAGGCTCTGAGTAACCAAGTCATTTTTAAGTGGTAAAGGTTTAAATAAGAATATTTTATACATAAATTTACATACAATATGTTTTAGAGAACCAGTTTTGGTCTCGGTACTAAAAATGGTCAAGTGTGTGGTGGTATGGTAGTGATAGTCTTAGTGGTGGAAGTGGAGATGTACTTAGTGTGGTTTTAGTGGCACCTGAAACCTAGCTGGGGTGTAGGTCTTAGGTTGTATCATCTCGTGGTTTTGACCAAGACGCTGTGATGGTAGTGTTAACCACGCCCTCAACAGTAGTTACTGTGAAAAGATTATCACACGTCGAGAATCAACATGTAATGTTGGGGGCGTCATGTAATGGTGTTGAGGATGGCACTGTAGGTTGTGGTGTTAAACATTACAGGTGGTGTGACATAACATGTAGTGTGACACACAGCAGGTAGTGGTGTGGGGGAGGGGGCAGCGCTCCTACTGTGGCGGTGTATTGATTCTCGGGCCGGGAGGGGGGGTGGCCCGCACCGGCCAGATCAATGCCACCCTCACCCCGGCGCCACCTTTACTTCAACATAATCTACAACTATACACCTTTTACACCTAGATAGTACACGCCCGTGTAGGCCCAAAGGGCCCCCGCCACCTGGCCCGGACGCCCATACTCCCGCGCTACACGGGGCGGCCAAACGGGCATCGAGGGCAGCGCGGGCGTGCGAGCTGCTACTTACATCGGCCATGGCTGCTGGAGTGACGGGTGTGGGCGCTCAGCAGGAGGACGGCAGCAGAGGATACACAGTATCCACGAACAACGGCGTACGCGCTGGCTGACAACCAGCACCAACAATCACTGTATGTACACACTTATGTACAGGCCACTAGGCTACGTTCACTTTGTACACTCGTTCACTCGCTCAATGTTGCCCCTCTTGGACTTGTGTAGGTTTTCGCTACAAGCACATTCTTCACCGTGTGTGAAGGGTTTGTTGGTCGAGACACTAAAGGGCACAGCGGCACGTCTGTTCTCGACGAGGCGCGCCTGACGACAACTTCAACCGGCGGGAGTCGGCGCATCGGTGGGCCCCGCGCCCACGTCACCAATACGTCACTCAGCTGGATGCCACCGCCCCCCTCCTAACACACAGCATCTATTTTACTGCTTAAACTTATATAAATATCACCTAAAATAACATACCAAACTGTCAATAAATTGTCATTATATATGAAAAAACATCTAAATACACAGTATTATCATAACACAATTACATATATTTAAGAAATAGTTCTCCCACAAGGCAACTCTACCACAAAATACCAACCTTACCGCGCGACCCTCAGCCCGATTATCGATCTTCAAGTGTAGCTCGGTAACCTTGCCTCTCATCACTCATGCTATTGAAGGCATATCCTATTCTCTCCTCCCTACTGAATACTGAACCCTACTACACCATCTGACCTAAAACTACTAAAAAAAACTATCTCATCGGCGTCACCCAACAGTTGGTAATGCGATAGTACCTGCGAGCCGGTGAAATTAGCCTCTTGTAACTTGCCATTTTCAGATAGTACACTAATATCCCTTCACAACATTCTGTGGATTATGTCACCGTTCACGTTACACCCGGTAGACGCCAGGAAACTAACAACACCAGAGCGTAATGAACCGAATGGTAAATGGCTCCTCAAAACGACAACTTAATCGTTTAAAAAAAAAGAAGTGGTGGTGTTGGAAAGGTTGTGGACGTCGACTAAACCCCAAAACAGGTCACTAAATAGGTCTCACATTCTCACACAATCTTACGTGGATATTATTCCCCTTATCTGGTGAGAGAGAAGACGTAACCGACTGTCTTTTAAAATGTCAGTGAAAATAGCGTTGAAGTTACTCAGATTGCCATCCCTACTTTTACAAATCTTTAAAAATAACCTAACTCAACCTACGTATTCTAGGTATATATGTGTCGCCATTTTGTGTAGTTATCTTCGTAATATTTCTTCAATCATTCAGGTATAAATATTTTTAATGCCAAGTTAGGAGAAAATATTAACCGAAGACATATTTGACGGCTCCCTGTAACGCACAGCTCAACACCGGACAGTAACCGACCTAATCCAGCACCAATCCATCTTCACACCGCGTCTACAATGTTAACTCCAGTCTCCATCTATGAGTGTGTGTGTGTGTGTGGTGATAATAGTGATGATGATAGTAATGATGATACTACTACTACAAATGAAAATAGTGATGATAATGATGGTGTATGGTGGTGTATGGTAGTGTCTCGTAGTGTATGGTGGTGTCTCGTAGTGTATGGTGGTGTATGGTGGTGTCTCGTAGTGTATGGTGGTGTATGGTGGTGTCTCGTAGTGTATGGTGGTGTCTGGTGGTGTCTCGTAGTGTATGGTGGTGTATGGTGGTGTCTCGTAGTGTATGGTGGTGTATGGTGGTGTCTCGTAGTGTATGGTGGTGTATGGTGGTGTAGGTGGTGTCTCGTAGTGTATGGTGGTGTCTCGTAGTGTCTCGTAGTGTATGGTGGTGTCTCGTAGTGTATGGTGGTGTATGGTGGTGTCTCGTAGTGTATGGTGGTGTCTCGTAGTGTCTCGTAGTGTATGGTGGTGTCTCGTAGTGTATGGTGCTGTATGGTGGTGTCTCGTAGTGTATGGTGGTGTCTTGTAGTGTATGGTAGTGTATGAGTAGGGAGGCAATCTTATCACCATACATCAATTACCTGATAAAAGTAACAAAACAAACCACTCTGACCTTACCTGTACTAAGGGGCTATCAAATGTACTTAACTACCTTGTACTACTAACATGTACTTAACTGTACTTGTCACTTTGTATATAACTTGTCGACTATAATTCCCACTGTGTACCCGCCCGCCCCCTCTCCATAAGGTAGGTTAGGTTAGGTTCGGTTTGGTTAGGTCAGGTCAGGTCAGGTTAGGTTCGGTTTGGTTAGGTCAGGTTAAGTCAGGGTGATTAATCTTCAAGTGAAATAAACTCCGTCTTGAGAACTGTGATAGTGATGATTTACAAGGTAGAATTTTATGGCACCTTTAATGTTTGTCAGTCAGTCACTTAATGGTTTTACAACATCTTACATAATAATATAAGTGGCAGAGATAACCCCACCTCCGCCTCCCTGACCATCCTCTTCCCCCCTACCCCACCTCCTCTTCCCCCCTACCCCACCTCCTCTTCCCCCCTACCCCACCCCCTCTTCCCCCTACCCCACCTCCTCTTCCCCCTACCCCACCTCCTCTTCCCCTCCCCCCACCTCCTCTTCCCCTACCCCACCTCCTCTTCCCCCTCCCCCACGTCCTCTTCCCCCCTACCCCACCTCCTCTTCCCCCCCCTACCCCACCTCCTCTTCCCCCCCTCCCCACCTCCTCTTCCTCCCCTACCCCCCCTCCCTCTTCCCCCCCCTCCCCCACCTCCTCTTCACCCCTCCTCCCCCCCCTCCCTCTTCCCCCTACCCCACCTCCTCTTCCCCTCCCCCACCTCCTACCCCACCTCCTCTTCCTCCCTACCCCACCTCCTCTTCCCCCTCCCCACCTCCTCTTCCTCCCTACCCCTCCTCTTCCCCCTCCCCCCCCACCCCCCCTCCTCTTCCCCCCTCCCCCTTCCCCTCCCCACCTCCTCTTCCCCCTACCCCACCTCCTCCCCCATCCCCCCCCTACCCCATCTCCTCTTCCCCCTCCCCACCTCCTCTTCACCCCCCACCCCACCTCCTCTTCCCCTCCCCACCTCCTCTTCCCCCTCCCCCCCTCTCCCCCCCACCCCCTCCTCTTCCCCCCTCCCCCCACCTCCTCTTCCCCCCCTCCCCACCTCCTCTTCCCCCTCCCCCACCTCCCTCTTCCTCCCCTCCTCTTCCCCTCCCCACCTCCTCTTCCCCCCCCACCTCCTCTTCCCCTCCCCCTCCCCCCTCCCTCCCCCACCTCCCTCTTCCCCCTCTCCTCACCTCCTCTTCACCCCCTACCCCACCTCCTCTTCCCCCCCCCCTCCTCCCACCTCCTCTCCCCTCCCCCACCTCTTCTTCCCCTTCCCCTCCTCTTCCCCTCCCTTTCTTTCCTCCACCCTCCCCTTAATTCCTCCCCATCATCTCCTCTTACCCTCCTTTCCCTCCACCCCTACCCCCTCGTCTTTCACCTACCCCCTCCCTCCCCTTCCCCTTACCCCTATCCGTCCTCTTCCTACCCCTTCCCCCTATCTCCTCCCCTTAACCCTTCCCTCCCGCATAGTGGTCCCCAGTTAGGGGACAACATTAACATCTAGACTCTACCTTAACTAGATACTTTCACTTAACACACTAGTTAGGAGACAAGGGTAGCGTAGAGAAATTATCTAGATGAGTCTCAGTGTTAATTTTGTCTCCTAACTGGTGGTGCTAAGTGAAGGTATCTAGTTAAGGTAGAGTCTCAGTGTTAATTTTGTCTCCTAACTGGTGTGTTAAGTGAAGGTAGCTAGTTAAGGTAGAGTCTCAGTGTTAATTTTGTCTCCTAACTGGTGGTGCTAAGTGAACGTATCTAGTTAAGGTAGAGTTCCAGTGTTAATTTTGTCTCCTAACTGGTGGTGCTAAGTGAACGTATCTAGTTAAGGTAGAGTCTCAGTGTTAATTTTGCCTCCTAACTGGTGGTGCTAAGTGAAGGTATCTAGTTAAGGTAGTCTTAACTTCCCAAGAAAAATCACCTGAGGATTTAGAACTTGATAAGGTGAAATTTGTACCTGGGAATACCTGTCTGTCTGTCTGTCACACAATCAATCTGGTGGTAAATTCTATCTATCTGTCAGTTTATTTATCTATCTTGCAATCTGTCAACACTATCTATCCGTTAGCTACTTCTATCTATCGACATGTATCTACCTATTTATCTATCTGTCTATCTATCTATCTTGCGATCTGTCAACACTATCTGTTAGCTACATCTATCTATCTATCTATCAGCACACTGCCCCAGACCACACGCCTCCGCCCATGCTCAGAGGGACGGTGACCTTGGGAGAGATATAAACCTATTGATTCTCAGGATAGGTCGTAGGTCAGGGTTAAGGGAGGGCGGTGTGGTGAAGGTGTGGTGGTGAGGTGTGGTGTGGAGGTATGGTGTAGTAGTGGTGTGGGTGTGGTGTGGTGGTAAAGGTGTGATGAAGAAGGTGTGGTGATGATGGTGTAGTGTGAAGGTAGTGCATGGTGGTAGTGGTGTGGTGCATGGTGTGGTGGTGAAGGTGTGGTGTGGAGGTATGGTGTAGTAGTGGTGTGGGTGTGGTGGTAAAGGTGTGATGAAGAAGGTGTGGTGATGATGGTGTAGTGTGAAGGTAGTGCATGGTGGTAGTGGTGTGGTGCATGGTGTGGTGGTGAAGGTGTGGTCTGGTAAAGGTGTGGTGGTGTGATGATGGTGATATGGTGAAAATGTCGCGTGTGGTGGTGAAAGTGTAGTGACAAGAACGACTTACAACAGACTACGGTGCCGAACTATCCCAAGTTCCGAATTACCAAACTTCCGATATATTGAAGTTCCACAATATGCCGAATTACAGAAACTTCCTATATGCCAAGGTTCCGATTTACCAAACTTCCTAATTACTAAACCCTTAACTATCGAGACCTATAATTACCGAACCCCGTACTACTGAACCCCCGAACTACCAAACCCCCAAACTACCGAATTACCGAACCCCAAACTGCCGAATTACCGAACTGCCGAAATCCAAAAGTACCTCAAAATATTGAAGTCTCGAAGTACCGAATTTTCGAACCCCCCCAAAATATTAAACCCCAGAACCCCTATAGAAAATAACACTACTACAACACTACAACTACGATAATTACACGTGTTGTAAAGCCACAAGCGAAACTTCCTTCAATATCAAACTACACCACAAACACCATAAAACGTGCCATTTTCTTCATAAACCAACTATATTCCCACGATTAGCAAGGGTAACAACGCCTCCCCTTGAAGTACCCCCTGTGACGATCTACCTGTATGGAATAGTTAAACCAAAGGCATAAACCAATTGCATGTAATGTGACAGAGTTGAAGCCTTGGACGATGCATGTTATTGGCTACGTGTGTGTATGTGATGTGTTTGACGTCATAGTTTTAGGCCAATGAGAATGCTTGATAAGGCCGGTGAATATAGGGAAACTCTCGTGGGATTGGTTGGGTGTTGATGGTAATATACTGTACAGGTTTCTATTGGTTTGATTCTTGGAGGTATTACGTGATTGGTTTAGCCTACTGTGTGTGTAAAGACGCCACAAAAACAAACAAAACAAACAGTAAGAGGTTAGAACACACACACACACACACACATACACGCACACACACACACACACACACTACAGGAATCCTTCAATATCCTATACGACTCCTAACTACTTGAAAGGACTCCCAATAACTCCACTATGACGACGTTATCAGAGATGGAGAAAGCGCTCGTCTTGTGATTGACCTTGATTGACCTTGAAAGGATCTATTACGATGGTTAGTGCATGTGTGAGTAGGGGGTCAGGTGATTGGGTTGTGTGACTCACACAGGTCAGAGGTCACTTAACAGACTCACACAATGTGTGAGTCTGTTAAGTGACCTCTGACCTGTTTTTCGACGCCTTGACCTTTGACCCCTGGAGATGTATTATTAACTTAGCTTCTTCTGTGTTCTGTGATTGGATGTTAAAGATGTGTGGATATTTCTACTCATTATCTTATGATGTGTGGATATTTCTACTTATTTTATGAACATATGTGGATATTTCTACTTATTTTATGAACATGTGTGGATATTTCTACCTATGAACATGCGTGTGTGGATATTTGTACTGTATGGATATTTACGTATGACACATCTGATACATTTAACCTTCCTCAAAATTAATCAACATTTAGAGCTGTACCCGTTAACTTTAATTTAACATTCTTAACGTGATAATAACTCAAATTCTCACCCTAACATAACATTCATCCCAGCAATTTAACATTCTTAACACGTAAATTACTCAAATCCCTAAAAATTCATATAATATAACATTCACCCCCACCAATTTAACATTCACAACCCGTACACATCTTAGGCAGTACTCTAATTTAACCCACATTCACTACTGACCATATGAAGATTAATTTAACATTCTTAACATGTGTATCTCGCCTCCACACAGTATGTACAGTAGTAACATTCACCCGTTGTGCAATACTTAGTAGCCATGTGATGCCCCCCACTCACTGACCATGGAAGGAAGGTTACGTAGTTACTGAGTTAATTAGAGGTGGGTTAGCATGCACCCCTTGTAATTTATAGTACGTGTATTGTATGTGAGTAATAGAGGGAGGGAAGGAGGAGGGAGGTGATGGGGAATGGGGAAGGAAGGGCAGGTGGTGAGGAAGGAAGAAAGGAAGGATGGAAAGAGAGTGTGGATGGTGGGTGGGTGGGGAGGAGAAGGAAGGAAGGAAGGTAGAAGGCAGGACAGAGAACATAAGAACATAACATAAGAAAATAAGGAGTCTGCAATAGGCCGGTTGGCCTGTGCATGGCAGCTCCTGTCGAGAGTTACTACCACTCTCTATCATCCATGAATCTATCTAGCCTCCTTTTGAAACTTCCAGAGTTCCCGCACTTACTACATAGTTGCTAAGCTTGTTCCACTCGTCCACCACCCTATTTGTGAACCAGTTCCTTCCTATCTCCCTCCTAAACCTAAACTTATCCAACTTAAATCCGTTGCTCCAGGTCCTATCCTGCTCGGATATTATAAGAACTTTATCTATATCTCCTTTATTGATTCCTTTTACCCACTTAAATACTTCTATCATATCTCCCCGCACTCTTCGTCTTTCTAGGGAATGCAAGTTAAGTTTCTTTAACCTATCCTGATATGGAAGGTTTCTAAGTCCCGGAATCATTTTGGTCATTCTTCGCTGCACCGACTCTAGTGAAGGGGGAGAGAGAGGCAGGAGCTTGGGGTCAACACAGTGCCAATTTCATCACCGCAATAAGGCTGATAACCAGTACACATCACGCAGGACACACCGCCTCTACTACCTGTGGCGGATATATTAGGTACTGTTAATTAGGATATCTCAGGGAAGCCAAGGTTGTTTGGTGGCGGCAGCTGTAAGGAATAAACCTAACCTAACCTAATCTAATCTAATCTAGCCTAACACACACAGGCCCGTCCTTTAGGGGGGCGAACAGGGGCGACCGCCCGGGGCCCCGTGGGGCGCAGCACTAGACCAGTAACCTCGGACACATTACCTGTTGACTGGTTAATCTGACCTGACGGCTTACGCCACCATCACAACCCTTGACCTTACCATCCACAGCGACAGTCCCGTGGGGGTTGGTGGGGGTGGGTTCCTCTGACAGCATAATCTGGGGCCCCGCGGTGGCTGAGTTGCCCCGGGCCCCGCACCCTCCTAGGAACGGCCCTGCACACACACACAGACACACACACACACACACACACACACACACAGACAAATGTTCCCGGCACTGCACTCGATCAGCGTCACTTCCTAAACTGTAAACTCAGGTATCTATTCACAGTTGGGTGGACTGAGGGTGCCCGAGTCTCGAACCACCGACCATTACTAAAGAAGTCGACCACTGTAGCCACTCACCCTGCGAACACCCACACAGTTAAAATCTAACCCGGATAAAAGGAATAAAAACGGGTGATAAAATATATTAAAATAAATTTATTCAAAAAATTTAACGTTGGTGAGATGAAGTTAATTAAAATGAGGCTAAGAGATGAGAGAGCTCATTCAATGCAAAGTAAGACTCAAGTAAACAACACAGCCAACGTTGCAATTGACTCTGCAACTTGGCACCCTCCCCTTGCATGACGCCTGCAGCCTGGTGGTGTGTGTGATGGGAAAATTCTCTCTCTCTCTCTCTCTACCTCATCTACCCTAATCTAATTACACACACAAGAGACACACACACCTCCCTCCCTCCCACACACACACACACCTCCCTCCCTCCCACACACACACACCTACCTCCCACACCTCCCTCCCCACACACACCCTCCCTCCCACACCTGACTCCTCCCACACACACACACACACACCTCCCCTCCCACCTCCCCTCCCTCCCACACACACACTCCCTCCCTCCCACACACACACACCTACCTCACCCTCCCCACACTCCCTCCCTCCACACACACACACCTACCTCACCCTCCCACACACCTCCCTCCCTCCCACACACACACCCCTCCCACCCTCCCACCCTCCCTCCCTCCCACACACACACACACCTACCTCCCCACCCTCCCCCCCCTCCCTCCCACACACACACCTACCACACACACCTCCCCTCCCTCCCACACACACACACACCTACCTCCACCCCTCCCTCCCCCACACACCTACCCTCCCCACCCTCCCCTCCCTCCCCACACACACACACCCACCTCCCCCCCCACCACACCTCCCTCCCTCCCACACACACACACACACACACATACGTCAAACAACAGACATGTACACAGACTATCATCACTACACTCAGTGCTACCGCCAAGTACGTGACGTCACACAACTAATAATACACAGGTGTAGCCCCCCAGCGCCCCCCCCCCCCCCCCCCCCCCCCTCCCCACCAGGTGTTTTACGCGTCCTCTCAGCCTCTGGTGGGGTCCATAATCTCAGAAGATCTTAAGTGTTGATGATTACTTTATATATATCTTAAGTTTTAAAGGAACGTTAGGTAATTTGTGTTCATCCTGATTAGTGATGTCTATCTATCTATCTATCTATCTTTGAACACACACACACACAGATCTACACACACACACACACACACCACCACCCACCTACACACACGCCACCACCCACCTACACACACACACACACGCCCACCACCCACCACTTCCCCTCACACACTGAGAGAAAAAGGGGAAAACCCGTTAGTCACTTGTTTAGGTGAGAGACTGAGGAGGAGGAGGAGGAGGAGGAGGAGGAAGAAGAAGAAGGAAGAGGAGGAGGAGAAGGTAGGAGGAAAGAAGGAAGGCAGGAAGGAAGAATGGAGAGGAAAGAAGGAAGGTATGGAGGAGGAATAGAGAGGAAGGAAGGAAGGAAATAGAGAAGGGGTGAACCAAAAAAGGGAAGGAAGAAACGAAAGAAAGAAGGAAGGAAAGGAGAGAGAGAGAGAGAGAGACCCATTCCCAAAATACAAGGGGTGACGCAAATGACTGGTACCATATTCTCGACCACACACACACACACACACACACACACACACACACACACACACACACACACCATCTACCCCCACAAACAAACACACAAACACGACCTACCCTCACAAACACACACACACACAAACACCACCTACCTCCACAAACGCACAAACATACAATTATATCTACAGAAATAGTTAAAATATCATCTTTAACCAGGGACAAGAGTCGGTTAGGTTAGGTTACGTTAGGTGACGTCAGATTAGGTTACGTTAGGTTGCATTAGGTTACGTTAGGTTACGTTAGGTTACGTTAGGTTAGGTAAGAAACAATATTCATGAAGTCAGATACAATATCACCTACGTCAAGCAGGCCTGGCAGGAGTTGGTGTCCAGACTCCAAACCTTATCAGTGTTTGTGGCGCCATCGTCCTGCAGGCCATGACGCCACTGTGACGCAACACTGACGTCATAGTAAGGGGAGCCAGCACGTCACGCGATTGGCCGAGAATAACACGGGTGGTATTGCCAGAACTACCATTTAATCATATTTCTAAAATGTTCGTGATATTTACATATATAAAAAATTACTGCTTTAATTAAAATAGAAATAGAGTAAAATAATAAGATTGAAATGATAAAATACGTTGTTTTGGTCGATATAATGACTGGGGTAATTAGCATATTATATCCCACAACTGGTACTGTACAGTGTCTCAGGGCCGCGGTGATGCAACACTCAGATACAAGCGTTAAAATTTTCCGCTAAAAAGCTTAAGTCAGATGTTTCATAACGGGAAATGACACCACGAGATGCAAGATGGAAACTTACAACACAGACCATGATTACTTTCCTTTCCGTGACGAGACTGGAGGCTGTGTGTGTGTGTGTGTGTGTGTGTGTGTGTGTGTGTGTGTGTGTGGTAACTATACTACCCTCGTTCGTTATGGCAACTGACCTCATCCGTTGTTAAGCCTTGACGTAGTGTAGTGCATTATGTTGTTATGTTGCAAACGACCAGTTAAGTTAAGTTAGGTGATGTCACGCACCATCACCTAATTATCCTAATGCATACACCAATGGCCACATCCCCATGACCACACCCCCCTGACCACACCCCCCTGACCACACCCCCCTAACCACACACCCCTGACCACACCCCCTGACCACACACCCCTGACCACACCCTCCCTAACCACACTCCAAAAATCAGAAGCCACCTTGAAACATTCAACTTAATTCATTCTTCTCAGCACGGGTTCACCCAGGGACGTTCTTGTCTCACAAATTTGCTTAGCTTTTTCTCAGAAGTATTTGAAGCGGTAGATAATGATAAGTCATATGATATAATTTATTTAGATTTCAGTAAAGCATTCGATAGAGTCCCTCATGAGAGATTGATAAGGAAGGTAGAAGCACATGGAATAGGTGGATCAGTTATTAAAATGGATTAGGTCATGGTTAACTGGTAGGAAACAAAGAGTCAGCATAAATGGATTTAAGTCAGACTGGGGTGCGGTCAAAAGCGGAGTTCCCCAGGGATCTGTATTAGGCCCTCTGCTGTTTGTTATATTCATTAATGATCTTGATTTAGGTATAACTAGTAGGATTAGTAAATTTGCAGATGATACCAAAATGGGGAGAGTGATAAATTCAGACAGTGACTTTGAACACCTTCAAAGAGATCTAGATACCTTACATGAGTGGTCAGTAGACTGGCAAATGAATTTTAATACTGATAAATGCAAGGTACTACAGATAGGAAAGACGAATACAAACGTTAAGTATAAACTAGGTAACACGGAAATAGAAAACTCAGTTTGTGAAAAAGATCTGGTGTATTTGTTGCAACGACTTGAAACCTAGAAAACAATGTATTAGCGTTCGCAACAAGGCAAACAAGTTCTTGGGTTCATATCTAGGTCTGTGAGTAACAGAACTGCTGACGTTATCTTGAAACTTTACCTAGCATTAGTGAGGCCACACATGGATTATGCGGTTCAGTTCTGGTGTCCTTATTATAGAATGGACATAGATTCTTTGGAGAGAGTACAAAGAAGAATGACAAAAATGATCCATAATATTAGAAACCTTCCATATGAAGAAAGACTGAAAAGCTTAGGCTTACATTCATTAGAGAGGCGTAGAGTTAGGGAGATATGATAGAGGTGTACAAGTGGGTAAGTGGGATTAACAAGGGTAAAATGGAAGATGTTCTGAAGCTCAGTAATAACGAAATAACTAGAACAAATGGCTTTAAATTAGATAAATTCCGATTCAGAAAGGATATAGGCAAGCACTGGTTTGGTAATAGAGTTGTGGATATGTGGAATAGGCTACCGAGTGCTATAGTAGGATCGGGGACGCTAGGGAGCTTCAAGACGAAGTTGGATAGGCACATGGAAGTGCTGGGATGGGTGTGAAAGGGATCTGCCCTGTATGGGCCAGTCGGCCTCCTGCAGTATCCCACTTTCTTATGTTCTTATGTTCTTAACACTGTACAACACACACACACACACACACACACACAGACACACACACATTACCTATGACCACAGGTTGTTAGAGAGAGAGAGAGAGTTGGTTGAGGAGTGAGATACTTGAAGGAAAGAGGGGAGAAACTGCAGGGAGAGGGGAAAGAAAGAGGGGAGAGTTGTCAAGGGGAGGGGAACAGTTTTAAGGAGAGGAGAAAGACAGAGGGGAGAGATTCCAAGGAGAGGGGAGAGAGGAAAATTCAATAGTGGTGAAAATGGTCAATAGGTATTTGAGAGGTCCCTGTCTATTGAACATCCGAGGGGAAGTGAGAGGGGTGAGAAGGATATAACGTCTCCTCCCCTTCCTTTCCATTCCCCTCCCTCTCTGTCTGTCTGTCTGTATCTCCCCTCCCTCTTCACCCCCTCTCTATCTACCTGTCTATCTACCCCTATCTCCCCTCCCTCTCTTTCCCCTCACCCTCTACGCTCCCCTCAGGCTTCCCTTAACTATTGTACCTATTTCTTCCCTCTCATTTCAAGCTTCGTCCCCTCTCCCACGACCCATAATACCTGTCTCCCCTCTCCCCTCTCCCCTCTCCCCTCTTCCTAATTATTTCCCCTCATAAGTTTATCTCTTATTCTATCCCTTCCTCTACAATTATCTTCCCCTTTGCTCTAGTTCCTGCTTCATATTCTTCCTTCTTCTTCTTCTTCTTCTTCTTCTTCTTCTTCTTCTTCTTCTTCTTCTTCTTCTTTTTCTTCTTCTTCTTCTTCTTCTTTGAGAGTTAAGAGATGGACAGCTGTGTGTGTGTGTGTGTGTGTGTGTGTGTGTGTGTGTGTGTGTCAGGAGAGCCAGGTGTATGTATGTATAGATTAATTCCCTTAATTGTCTCTAAATACCAAAATCGACCATAAATTGTCATCTGACCTATTTAATCCCAGTTTAAAAATAACCAAGAAATATCCCCAGTACCCCCAAAAAATCACCAGCTCATCCCAGTAACTCCCCCCAAAATCACCAGTCCACCCCAGTATCAAAATAACCACAGTGCGATCACCAGTACCAGGTTCCAATAATATTAGGCCCCACACTTCATTATCATAGCCGCTTCTCAATGTTTTCTAGCCTTTGTGAACACTTGAGTGGCAGAGAGTGAGTTAACGCCCTTGGCAACTTCCCGCCAAACGACCCCCCCCCCCTTTTTCCCATCACCAAAAATAGCCAATCATAACTCGCGCTGTACCAAATGACAATAACTAGGGCTGGTCTTGGTGTAAATCATAAATGGATTATAAATTATGATGTAATATATGTTATGTATGCGTATAATTAAGCCTTTGGTGCATAATTCTCGCGCCCCCTAAAAGCCCGCCAAAATGACTTGAGTTATGTTAATTACTAAAAAACATAGAAAACGAACATTAATAATGATGTTTGGTACAACACGTAAGGTAAATAAAACCGAATTTTAGTTATATCTTATAGACGCTATTTACAGAGATCTGATATACAAAGTGGACTCGATCTGGGGCCAAATTTTCAAAGATTCGTAAGATAAATAATTCTCATAAATGACGATGTATGGATGTATGTGGCGATGAATGGATGTATGTGGCGATGAATGGATGTATGTGGCGATGAATGGATGTATGTGGCGATGAATGGATGTATGTGGCGATGAATGGATGTATGTGGCGATGAATGGATGTATGTGGCGATGAATGGATGTATATGGCGATGAATGGATGTATGTGGCGATGAATGGATGTATGTGGCGATGAATGGATGTATGTGGCGATGAATGGATGTATGTGGCGATGAATGGATGTATGTGGCGATGAATGGATGTATGTGGCGATGAATGGATGTATGTGGCGATGAATGGATGTATGTGGCGATGGATGTATGTGGCGATGAATGTATGTGGCGATGAATGGATGTATGTGGCGATGAATGGATGTATGTGGCGATGAATGGATGTATGTGGCGATGAATGGATGTATGTGGCGATGAATGGATGTATGTGGCGATAAATGGATGTATGTGGCGATGAATGGATGTATGTGGCGATGAATGGATGTATGTGGCGATGAATGGATGTATGTGGCGATGAATGGATGTATGTGGCGATGAATGGATGTATGTGGCGATGAATGGATGTATGTGGCGATGAATGGGCGTATGTGACGAATGTATGGATGTATGGATGAATGTGACAAATGCATGGATGTATGTAAGTGTGTGACGATGTATTGATGTATAACGAAAATAAAGATGGAAGAAATATTACGCTGAGACTCTACTTTCACTTAGCACCAGTTAGGAGACAACATGTATATTGGTTAGGTTAAGGTTAGGTTGTGTTAATGTTATTTTAGATAAGGTAAGGCAAGGTTAGCGGTAGTTTAGGTTAGGTTAGGTTATAGAGAGTTTAATCCCCAGGTAAACTAAGGTAGGGGTGGGGGGGTGTCTAATGTTCAGGAGATCCCAAAACTTATTCCTTTTACGACTATTTGAGACTCTTGACACAGGTATTGTGGGTGCATAGTTTTCACCGTAGCTGCAAGGTTTACTGCTGTTGACGCCGAGAAAAACTCCCTGGGGCGAGGCGATAAGAGGGAGGGAGGGGGAAGGGAGGGAGGGAAGGGGGGAGAGAGGGTGGGATGTAGGAATAAGGGGGAGGGGAAAGGGAGGACGAACGAGATGTAGGAAGGGATGGAGGGAAGGATGCAGGGAGGGAGAGAGAGAGAGAAGGAAGGATGACAAAAAGGATGGAGGAAGGAAAGGAGAAAGGTAGAAAGGAAGGAAGGAAGGATGGAAGGAAAGGAGAGAAGGAAGGAATGAAGGAAACTGGGTAAAAACTTATTTTGGCCAGGCGCCAGCTGGCCTAATGGATGGGTGGACAAAATTCCCCCTGAGAGAACTCCGTCAGACGAGTTCCCTCCGGACAAAATCTCATCAAATAATCTTTTACTGGACATAATTTCGTAACAATATTTTTCACAAACATCAAGGGACTCTGTCAACACAAACATCAAGGGACTCTGTCAACACAAACATCAAATTACTGCGAAAAAGATATCAGACTGAGTTAGGTTACATTAGGTAGGGTTAGGTTAGGTTAGGATGTAAGGAAGCCAAAATTAGGATAGGTTAGCTAGGGTTAGGTTAGGCTGTGTTAGGTTAGTCAAGGTTAAGAGTCATCACCGGTTCAATACACACAGCCGGCAGGTAGCGTGTCCCCACCTGGTACCGGTGTTGGCCAGACTATTGCCCCACTCTCACTGTACTAGAGGTAAGAACTCAGCGGGGAGGAGAGCTGCTGGGGTGAGGAGAAGTGGGGAGGGCAGCTGGGGAGGTGGGGAGGGCTGCTGGGGTGAGGAAAGGTAGGGAGGAATGCTGTTGACGAGGGCGACTGCTGGGGTGCTGGGGTGAAGGGAGGTGGGGAGAAGGACTGTTGGGGTGAGGGGAGGGAAAGTAGAGAGATGAGAAGATGAAGAGAAAGGTGAGAGACAAATAAGGAGGAGGGTGGAGGTGGAAGGAGGGAGAGGGAGGAGGAGGTGGCGGGAACTAAAACTTTTGGTCATGTAGGAAAGCAGGAAGGGAGGGAGGAGGGAGGGAGGGAAGAAAGGAGGAGGGGCGGATTGAGGTCATGCAGGAGGGAAAGGAGGGAGGGATCGAGGGAGGGGTAAGACGAAAGCTTCAGAAGGGAAACAACATCCTTTGATCTTTAAGGAGGGAAGGAGGGATAGAAGGAGGGAGGGAGCAACTCGAGGTCAAACAGAAAGAAATAGAGAGGAAGAGAGGGGGGGGGGAGGATCTCACTATTATGAAGGAAGGGGGGACTTACAGGTAGAACCAGGTGATAAAGCCCCCCTCCCCTCACAGTACACCGTTAATCTGACTCACAAAACAGTAAATAATCAGTTTGTCGCGCCTCGGGGTGAGACGTGGGTTGCCGGCCAGAAGGTTTGTCAGTGAAAATGCACGTCAGGAATGTTCAAGATAATGTTTGTGTGTCACGCGAGACCGGCCCTCTATTGACATGGGACGACAATGACGACTCTCCAGCTACTCAGGCTCTCCTATTCCACTCTGAACCAGTTTCTCCAAGGACTGATATAGGCTGTTTCAGATACGACCGAGGCAGTTTTAGGCTGTTTCAGATACGACCGAGGCAGTTTTAGGCTGTTTCAGATACGACCGAGGCAGTTTTAGGCTGTTTCAGATACGACCGAGGCAGTTTTAGGCTGTTTCAGATCGACCGAGGCAGTTTCGGGTTGCTTCAGACCGATTTCCACCACCAAAGAACCTAACCCAGACCATCTAAGACCCCCGCAGACCAAAGACGTCTTACAGCACCGCAGACTAAACAAGACCAATCTCAACCATCCAGGACCGACTCCAAAATGACCTAAATAGTCTCAGAGCGTTAAATTGTACCCCCAGACCGAAAAAGACCACTTTATTTCACGTTACAACTCTCCGTAATGTACTAGCTGTCCCACAAGACCTTCCCAGACCGAAAAAGGCCACTTTATGTCACATTGCAACGCTCTGGACCGTATAGCAGCTCTTCCTCAAGACCTTCCCGGACCGAAAAAAGACCACCTTGTACTAGTTTGCACGACTCTAGACCGACCGCAAGACCAAAGTGGACCAATGTTGCCACGCGGGAATTGATATGTGGAGAGTGACTTAAATGTCTCCAGGCACTGTGACCAAACCCACCATTATTGTGTTAGTCTGTCTCTCTGTCTCTCTCTGTCTCTCTGTCTCTCTGTCTCTCTCTGTCTCTCTGTCTCTCTCTGTCTCTCTGTCAACATTCTCTTTCTTTTCGTTTTTCTTTCTTTTTTTCTATTTCTACCAACTATCTTTCCCTTTCTCTCTCTCTCTCTCTCTCTCTCTCTCTCTCTTTTCTCTCTGTCCACCAACTCGCCTTTTCTCTCTTTTAATAGGTGCCAGTCCTGATGGGTGCCAGTTCTGATGGGTGCCAGTTCTGCTGGGTGCCAGTTCTGATGGGTGCCAGTTCTGATGGGTGCCAGTTCTGATGGGTGCCAGTTCTGATGGGTGCCAGTTCTGCTGGAGTGCCAGTTCTGATGGGTGCCAGTTCTGATGGGTGCCAGTTCTGATGGGTGCCAGTTCTGGGGGTGCCAGTTCTGCTGGGTGCCAGTTCTGATGGGTGCCAGTTCTGATGGGGTGCTTCTGATGGATGTGCCAGTCTGATCTGATTGCCAGTGGGCCAATCCATAGGTGCCAGTTCTGATGGGTGCCAGTCCTGATGGGTGCTAATCCTGATGGGTGCCAGTTCTGATGGGTGCCAGTTCTGATGGGTGCCAGTTCTATGGGTGCCAGTTCTGATGGGTGCCAGTTCTGATGGGTGCCAGTCCTGATGGGTGCCAGTCTGATGGGTGCCAGTTCTGATGGGTGCCAGTCCTGATGGGTGCCAGTCTGATGGGTGCCAGTTCTGATGGGTGCCAGTTCTGATGGGTGCCAGTCTGATGGGTGCCAGTTCTGATGGGTGCCGGAGTCTGATGGGTGCCAGTTCTGATGGGTGCCAGTCCTGATGGGTGCAGTTCTGATGGGCCGCCAGTTGATGGGTGCCAGTGATGGTGCCAGTTCTGATGGGTGCCAGTCCTGATGGGTGCCAGTTCTGATGGGTGCCAGTTCTGATGGGTGCCAGTTGATGGGTGCCAGTTCTGATGGGTGCCAGTTCTGATGGGTGCCAGTGATGGGTGCCAGTTCTGATGGGTGCCAGTCCTGATGGGTGCCAGTCCTGATGGGTGCCAATTCTGATGGGTGCCAGTCCTGATGGGTGCCAGTTCTGATGGGTGCTAATCCTGATGGGCCTCAACCAATATTATCGTAACCATCTGAATTCAACCCTTACGACCACTAAGTTAGGTCAGGTCAGATTAGGTTAAGTTAGGTCAGGTCAGATCAGATAAGGTTAATTTAGATTAGTTTAGGTCAGGTCATTTAATTGCCAATCCCCAGTCGATCAATTAGCCAATCTTTCACAAAAACGGAATTGGTGAAAATGGAAGCCATTTTCAACCAAATTAATCCGGATTAAACCCATGTGTTATTGGGGCAGCGTTCGTGAGGGTAAACCGGATTGAACGCTGCCAGAGAGGGCGTAGTGCAATACATGCGCTTGATGTACATGTACCTCGTGTTGTATGGTAGATAGATAGATAGATAGATAGATAGACAAGAGAGGTGTATTGATGAGAGAGAGAGAGAGAGAGAGAGAGAGAGAGAGAGAGAGAGAGAGAGATCACGTGACGCAGGAGTCCAGTATAGGCCCAGCTGAGTTGCCAAGCGTGAAATTGTCTGCAAAGAGCCGGTTGGTAACTGGAATCTAGAAAGAACCGGCTGTGTTGTCTGTCGCAGCTGCAGGGCCGTACGAAGCCGGTTTGTCACTAAGCACCTAGTGTAGTGTGAAATCACTATGTAAGGAGCCGGCTAGTCGCTGCAGCAGGTGGAGATCGAGCCTGAAATGACAGTGGAAATAACCCGGAAGGAGCCAGATAGTCAAAGCGGCTGGTAGGGGAGCCTAGAGGGGTCTTGAAAGCAACCCGGAAGAAGCCGGATGGTAATAACGGTAGCTGATGTAGGCTAGAGGAACCCTGGGTGGAGCCGGCTGGACGCTGCA
>NW_024733231.1:6472326-6494394 GCF_018991925.1 Homarus americanus
AGCAGGAGCGGACTGGGGTGCCTAACTTGGCCATGGCCCGGCGGTAGAACCTGAGCAACAACGGGGAGCAGACAGTAGGATTGCTGCTTGTATGGCCGGCAGTAGACGAGCAACAGCAGGGAGCAGACAGTAGGTGCTACTTGTAAGGCCGGCAGTAGACAGGCAACAGCAGGGAGCAGAGAGCAGATACTACTTACAAAACCAGCATTAAAAAGCAACAGCTTATAGATAGACCCGGCTCCAGGTAAGTTAGCAGGTACTTCTACAGGCAGCAGTAGGCAGGAGACAGACACCAGGTAATAATACAGGCATCAGTAGGTACTTCTACAGGCAGCAGGCAGGAGGCAGGCAGCAGGTACTTCTACAGGCATCAACAGGTACTTCTACAGGCAGCAGGCAGGAGGCAGGCAGCAGGTCAGGCAGGAAGCAGGCAGCGGGCAGCAGGTACTTCTACAGGCATCAACAGGTGCTTCTGCGGGTCAGCCCAGGCGGGAGGCGGAGCAGCAGGTCAGGTGGGAAGCAGGCAGCAGGCGGCAGGTACTTCTACAGGCATCAACAGGTACTTCTGCGAGTCAGCAGGCAGGAGGCAGGCAGCAGGTCAGGCAGGAAGCAGGCGGCTTAGGTCAGGCGGGGGAGACAGACATCAGGTACTTCTACAGGCATCAATAGGTACTTCTACAGGCGGCAGGCAGGAGGCGGGCAACAGGTACTTCTACCAGGCATCAATAGGTACTTCTGCAGGCGGGAGGCAGGAGGCAGGCAACTGGGTACTTCTACAGGCATCAATGGGTACTTCTACAGGCAGCAGGCAGGAGGCAGGCAACAGGTACTTCTACAGGCATCAATAGGTACTTCTACAGGCAGCGGGCGGGAGGCAGGCAACAGGTACTTCACAGGCATCCAGGTGCCTACGGGCAGCAGGCAGGAGGCAGGCAACAGGTACTTCTACGAGCATCAACAGGTACTTCTACAGGCATCAGCCAGGTACTTCTACAGGCAGAAGGCAGGAGGCAGGCAACAGGTACTTCTACAGGCATCAACAGGTACTTCTACAGGCATCAATAGGTACTTCTACAGGCAGCAGGCAGGAGGCAGGCAGCAGGTACTTCTACAGGCATCAACAGGTACTTCTACGGAATGTGGGTACTTCTACAGGCAGCGGGCAGGGGAGGCAGGCAACAGGTACTTCTACAGGCATCAACAGGTACTTCTACAGGCAGGAGGCAGGAGGCAGGCAACAGGTACTTCTACAGGCATCAACAGGTACTTCTACAGGCAGGAGGCAGGAGGCAGGTCAGCCAGCAGGACTTTCTCCGTTTCTCCATCACCCGCCCTGCTACTAACCTTTAAGCTGGCCGGCTCAGTTTTTGGCGCTAGTTGTCGCAATAACCCCACGACTCTCTCTCTCTCTCTCTCTCTCTCTCTCTCTCTCTCTCTCTCTCTCTCATAACATCCTTTCCCATCAACAAATCCACACAAAAATATATCGATAATTTACCACCACACACACACACACACACACACAGGACAACAATAGCACCAACTAAATCTTTAAATCCAGCCAGAAAGCTTCAGGGTTCCTCTCTCTTAAGTCCAGACTGCTTGTTAAGTCTCCCTGGATCATGTGCCAGGAGGAGGAGGAGGAGGAGGTAGAATGAGGAAGAGGGGGAGGAGGAGGAGGAGGAGGGGAGGGAGAGGGGGGAGAGGAAGAAGAGAAGGAGGAGGAGTAGGAGGCGGAGATGAGAGGAAGATGAAGATGAGGAGAGGAGAAGGGGGAATACAAGAAGAGAGAAGGAGAAGAGGGTTAGGGAAGAGGGTAAAGAGGGAGAGAAAAGGGAAACTGTTGAGAGACGTACACGAGTGGAAATGTGTACATGGAAGGGTAAAAGAGAGGTGTACACAAACAGATGTACATAGAAATAAGCAAAAAATGTACATTTAGGAAAATCAGGAAGTGTAAACAAAGACAGGAAACGTACACGAGAGAGACATGTACACATTATTGACGAGATGTGTACACGAGGAGGAAAACATAAGTGTACACAGGGAAACGATGGAGTACATTAGGAGAAAGAGATCAAGTGTACATGGAGAGAGAGTGAGAGGAGGAAGGGAAGGGAGGGAGGGAGGGGGATGGGGAGAGAGTGAGAGGAGGAAGGGAAGGGAGGGAAGGAGGGGGAGGGGGGGGGTATTTACATCATGTGTGTGAGTGCTTGTTTACAGGGTGTTGCCAAAGGTACGTGAACCCAATATCCAATAGGAGATAATGTACCAGAGGCTATGATGAGGCCCTAGGAACAATATGTAATGTATACAGTATTTATATTTTATTATTCTCTGTTATTGCGCATCTAGTTTCTCACATATTAGTCATTGTTGATACCACATGTCATACACTCACTCATACGTACATACACTATGAGGCTGTTCTGGAGCTGTAACCGGGATTTATCAGCAAACATCCAGAGATCAGTGCAAAAGTTGTACGCTTCAGAGGGGCTGTCTTCACATTTCAGACACTCACCTGCGGCGTCCCCCAAGGCAATGGCTGGGACCGCTCTTCTTCCTCCTCCTCACAAACGATACCCTAAAAGAAACTCCCGGTCGATGCAAATATGTCGACGACTCCATTTTTGGCATCAGTATAAAAAACTCGGCTCCCGACTACACCGCCATCCAGAATATATTAATCAGTCTTCAAAAGTGGTCCACCGCCAACCATACCAAACCATGGATGATTTATGCAGATCAACCTCTCCTCCGACCATGTCCCACCTCCTACCAAGCTCCTCGGCGTCACTATAGATAACAAACTGAGCTAGAAAGTACACGTCAGTACAACAATCAATACAAGAACCTTTCATCTTCACTGCTCCATTGTCTTAACTCCCTCAGTCGACCATCATCTGAGGTCCTGAATATATACACAACGTTCATACTTCCTCAACCCTGCCTGGTCTTCCTCCTTAACTGCTATAGAAACGAGGACACCTAACCACCCCAACCATTGTCAAAATCATCAGTAACGCGTAGATAACCTTCCGTAACTACGCTGACCCTCTCTCCCATAGGTTAGGTTAGGTTGTGGTATCCAATAACACGTTTACCCAGTTCTTAAAATGTACACACACACAACAACAACAACAACAACAACAACAATAGAACGAAGAAAAACTCAAATATGAAAATGTTGTGAGGTTTCAAGGAGCAGCTGTCAGCTCGAGTTTTCCTCCTGACACAGGGCTTGCAATGGGAGTACCTACGTCAGCGCCAGTGTCAGGCACCCCCAGGCACTATATGTAACATTCATTTGGTGTCAGGACGTTGGTGGTGAGGATGATGTTGGTGGCCTAAGGAGGTTTTCTGGAGATAGGTGGTGGTGTCAGGAGGATGGCAATGGTGTCAGAAGGCTGGTAGTGGTGTCAGTAGGTTAATAATGGTGTCAGAAGGCTGGTAGTGGTGTCAGCGGGCTGGTAGTGATGTCAGGAGGCTAGTGGTGGTGTCAGGAGGATGGCAATGGTGTCAGGAGGATGGCAATGGTGTCAGAAGGCTGGTAGTGGTGTCAGCGGGCTGGTAGTGATGTCAGGAGGCTAGTGGTGGTGTCAGGAGGATGGCAATGGTGTCAGGAGGATGGCAATGGTGTCAGAAGGCTGGTAGTGGTGTCAGCGGGCTGGTAGTGATGTCAGGAGGCTAGTGGTGGTGTCAGGAGGATGGAAGTGGATATCAGGTGTCATAATCAAGGATAACTAACACTTCCTACAGCTGTGTCACAACCAAGACACACACACACACACACCTATAAGTACCTAGACACAAACCTAACCTAATCACATCTGGCCAGCAGGAGCGGGTAGTGTGTGTGTGTGTGTGTGTGTGTGTGATGCCACCACCGTATAGCAACAGTAATGACATCCCGGCGGTGAAGCTATCGTCTCTCTCTCTACCCACCTACTACCCACACACCCACACCCACACACTTCTTGCTCTGTGTGTGTCTGTATCCCTCCACCTGCACCACCCACCTGCCCCCACCCAACGACCCACCCAGCAGCCCAGCCACCACCCAATACAGAGGAATGAGTAGCTACACACACACACACACACACACACACACACACACACACACACACACACACACATATGGAAGGTGTCACATGACTGTTCTCAGATGTTGTACTACTCTTTCGTCTACACCAGCAGCGCCACAGCAGGCAGATAGCCAGATTCGTCTGCTCGTGGTGGCGTTGTATCCATGTTACGGGTCTATGTATATTGTGTGTATACCTATTACCAGAAGTCACAGAGGTGAGAATGGTACAATAATGGCTTTCAAAATAGCTACTGGCCACCTTACCCCGACATAGCCCCTCACCCCTACCTGGCCACCTCACCCCAACATGGCCACCTTACCCCGACATAGCCCCTCACCCCTACCACACCTCACCCCAACATGGCCACCTTACCCCGACATAGCCCTCACCCCTACCACCCACCCCACCCTGACAGCTCCCTCACCCCTACCTACACTCCACCAACATGGCCACCCACCCGACATAGCCCCTCATCCCTACCCACACCCCACCTGACATAGCCCTCACCCCTACCTGGCCACCACCCCAACATGACCCTGACATAGCCCTCACCCCTCACCTTGGCCACCCACCCCAACATACATGGCCAATTTTACTGACATGGCCACTGACCCCATGGCCACCTTACCCGACATGGCCACCAACATGGCCACCCTCACCCCGACATGGCCACTACCCGACATGGCCACCTCACCCTGACATGGCCACCTCACCCCGACATGGCCCCCTTCTAAAATAATAGTTGTGGTGGCCCTCAGATTAATTGGACAGGTAATTTATTGGTACATAATGTAATAGAAATTGTTAGTAGTAAGTACTGTAGTGTAAGAGAGAGAGAATAGGTCTTATGTGTTCATGTGATCGTTGTCAAGGATGTTACGTGGTATACATAGCTCTCTCTCTCTCTCTCTCTCTCTCTCTCTCTCTCTCTATCAATCTGTTTCCTTCCCTTTCTTCTTTTCTTCCCCTGTCTTTTTCCCTTCTCTCTTTCCATTGCCTCCTCCTTCCTCTCTCTCTCTCCTCTCTCCCTATCTCTCTCTCTCTCTCTCTCCTCCCCCTAAGGCTCTGGTTACCATGACAACCTCACATACTCACACCTACATCTCTCTCTTCTCTCTCTCTCTCTCTCTCTCTCTCTCTCTCTCTCACAGTATCTCACTTAACCAGGCAACATAAAACTATCTTTTAAGAGCAGTAAAGCCAACGAGGCTGAGTGGGATATGAGGAGAGAGAGAGAGAGAGAGAGAGAAGAAGAGAGAGAGGGGAGGTAATAGTGGGGGGTGAGAGGGAGGTAGGGAGATCACGTGAAGATAATTGAGTGAAAGTGAGTCAGTGTGTGTGGAGTCATTCAGTGGGACCAGGACCCTTGGTAACACTCATACGGACCATGACACCCAGTGGTCTCTCAACTGACGGACCATGAATACCAATTGTCTTGAGAGAGAGAGAGAGAGAGAGAGAGAGTGTTACAAATGTCCGGAAGAAAAATAATGAAAATAGTCACTCCTGGCGGCGCTGGAATGTAACCTCCCTCTTATGGACTGGGACGATAAAACCGACATAAAAAGAAAAATAGTCCGACTGGACACACACACACACACACACACACACACACAAGCGAGAAGAGCTGTGGAAACATCTGTCTCTCTTAAAACACACATACACACACACACACACACACACACACACACACACACATACACACACACACACACACACACACATACACACACAGCGAGAAGAGCTGGGGAAACATCTGTCTCTCTTAAAACACATACACACACAGACACACACACACACACACACACACACACACACACACACACACACACACACACACACACACACACACACACATACACACACACACACACACACACACACACACACACACACACACACACACACACACGGGGTCAACATAGTGCTAAATCACCCTCCCCTTCCCACGCCAGCAAGGACTAATGGACCTCTGAATTAAGAAGGCTAATTGACCTCTTATGCTGGAGAGACACTTACATGTTTATAAAGACCCTAGTGCTCTCTCTCTCTCTCTCTTTCCTTCTTTATCTCTCTCTGTGTTTGTCTCTTATTTATCTGTCTATCTCTCACATTATATCTTCCTTTGTCTGTCTGTCTCTTTTCTCTCCCTGTGCGTGCGTGTGTGTGTGTGTGTGTGTGTGTGTGTCAAAAGAGGTTCGTCCACCACCTTCAGAATAATGACAGGGAGGAAGGGGTAGTGACACGCCCTGAGGAAGGAAGGTGGGGTAGGGGGGAAGGGGGGTGGGAAGGGGAGGAGGAGGGAGGGTATGGAGAGTAATGGGAAAGAGGATACAGGGGCCGAGAAGGAAAGGAGGGAAGGAGGGAGAGAGTGAGGGAGGTAGAGGGGAGAAGGAGAGGGAGATGGGGAGATTAGGTTGGGTCAGGACTGAGCAGTGTTACCAAGCCAATAGAAGCATCAACTACTGGACGGCCAAAACAATACAATCATGTTCCTAGAGACATAAATGCCACCGGGATCTGGCAACACTGCTCTCCTGGCCTCGTTCTGTATTCGCCACAATATTATTCTTGAGTCTCTGTGTAGTTCTGACGCCATGTTTGTTTCCCCAATTAGCGGGAAAGTTACCTGGGGTGAGGTTAGGTTAGGGTAAGTAACGTTACGCTAACCTAACTTAACTTACCTAACCTAACACTAACCTAACACTAACCTTACACTAACCTAACCTAACCTAATCTAACCTACAGGGTAAGTGCAGCCTACAGTTACGAGGATTCACATAACACCATTCCAAGTGGGATTTGGGAACACGGGAATCCAGAATGAGGAATGAAACAGCAACACACAAAAAACTCATCACTCATTGCATAAGTTGATAGATTGAAATGCAACTTTGATGGTGAATTTGGGGCGATGGACCACAAAAAAAATCCTTTAACGAGGGTAGTTGGGTCGTTAGCGGTCGTGTAATGATTATTCAGGGGTCAGAGGCAATCTCGGAAGCTAATTGGTTACTTACGAGCGGGTCAAAAGCAATCTGGGACGCTGATTGCTTAGTTAGTAAAGGAGTTAGTGGCAAGCTGAGATGCAGATTGGTCAGTTTCCCAAAGGACTACACTGGTCTAAGTAAGATGCTGATTGGTTAGTTGGTAGAGGGTAGAGGCAAGGTAGGTCGCTGATTGGTCAGTCAGTAGAGGGTAGAGGCAAGGTAGGTCGCTGATTGGTTAGTCAGTAGGAGGTATGGGAAAGCTAGAACGCTAATTGGTAAGTTGGTAGGGGGGTAGAGGTAAAATAGGAAGCTGATTGGTTAGTCAGTAGGGGGTAAAGGTAAGCTAGGACGCTGATTGGTTAGTCAGTAGAGGATAAAGGAAATCTAGGACGCTGATTGGTTAGTTGGAAAGGAGTAAAAAAATTCCATACTACATTTTACATAAACATCTTTTTTTCCTACTTAAGCCAACAAAAATCTCTACTTTCCTCTAAAACTCATGAAAAATAAGGTCTTTTCCCCAACAAATCCCCCCAAACAAAGAATCTCCCTCAACAGTCCCCTAAAAATAGTCTTCCCAACAGTAGAAAAAAACAAACAGGTCCTTTTTCACCAACCATTCTTCAGGACGAGAAACTACCTGAGTGCAACCCATCTCCATTAACTCTCCGCCGGCAGCCACGGAGACCTGCACCACGGCCTGAGATCTCCCATGCCACAAGAGAGAGAGAGAGAGAGAGAGAGAGAGAGAGAGAGAGAGAGAGAGAGAGAGACGAATGAATGAGGGAGAAATGGGGAAGAAGGTGGAAATGGGGTGTGTGTGGAGGAGGCGTTAAGTGAGAGTGAGAGAGAGAGAGAGTGTGTGTAAGTTATCGCCAAGATCACTCAGCTTACTTCCTTCCCCTTCCTCTCACTGACCCTCTCCATCACGGCGGTTCACCTGTAAACAAACACCTCACTCGTTCCGGCCTTCTCCCCACACCCCTGAAAACCGTCTAGTGATCACTGGTCGGCTCCTCTTCCCACTGAATGTTTTTCCAGTTAGTATTTTTTTGTTATCAAGTTTTCTCCCAGCTGAATGTTTTGAAGCCAGTATTTAGTCTAGTTTTCAACCTTTTAACAGTAATTTGATTTTTTTATTAAAATTTCCCGCGAAAAAACGAAAACAAGGGAGTTTCTTGCCGACAAAAAACAGTAATGGATTTTCAGGGGAGACTGTGATGAGGTTATGATATCGACCCCTTTACATCGTCTCAAAACATGTGAACATGTTATTTTCACCGGGAAGGAACACGACTATAAATGCGTCTTCCCTTCCGTAAAACAAACACACAGTAGTTGGAGTCAAATTTACGTCCTTGAACTCTGAATTACCTGACAAAGCTGTTCAGAAATTTCCCGCGGAAAAATAAAATAAACAAGGCGTGTCTTCCCTCCAAAAGACAAATGAACATCGAGGAGATAACACCAATGGAGTTCTGATCTAAATTTCTAAAACCATTTAATCACTATCAAAATCATCCCGTGACGACAACGTAAACAAAGGCGTATTTACCCACCAAAAACAAAAACAAATGAGCAGCGAAACAAGATGGCGTTGGGTTCCCACTCTTGTTTTTCTCTCTCACAACAGACGGCGGGTGAGGCACGAGTCCTGTGTAGAAGGATATTGAGTGATCTATACTTGGGTCAGGCACACACACGCTGCTTGCTCACTGCATGGCCTGGGACCTGACACTATGAGGCGGCTTCTTACCTAACCTAACCCTAACCAAACTTAATATATATCAAACCTAACCTAACCAAACTTAATCCAACATAAAAATGGAATGGGACAATTTGCTTTACAGAATTTACCCATTTCACGAATTTTTCACTTTACGAAATTTGTGGGTTTTAGGAGTTTTCGCTTTATAGTATTTCACCCTCACGAAATTCCCTCCTGGTGGGGGTATAAAGGGTATGTAGGCAGCGTCCACCACCGTCGACGCCAGCACAAGAACGCCCAACCCCCGAGCATCAACACCCCCCCACCAACCCAACCCAACCCCCCTTCTCAACCCCCCTCACCCCAACCCAACCCCCCTCACCCCATCCCCTCTCCTTCAGACAACAGGACACTGCAGTAAGGTTACGTCACGGTGCTGGTAGTGAAGACAATTGTATCTCAACTTAGTGAAAAATTCAGCCATTTCTTCCCCTTTACCTGATCAAATTTACATATAATCATAATATTTAATCTGAATTACTTTTCTACGTTGGAATTTTCATGTTGTTTTCTTATCTAATCCACATAAAATTAATTCACCATCAACTGTAAATTATAATAATTTGAATGTTCAATCATTGTTCCTTCTTCCTTCAGTAATGAAAGCTTTTGTTCAACGAACCCACCCACCCCATGTTAAACGAAACCCACCCACCCCATGTTAAACGACCCACCCGCCCCATTAAACGACCACTTTTTTATGTTAAACATTCCCACCCACCCCATGTTAAACGACCCACCCACCCCATATGTTAAACAATTTTACATTGTTAAACGACCCACCCGCCCATGTTAAACGACCCACCACCCATGTTAAACGACCCACCCACCCCATGTTAAACGACCCACCACCCCATGTTAAACGACCCACCCACCCCATGTTAAACGACTACCCACCCCATGTTAAACGACCCACCCACCCCATTCCCATGTTAAACGACCCACCCACCCCATGTTAAACGACCCACCCACCACCCCATGTTAAACGACCCCCCACCCCATGTTAAACGACCCACCCACCCCATGTTAAACGACCCACCCACCCCATGTTAAACGACCCACCCACCCCATGTACCACCACCCCATGTTAAACGACCCACCCACCCCATGTTAAACGACCCACCCACCCATAAACACCACCCCCCATGTCTTTGGATGTAATAAGTTATTTTTGTCCAATGTATATTTTCATCCTTCTGGCTGCAGAACTTTTCAATAAACCGTTAATTATTATTACACAGTACTAGTGTAAACAGATCTACACTACTAAACACGTGTACATCTGCAGGTCATATGTGCGTCTAGTACAGGTTAATAGCACCTTACGCTCTTATGCACACCTGTGTGACGCACTTGTGTATCACGTGTAGCTAGACACACCTGTGAATACTGCTCTCTCTCTCTCTCTCTCTCTCTCTCTCTCTCTCTCTCTGCCTGCCTCTGTCTCTCTATCTAACAATTTATATTTTTCTGCCCGTCTGTCTCTCACTGTCTATCTCCACTCGCTACCTTTCTGTTTCCTGCGTCCGAGTAGCCAGTCAAGCTCTTTAGGTGGCCCATAAAGTCAAGCTCTCTGAGTGGTACACAGTAAGTCAAGCTCTCTGAGTGGTACACATTAAGTCAAGCTCTCTGAGTGGTACACAGTAAGTCAAGCTCTCTGAGTGGTACACATTAAGTCAAGCTCTCTGAGTGGTACACAGTAAGTCAAGCTCTTTGAGTGGCCCATAAAGTCAAGCTCTCTGAGTGGTACACATTAAGTCAAGCTCTGAGTGGTACACAGTAAGTCAAGCTCTGAGTGGTACACAGTAAGTCAAGCTCTTTGGAGTGGTACACAGTAAGTCAAGCTCTTTGAGTGGCCCATAAGTCAAGCTCTCTGAGTGGTACACAGTAAGTCAAGCTCTCTGAGTGGTACACATTAAGTCAATCTCTGAGTGGTACACAGTAAGTCAAGCTCTCTGAGTGGCCCATAAGTCAAGCTCTTTGGTGGCCCATAAGTCAAGCTCTTTGAGTGGCCCATAAGTCAAGCTCTCAGTGGTACACAGTAAGTCAAGCTCTCTGAGTGTATAAAGTCAAACTCTCTGAGTGGTCACACAGTAAGTCAAGCTCTCTGAGTGGTACACATTAAGTCAAGCTCTCTGAGTGGTACACAGTAAGTCAAGCTCTCTGAGTGGTGACACATTAAGTCAAGCTCTCTGAAGTGGTACACATTAAGTCAAACTCTCTGAGTGGTACACAGTAAGTCAGCTCTCTGAGTGGTACACAGTAGTCAAGCTCTGAGTGGTACACAGTAAAGTCAAGCTCTCTGAGTGGTACACATTAAGTCAAGCTCTCTGAGTGGTACACATTAAGTCAAGCTCTCTGAGTGGTACACAGTAAGTCAAGCTCTCTGAGTGGTACACATTAAGTCAAGCTCTCTGAGTGGTACACAGTAAGTCAAGCTCTCTGAGTGGTACACAGTAAGTCAAGCTCTCTGAGTGGTACACATTAAGTCAAGCTCTCTGAGTGGTACACATTAAGTCAAGCTCTCTGAGTGGTACACAGTAAGTCAAGCTCTCTGAGTGGTACACATTAAGTCAAGCTCAGTGGTACACATTAAGTCAAGCTCTGGAGTGGTACACAGTAAGTCAAGCTCTCTGATGGTAATGATAAGTCAAGCTCTGAGTGGTACACATTAAGTCAAGCTCTCTGGGTACACAGTAAGTCAAGCTCTCTGAGTGGTACACAGTAAGTCAAGCTCTCTGAGTGGTACACATAAGTCAAGCTCTCTCTGAGTGGTACACATTAAGTCAAGCTCTCTGAGTGGGACACATTAAGTCAAGCTCTCTGAGTGGGACACATTAAGTCAAGCTCTCTGAGTGGGACACATTAAGTCAAGCTCTCTGAGTGGTACACAGTAAGTCAAGGTCTTTGAGTGGGACACATTAAGTCAAGCTCTCTGAGTGGTACACAGTAAGTCAAGCTCTCTGAGTGGTACACAGTAAGTCAAGCTCTCTGAGTGGGACACAGTAAGTCAAGCTCTCTGAGTGGTACACAGTAAGTCAAGCTCTCTGAGTGGGACACAGTAAGTCAAGCTCTCTGAGTGGTACACAGTAAGTCAAGCTCTCTGAGTGGGCCAGTAAGTCAAACTCTCTGAGTGGGCCAGTAGCCATGGCTCTCTGAGTGGGCCAGTAAGTCAAACTCTCTGAGTGGGCCCAGTAGCAGGCTCTCTGAGTGGGCCAGTAGTCAATCTCTGAGTGGGCCAGTAGCCAGGCTCTCTGAGTGGGCCAGTAAGTCAGACTCTCTGAGTGGGCCAGTAGCCAGGCTCTCTGAGTGGGCCAGTAAGTCAGACTCTCTGAGTGGGCCAGTAAGTCAGACTCTCTGAGTGGGCCAGTAGCCAGGCTCTCTGGTGGGCCAGTAAGTCAGACTCTCTGAGTGGGCCAGTAACCAGGCTCTCTGAGTGGGCCAGTAAGTCAGACTCTTGAGTGGGCCAGTAGCCAGGCTCTCTGAGTGGGCCAGTAGCCAGGCTCTGAGTGGGCCAGTAAGTCAAACTCTCTGAGTGGCCCATTAAGTTAAGTGACCAGAGAATGAGAAGACATAATGTTCAGAGGCTATTGAGAGAGAAAAAAAAGAGAGAGAGAGAGAGAGAGAGAGAGAGAGGCGGGTCACCAATCGACTAATGATAAATAAACAATATATATAATGGAACAGTATAACCCCCCTCTCCCTCCATTCCAGGTCAGATAAGTGAGGAGGGAGAGGGAGGACGGTTCTGTAAGGTCATCTAAAGGTCAAAAAAGGTCACTGGTCATTGAAATAGATAGTCGGTCATAGAGTAAAAGTACAGAAAGGTATTTTGTGGGTGTTTGTTTCTTATCAAGCCATCACAACAACAACAACAACTAACAACAACAACAATAACAACAATAACAAACCCCAGATGGTAAGTTACCTATCAAGAAGGAAGCAGAAGTCGAGGCCAGGCAGCACAGACCACGGTTTAGGACGAGTCTTTCTCTCTCTCTCTCTCTCTCTCTCTCTCTCTCTCCACACCAAAGGTTCGTAAGTTAAATATTTACCCTTAAGATACGAGAATTTACTTGTTGTCTACAGAAGTTTCGATATAAAGATGGATTCTCAAAGGTCACACACTCACACTCACACAAACACACACACACACTTAATCACTAAGGCACAGTCACAAAACCAGTCAGCAGACCATAAAGACAGGAAGCAAACTGGATTAACAACCGTACATACAGTTACCAGTTAATTGTTTCCAGTCAAAGGAGGGGAAGAGGTTTATGGTGGTGGTGATTGTTGTATTGTGTGTGTGTGTCAGGCCTTACGATAAGTCACTCTCAAGACGCCTCTTGCTCGAGCACCCTGCCATCTATTGGTCAAATTCATTACTAAATTCCTCTCTAACATCTTTTCCTCAGACCCCTCCATAATAAATTATCATTAAGTAAAAACTAAACTAACAACTCCTGAACGAATAAATATTGACAGAAATAATAAAATAAACACATAAGATAGATCAACTTACCAATAAATAATAATAATAATGGGTAATATAGACATGTCATACAGCGCCATCTATTGGTAGAAGCCATCACTATATGCCGCCAGCCAGACGTCACAAATTATCTCCCTCAGTTACACGTCTTGTTATCAATGACACACGTCACTCTCCCGCCAATTCATCACCGCTGCTTCAAACAATTCCTTCGTCTGTTTCATTCATATCATTAATATAACTTGTGTTCCGATGATTCTCAATGGTTCCTAAGGTAAATATTCCTCGTAAGTATACAAATTTTGGCTCTGATTTGTATATTAATCGTGTTTGTGGTGTTAGGTTAGGTTACGTGACGTTACGTTAGATTTACGTCAGATTAGGATAGATTAGGTTAGGTTAGATTAGATTAGGATAGATTAGGTTAGGTTAGGTTAGATTAGGTAAGGTTAAGTTTGTGTTAGATTATATGGTAGCCAAATTAAAATCCTCAAAGTCGTACATAGCTCAGAGGGACATATTGTACACATACACACACACACACACACAGTAGACACATACACATACACAGTAAACAGACACACATACACATACACAGTAGACAGACACACATACACATACACAGTAGACAGACACACATACACATACACAGTAGACAGACACACATACACATACACAGTAGACAGACACACATACACATACACAGTAGACAGACACACATACAATACTTTACTGCCTCTAAAAAACTCCAGTCCTGACAGTGCTTGTTACTGCCTTCCACCTGACACCTGACACCTGACACCTAATCCCTTCCTCCTTACCTTTCCTTCCATCCTTCACCTCCCTCTTCCCCTCCTCACGTTCCCCTCTTTCCCTCCCTCCCCTTCCGTTTGCTTCCTTCTCTCTTCTCCTTCGCCTTCCTCCTCTTCTATCACTTCTCTATCTCTCTCATCCACTCCTCTCCCTCTACTTTCCCTTCCCCTTCCACTCCTTGCCTCCTTCTCCCCTTCTTAGTGAGAGAACTTAGGAGAGACGCAGAGGATAAGTGAGAGATGGAGGGAGGGAGAACTAGTGTGAGGGAGAACTAGTGAGGAGGGAGCAGGTGTGAGGGAGAACTAGTGTGAGGGAGAACTAGTGTGAGGAGGACTAGTGTGAGGAGACTAGTGTGAGGAGACTAGTGTGAGGAGACTAGTGTGAGGAGAACTAGTGTGAGGGAGAACTGGTGAGGGAGAACTAGTGTGAGGAGACAGTGTGAGGGAGAACTAGTGTGAGGGAGAACTAGTGAGGGAGAACTAGTGTGAGGGAGAACTGGTGTGAGGGAGAACTAGTGTGAGGAAGAACTAGTGTGAGGGAGCTAGTGTGAGGAGACAGTGTGAGGAGAACTAGTGTGAGGGAGAACTAGTGTGAGGGAGAACTAGTGTGAGGGAGAACTAGTGTGAGGGAGAACTAGTGTGAGGGAGAACTAGTGTGAGGGAGAACTAGTGTGAGGGAGAACTAGTGTGAGGGAGGCGGGGCAGGGAGTATCATCATCTGGGTCACTGTATCGACCAGCCAGCCAGCCAGCCAGTCTCTCTCTCTCTCTCCCTTTCGTCCACTCGTCTCCCTCTCCTCCTCTCTCTTTCTCTCCCTCACTCCTCCCCCTCTCTCTCTCACCACCACCTTCTAACCCTCTTCCACTTCTCCTCTCTCCCCTCTCTCCCCTCTTAGTCACTAGCCAGGTCACGTTGCTCACTTTCGTCACCACAAAATCCTTTCACGACTCACCTAAGGGCTACCTCATTAACTTTCTCTCTCTCTCTACATCTCGTTATATCTCGCTAGGTCTCGTTATATATCACTAGGTCTCGTTATATCTCGATAGATCTCGTTATATCTCGCTAGATCTCGTTATATCTCGCTAGGTCTCGTTATATCTCATAGATCTCGTTATATCTCGATAGATCTCGTTATATCTCGCTAGATCTCGTTATATCTCGCTAGGTCTCGTTATATCTCGCTAGATCTCGTTATATCTCGCTAGGTCTCGTTATATCTCGCTAGGTCTCGTTATATCTCGCTAGATCTCGTTATATCTCGCTAGATCTCGTTATATCTCCGATAGATCTCGTTATATCTCGCTGATCTCGTTATATCTCGCTAGATCTCGTTATATCTCGCTAGATCTCGTTATATCTCGCTAGATCTCGTTATATCTCGCTAGATCTCGTTATATCTCGCTAGATCTCGTTATATCTCGATAGATCTCGTTATATCTCGCTAGGTCTCGTTATATCTCGCTAGATCTCGTTATATCTCGCTAGATCTCGTTATATCTCGCTAGGTCTCGTTATATCTCATAGGTCTCGTTATATCTCGCTAGATCTCGTTATATCTCGCCCCCTCTCCTTTCTTCCCTTACTATCTCTCCCTCACTACTTCCTCCCACACCATCTCACCCTCCCTCAATATGTCTCTCCCTTCCTCCCTCTACCACCGTCTCTCACTACTTCTCCCTCCCACATCATCTCACTCTCCCTCACTATCTCTCTCCCTTCCTCACTATCTCTCCCTGTCTCCCTTGCCATAACACTACACTTAGGAAGTCAATAATCAATGACGCAGACTAAATTAAGAGACAGTATTGTTTGTTATTACTGGAGAGAGAGAGAGAGAAAAGAAGAGAGAGAAGAGAGAAAAAAAAAAAGAGAGAAGAGAGAGAGAGAGAGAGAGAGAGAGAGAGAGAGAGAGAGAGAGAGAGAGAGAGAGAGAGAGAGAGAGAGTAGGTTAGGTTAGGTTAGGTTAGGTTAGACTTGCGTTAATATCTTTAATCATCACAAAATAAATAAACTAGGGTGTCTAATCTTCACGTGATAGACTACAATCACAGTCCCTTCTTAACACGCACACACACGCACACATTACGAAGAAGGGAGGGGAAGGCGTGTGAGGAAGGGGTAAGGGAAGAGGTGAGGGAGAAGGGGAGGACAGGGGAGGGAGGGGAGGCGCCAGTCTTTCCAGCGTGCGGCAAAAAGATGGAAAACGACTTAACCTTTTATGCAAGAAGACTCCCCCTTCCTCCCCTCCTCCTCCCCCTTCCCCCTTCCTCCTTCCTCCTCCTCCTCCCCTCCTCCTCCCCCTTCCTCCTCCTCCTCCTCCCGGAAGTTGACGACGGGGACCCGAGAAGAGAAAGGGGGAGTGGGGGGAGGGAGAGGGAGACAGAGGGAGTGAGAGAGGAGAGGGAGAGAATGGTGAAAGGAGAGGGGGGATGAGGGGAAGTGAAGGGAAGAGGAAGTGAGGGGAGTGTGAGGAGGGAGGGAAAGGTGAGTGAGGGGAGTTGAAGAGAAGGGAGGTGAGAGGAAGGAGGTGGTGAGGGGAAAAGCCACGCGGCAGCCTCGTCAAAAACTTCCTTGTCTTTTGAGTCACGTTGCCACCATTTTATTCCCCAGCTGGAGGTGACCCTCGGAGGGCCAGCTGGTGTGACCCTCGAGAGCTAGCTGGTGGACCTCGGCGGAGAGCTAGCTGGTGACCCGAGAGCCAGCTGGTGTGACCCACGAGAGCCACGAGCCAGCTGGTGTGACCTCGAGGGCCAGCTGGTGTGACCTCGAGAGCTAGTTGAATGACCCTCGAGGGCCAGCTGGTGACCCTCGAGAGCTAGCTGGTGTGACCCACGAGAGCCAGCGCTGGTGTGACCCACGAGAGCCAGCTGGTGACCCTCGAGACAGCTGGTGTGACCCCTCGAGAGCCAACTGGTGTGACCCCGAGAGCCAGCAGGACCTCAGAGAGCCAGCCGGTGTGACCCGAGCTAGCTGGTGTGACCCTCGAGAGCCAGCTGGTGTGACCCACGAGAGCCAGCGCTCGGTGACCTCGAGGGCCAGCTGTGACCTCGAGAGCCAGCTGCGTGACCCTCGAGACAGACCTGAGATTAGCTGGCGTGACCCTCGAGAGCCAGCTGGTATGACCCACGAGAGCCAGCTGGTGTGACCCACGAGAGCCAAAGCTGGGGTGACCCACGAGAGCCAGCTGGTGTGACCCGAGAGCCAGCTGGTGTGACCTCGAGAGCCAGCTGGTGTGACCCCTCGGAGAGCCAGCTGGTGACCCCTCGAGAGCCAGCTGGCGACCCACGAGAAGCCAGCTGGTGACCCACGAGCTAGCTGGTGACCCACGAGCTAGCTGGTGTGACCTCGAGAGCCAGCTGGTATGACCCACGAGAGCCAGCTGGTGTGACCCACGAGAGCCAGCTGGTGTGACCCTCGAGAGCCAGCTGGTGTGACCCCTCGAGAGCTAGCTGGTGTGACCCTCGAGAGCCACAGTGACCTCGAGAGCCAGCTGGTGACCCACGAGCCAGCTGGTGTGACCCTCGAGAGCTAGCTGGTGACCCTCGAGAGCCAGCTGGTGTGACCCACGAGAGCCAGCTGGTGTGACCCACGAGAGCTAGCTGGTGTGACCCACGAGAGCCAGCGCTGGTATGACCCACGAGAGCCAGGTGACCCACGAGAGCTAGCTGGTGTGACCCTCGAGAGCCAGCTGTGTGACCCTCGAGAGCCAGCTGGTGCACCTCGAGAGCCAGCTGGTGTGACCCTCGAGAGCTGGTGTGACCTCGAGAGCTAGCTGGTGACCCGAGAGCCAGCTGGTGTGACCCCTCGAGAGCCAGCTGGTGTGACCCTCGAGAGCCAGCTGGTGTGACCCACGAGAGCTAGCTGGTGTGACCTCGAGAGCTAGCTGGTGTGACCCTCGAGAGCCAGCTGGTATGACCTTACGAGCTGGGCTGGTGTGACCTCGAGAGCTAGCTGGTGTGACCCTCGAGAGCTAGCTGGTGTGACCCTCGAGAGCTAGCTGGTGTGACCGAGAGCCAGCTGGTGACCCACGAGAGCTGGTGTGACCCTCGAGAGCTAGCTGGTGTGACCCTCGAGAGCCAGCTGGTATGACCCACTATTGGCCAGGGGACCTCGAGAGCCAGCTGGTGACCTCGAGAGCCAGCTGGTGTGACCTCGAGAGCTAGCTGGTGTGACCCTCGGGAGAGCCAGCTGGTATGACCCACGAGAGCCAGCTGGTATGACCCCTCGAGAGCCAGCCAGTGACCCTGAGAGCCAGCTGGTGTGACCCTCGAGAGCTAGCTGGCATGACCCCTCGAGAGCCAGCTGGTGTGTGGACCCCTCGAGAGCCAGCTGGTGTGTGACCCACGAGCCAGCTGGTATGACCCACGAGAGCCAGCTGTGTGACCCTCGAGAGCTAGCTGGTGTGACCCTCGAGAGCTAGCTGGTAATCCACGAGAGCTGGTGTGACCCACGAGAGCCAGCTGGTGTGACCCTCGAGAGCCAGCTGGTGTGACCCTCGAGAGCCAGCCGGTGTGACCCACGAGAGCCAGCTGGTGTGACCTCGAGAGCTAGCTGGTGTGACCCACGAGAGCCAGCTGGTGTGACCCACGAGCCAGCTGGTGTGACCTCGAGAGCCAGCTGGTGTGACCTCGAGAGCCAGCTGGTGTGACCCACGAGAGCCAAAGGCCAGGACCCCTCGAGAGCCAGCTGGTGTGACCCACGGCCAGCCAGGTGGACCCACGAGAGCCAGCTGGTGTGTGACCCTCAGAGCCAGCTGGGTGTGACCCTCGAGAGCCAGCTGGTGTGACCCACGAGCCAGCTGGTGTGACCCTCGAGAGCCAGCTGGTGTGACCCGAGAGCCAGCTGGTGTGACCCTCGAGCTAGCTGGTGTGACCCTCGAAGCTAGCGGTGTGACCCTCGAGAGCCAGCTGGTGTGACCCACGAGCCAGCTGGTGTGACCCTCGAGAGCCAGCTGGTGTGACCCTCGAGAGCTGCTAGGTGACCCTCGAGAGCCAGCTGGTGTGACCCACGAGAGCCAGCTGGTGTGACCCCCGAAGCCAGCTGGTGTGACCCGAGCCAGCTGGTGTGACCCATCGAGAGCCAGCTGGTGTGACCCACGAGAGCCAGCTGGTGTGACCCTCGGGAGCCAGCTGGTGTGACCCCGAGAGCCAGCTGGTGTGACCTCGGAGCCAGCTGGGTGTGACCCACGAGAGCCAGCTGGTGTGACCCACGAGCCAGCTGGTGTGACCCGAAAGCCAGCTGGTGTGACCCGGAAGCAGCTGGTGTGACCCACGAGAGCCAGCTGGTGGTGACCCACGAGAGCCAGCTGGTGTGACCTCGAGAGCCAGCTGGTGTGACCCACGAGAGCCAGCTGGTGTGACCCTCGAGAGCCAGCTGGTGTGACCCACGAGCCAGCTGGTGTGACCCACGAGAGCCAGCTGGTGTGACCCCGAGAGCTAGCTGGTGTGACCCTCGAGAGCCAGCTGGTGTGACCCACGAGAGCCAGCTGGTGTGACCCTCGAGAGCCAGCTGGTGTGACCCACGAGAGCCAGCTGGTGTGACCCACGAGCCAGCTGGTGTGACCCGAGAGCCAGCTGGTGTGACCCACGGAAGCCAGCTGGTGTGACCCTCGAGAGCCAGCTGGTGTGACCCACGAGAGCCAGCTGGTGTGACCCTCGAGAGCCAGCTGGTGTGACCCACGAGAGCCAGCTGGTGTGACCCGAGAGCCAGCTGGTGTGACCCACGAAGCAGCTGGTGTGACCCACGAGAGCCAACTGGTGTGACCCACGAGCTAGCTGGTGTGACCCTCGAGAGCCAGCTGGTGTGACCCCGAAGCCAGCTGGTGTGACCCACGAGAGCCAGCTGGTGTGACCCTCGAGAGCCAGCTGGTGTGACCCCGAGAGCCAGCTGGTGCTGACCCCCACGAGAGCCAGCTGGTGTGACCCACGAGAGCCAGCTGGTGTGACCCACGAGAGCCAACTGGTGTGACCCACGAGAGCTAGCTGGTCGTGACCCTCGAGCCAGCTGGTGTGACCCACGAGAGCCAACTGGTGTGACCCACGAGAGCCAGCTGGTGTGACCCTCGAGAGCCAGCTGGTGCTGACCCCGAGAGCCAGCTGGTGTGACCCGAGAGACCAGCTGGGTGACCCCTGAAGCTAGCTGGTGTGACCCTCGAGAGCCAGCTGGTGTGACCCTCGAGAGCCAGCTGGTGTGACCCACGAGCCAGCTGGTGTGACCCGAGAGCCGCTGGTGCGACCTCGAGAGCCAGCTGGTGCTGACCCTCGAGCCAGCTGGTGTGACCACGAAGCCAGCTGGTGACCTCGAAGCTAGCTGGTGTGACCCACGAGAGCCAGCTGGTGTGATCACGAGAGCTAGCTGGTGTGACCCTCGAGAGCTAGCTGGTGTGACCCACGAGAGCCAGCTGGTGTGACCCACGAGAGCCAGCTGGTGTGACCCGAGAGCCAGCTGGTGTGACCCTCGAGAGCCAGCTGGTGTGACCCTCGAGCTAGCTGGTGTGACCCTCGAGCCAGCTGGTGGCCTCGAGAGCTAGCTGGTGTGACCCACGAGCCAACTGGTGTGACCCACGAGAGCCAGCTGGTGTGACCCACGAGAGCCAGCTGGTGTGACCCTCAGAGCTAGCTGGTGTGACCCACGAGAGCCCAACTGGTGTGACCCGAGAGCTGCTGGTGTGACCCTCGAGCCAGCTGGTGTGACCCGAGAGCCAGCTGGTGCCCTCGAAGCAGCTGGTGTGTGACCCACGAGAGCCAGCATTGTGACCCGAGCCAGCTGGTGTGACCCACAGAGCCAGCTGGTGTGACCCTCGAGCTAGCTGGTGGCCTCGAGAGCCAGCTGGTGTGACCCGAGAGCCAACTGGTGCCGAGAGCCAGCTGGTGTGACCCTCGAGAGCCAGCTGGTGTGACCCACGGGAGCCAGCTGGTGTGACCCACGAGCCAGCTGGGTGTGACCCCGAGAGCCAGCTGGTGTGACCCACGAGCCAGCTGGTGTGACCCACGAGAGACAGCTGGTGTGACCCTCGAGAGCCAGCTGGTGTGACCCTCGAGAGCCAGCTGGTGTGACCCACGAGAGCCAGCTGGTACTGACTCAGAGCCAGCTGGTGTGACCCTCGAGAGCCAGCTGGTGTGACCCTCGAGAGCCAGCTGGTGACTGAGAGCCAGCTGGTGTGACCCACGAGAGCCAGCTGGTGTGACCCTCGAGAGCCAGCTGGTATGACCCTCGAGAGCCAGCTGTGTGACCCCCAGAGCCAGCTGGTGTGACCCTCGAGGCCAGCTGGTGTGACCCTCGGAAGCTGGCTGGGTGTGACCCCGAGAGCTAGCTGGTGTGACCTCGAGAGCCAGCTGGTGTGACCCACGAGAGCCAGCTTCCCGAAGCTGGTGTGACCCGAGCCAGCTGGTGTGACCCTCGAGAGCCAGCTGGGTGACCAGAGCCAGCTGGTTGACCCACGAGAGCCAACTGTGGCCCGAGAGCCACTGGTGTGACCCACAGAGCTGGCTGGTGTGACCTCGAGGCCAGCTGGTGTGACCCACGAGCCAGCTGGTGTGACCCACGAGAGCCAGCTGGTGTGACCCTCGAGAGCCAGCTGGTGTGACCCGAGAGCAGCTGGTGTGACCCACGAGAGCCAGCTGGTGTGACCCCACGAGCCAGCTGGTGTGACCCTCGAGAGCTAGCTGGTGTGACCCCGAGAGCCAGCTGGTGTGACCCTCGAGAGCCAGCTGGTGTGACCCTCGAGAGCCAGCTGGTGTGACCCGAGAGCCAGCTGGTGTGACCCTCGAGAGCTAGCTGGTGTGACCCTCGAGAGCCAGTGGTGTGACCCACGAGAGCCAGCTGGTGTGACCCACGAGCCAGCTGGTGGCCACTCGAGAGCCAACTGGTGTGACCCTCGAGAGCCAGCTGGTGACCCTCGAGAGCCAGC